>NC_056726.1:1686223995-1686578995 GCF_019279795.1 Protopterus annectens
TGTGTCTATGACAATGTTGATACATTTTCTAGGGCAATGGCCACTGGTACTGTTATAAGGAACTTTGCTTGGCTGCATTTTCAGAACCTCCCAATTGTAGCAAATGAGATTTTTAATTCTCCCATAGCTAGAAATGTAGTCATTGGCCCTTCTGCTGCAAAGGTAATCAAAACGTGGGCTGAAAGGACTAAGCTGGGGATTTTATTTCTCTCTTTGTACAATTTTGGCAAAAAGCAGATTAATGTGTCTCAACAGAATTTAGGGAAACAAGACATTTAAGAAGAAGAGGCAAGGGTTTTCCAAAGAGAAGTTTCAAACCTCCCAAAATCAAGGATACTCCAGCAAGTCTGGATGACTATTCAAGAGATCTTGTGACACACTTCCAAACTAACCTTTTTCTCATCCAGAAAACCTGAATCTCCATTTTTTTCTTTGGTAATGGATTGTTTTTGACAGAACCCCAAACATGTCCCTAGATTCACATGCCAACTTCCTAAGCACCCCGGAATCTGTAAAGGTCCAAACCAGTACTCTCCTTGGGAAAACTATTGAAATACCAATGTACAGGCCCAATGCTTTCTGGAATTTATCATTTCCAATGCCCTGGATCAGCTCATTCTGACCCCCACTAGAGGAATCAACACCCTTAACCTGGTTATCACCAACATGGGAGACTGTTGCTCCACACCTATAGTCAGTTCCTCCCTGGCATACCTCTCAACCTGGAAACATCAAAAATCTGGACAAGGCCCATGAAAAATAGGTACAAATCTGTGCACTGATTAACATCTAATTTGCATACATAATTACGTAACCCCACCCACTCCAATGGGATTGTGGGATATCAACTTTCGAACAAAAACTGAAGAACAGACAACCAAAACATGGCACCAGATTCCCCCTGCAGCCATTCCAATGTCCTGTTACCTGGCTATTTTGCCCCATTTATCATAAACACTAATGTGTGCATACTGCTTTACTTCTACAATGATTATTTGGATTTTATTTTTACATTTTGCAGCACATCAATGCACAAACACTAACAGACATCTGATAAACAAAGCAATAATATCTCACAATAAAAATAGACTTGGCCTATTCCCTAAGGAATTTCCAGGAGAACTTAATATTATTAAATCAACCCCTATTTTAAAAAAAAATATATGGTGAAAGAGCCTTCTCATGAAGAGTCCCAGCCCCCTGTAACAAACTACATCTGAAACAAGTTATCAAGATACTCTTAGCAAGTTTAAAATGTCCTTTTCTGGGCTCTTCATTACATAGGAATATTAGCAGAAACATTCATGTACTACTAATGGTTCATTTCCTGCTTATAAATGTTTTAGGGATAATGGATAAACTCTTTAAAAGGCTAAAAATTCCAAAAATGCTTAAAGTGTCTCAGCTATTTTCCTTTGCCAATTAACTCTTCCTACTCTTATGCTCTGTTCTTAGTCTGTAGGCCTGTCTCTGTAAGTCCCTGTTTTTTAATCACTTTAATTTGAGTTTTTTATTCAAGGAAATTCAATATTGAACAATTAATAAGCAATTTTATGTAGCCAAAATACATTGCACCTCATGTAAACTGATAAACCCTATTATAAAAATGTGTAAGAACACTCTGCTCAACTTTATAAAAACTATATAGTAAGTATATATAAACGTTCTAACATTCTGTAACTATGTAAACTTAACACTCTATCATATTTGAAGTGTATAACTTCAGTTGGCTTATAACATTTATTGCCTCCAAGCACAGTTCGCAGCTGAAAAACTTCTTTGGGCTAATCCTCCTCCTACTTAGTTACCATATAGTAAATAAATAAATAAAATAAAATAAAATAAATAATTTTTCATTTCTCCTAGCCCAATTGCTTTTCATGCCATTACTGTTGCATTGGGGATGCAAGTATATTTGATCATAAGCTGCATAAAATGTTCTTGATTGGTGAATGCAGATTTTGTTGGACGATAGAAGAGAACATGCAAGAAGGCAAATTTTTGTCTTAACTGTTTGTGAACAGAAATGACATTAGTGAAAATCTAGTATCAAGAATGGGACCTTTGAGTCTCTAATAATGCACTTTATTATTGTTTGTGATAACCACCCCTTCCGAGTCACATAAAGTTTTCTTTTGTGCAAGATATTTTTTTGGAACATATTAAAAAGAAGCATTACCTCCTGCATGGATTATATTTATGTTAAAAAGATTCAAATTATTCTAAAAGATGCCTCAAATGAGAGAAGGCAAAACATTATTAAAAGCCTTATTAAAATGTTATCACCCAGGAAGGAATAAGAGAATGCTGGTAGAGAAGACAGAGAACAAGATTCAGAAAAATTGCCCAGCACACACACACACACACACACACACACACACACACACACACACACACACACACACACACACACACACACACACACACACACACACACACACACACACACACACACACACACACACACACACACACACACACACACACACACACACACACACACACACACACACACACACACACACACACACACTCATGCAGTTCCTTGACAGTTCTCATGCAAGCCCACAGACTTTGTTCCTTGACAGCAAAGCCCGCTCATGGCAAAACATAAGCCAGCAAACTCGGCCGTTCATTTAAGCCAGCCTGTTCTTGGCAGCAATCAACAAAACGTAAGCCAGCAGTTGTTCCTTAAAGCCCACACACTTTGTTCCTTGACAGCAAAACCCATTCTCGGCAGAATGTAAGCCAGCAAGCTCGGCTATTCATTTAAGCCAGCCTGTTCTCGGCAGCAATCAACAAAATATATGCCAGCTATTGTTCCTTAAAGCCCACACACTTTGTTCCTTGACAGCAAAGCCCGTTCTCGGCAAAACGTAAGCCAGCAGTTTGTGCAAAGCTTGGCCGTTCGTTTAAGCCAACCTGTTCTTGGCAAAATCGGCAGCAATCAACAATATGCAAAGAGCAATCAACAATATGCAAAGCCAAATTCTCAGCAATCAACAATATGCAAAGCCAATTTTCAGCAGCAATCAACAATATGCAAAGAGCAATGAACAATATGCAAAGCCAAGTTTTCAGCAATCAACAATATGTAAAGCCAAGTTCTCCGCAGCAAAACACAGAAATGTTGCCATTTAACACACCCTTTGTGTCTTACCTAATTCCCCCTTAAGTACGTTATGGTAGCAAAATGTTCATTTAAGCCAGCAGTTCTCATACAAAGCACATAAGCAAAGCCAAGTTCTCGGCAGCATTTTTTTAATTCCCGCCTGCTCGCAGCCAGCTGGAAATGATGATGTGAGCTCCTTGAGCTCAATTCTGACGGGCTGGTAGCCGTGACAGAGCTGACATCATTGCGCACGTGATGATGTCAGCTCTGAAAGTGCGAAAATTCAAAAAATAAATGAAGGGGTGCCACTCGGGAATCGTGGCAGCCCTTCATTTGGACCCCAAAACTCAGTAAAAAATGAGTAATTCGGAATGGTTGGGAGGTAAGCTCCCTGGTTAAATCTGACCACAAAGTGATCACCATGGAAATCTCCATCTCACCTTCACCCCCGCTAAGGTGACCACCCTAAAAAACTTCTCTAAACCTGACTTTGGGCTCCTAAAAGCAGAGGTTGCTAACTTCATGGCACCCATGCCAATGGAAAATAGCTGCATGACTGCCAAATCATACACCAATGCACTGTACGAGCATGTACACAAATGCATGGATCTTGCCATACCAAACAGAACTATGACTCTCTCCTCCAAAAAAAAAAAGGAAGCCAATCTGGTGGTCCACAGCCATCAATAAACTCTACAACAGAAGAAAGAAACTGTAGCAGAAAAAAATGAAGTCTTAAGAATGGAAAATCTTCCTTATCAGTCTCAAGAAAAAGCTGAGATCCCTTATCAAATCTTCTAAAGCCAGCTATGAAGACAGAATTGTGGCTTACACCAAAACAACCACAAAGCCTTCTATAGCTATATCAAAAACATCAAAGGCAATACCCAGATTTGCTCTGAGTTATTGCACAATGGCACCTCCTATACTGATCCAACAGATATAACCAACATACTGACTGACAGATTCAGTGCCAACTTTACCCCTTCCCCCAAGGTCCCTATCACAATACCAAAAGAAAGCCTGGTACTCACCGTTTCAGTGGCACAGGTAAAAGCTGCATTGTTCAAAGACAAGAACACAGTGTCCATGGGACCTGATAATATTCCTGGGTGCATCCTACATGAGCTACAAAACGAGCTGGCACCATATCTGTGTGCCCTGTTCAATCACAGCATTACCTCAGGCTATGGTCCTAATGAATGGTGCACTGCTACATTCATCCCACTCCATAAAGGGGGAGCAACTAAAGACCCTGGGAACTATCACCCAATTAGCCTGACAAGCCTGGTATGCAAAGCTATGGAGCGCATCATCATAGACCTGCTTAACAAAGATACAGGAAATCTTCAAACTCTTGACCCCGCACAGTTTGTCTTTGTCAAGGGTAGATCCTGCCTGCTGAACCTGGTTGACTTCTTTGAGACAGTCACCATCACCAAGGCCATGGATGAGGGTAAGGCAGTCCATACAGCCTACCTTGACCTGGCTAAGGCCTTTGATATCATTCCCCACTCAGGTATCATTGATAAATTCACCAAACTAGGCATCATTCCTTACATCGCTAAGTGGGTTGCAAAATGGATCACAGACAGGACCCACAGAGTGAAAGCTGCGGATTCTAAGTCAGACTGTTGATCGATCATGTTGATGGCAGCCCACTGAACACTGAAGGGGCCATAAGAAATCTGGGCACTCACATCAACAGCCACCTCACCTTCGACCACTACATTGCCACTGTGGTCAGAATGTCCTTCTACATGGCACATCTTATAACCAGTCATGAGTGGACTCCCACAGTGCTTGGTCTTGGACCTCTTTGGCATCTACTTCTCAGAAGTCTAGGCTGACCAAGTTTGCTGATGACTGCAAACTAGGAGTCATTATCAACTCCCCAAGTGATGCAGACATCCTACAAAAGGGCCTCTCTGAGACCAATGACTGGTGTTGGAACCATAGCCTGAAGCTTAATGCATTATCATCCCCTTTGGAAAAAACTCAGTTCCCATGAATTACCATGTTGATGGGAGCCCACTGAACACTGAAGGGGCCATAAGAAATCTGGGCACCCATGTCAAAAGCAGCCTCACCTTCGACCACTACATTGCCACTGTGGTCAGAATGTTCTTCTACATGGCACATCTTATAACCAATCATGAGTGGAGTCCCACAGGGCTCGGTCCTGGACCTCTTTGGCATCTACTTCTCAGAAGTCCAGGCTGACCAAGTTCGCTGATGACTGCAAACTAGAAGTCATTATCAACTCCCCAAGTGATGCAGACATCCTACAAAAGGGCCTCTCTGAGACCAATGACTGGTGTCGGAACCATGGCCTGAAGCTTAATGCCAAAAAATGCGTTATCATCCCCTTTGGAAAAAACTCAGTTCCCATGAATTACCATGTTGATGGGAGCCCACTGAACACTGAAGGGGCCATAAGAAATCTGGGCACCCATGTCAACAGCCACCTCACCTTCGACCACTACATTGCCACTGTGGTCAGAATGTCCTTCTACATGGCATATCTTATAACCAATCATGAGTGGAGTCCCACAGGGCTCGGTCTTGGACCTCTTTGGCATCTACTTCTCAGACATCCAGGCTGACCAAGTTCACTGATGACTGCAAACTAGGAGTCATTATCAACTCCCCAAGTGATGCAGACATCCTACAAAAGGGCCTCTCTGAGACCAATGACTGGTGTCGGAACCATGGCCTGAATCTTAATGCCAAAAAATGCGTTATCATCCCCTTTGGAAAAAAACTCAATTCCCATGAATTACCATGTTGATGGGAGCCCACTGAACACTGAAGGGGCCATAAAAAATCTGGGCACCCATGTCAACAGCCACCTCACCTTCGACCACTACATTGCCACTGTGGTCAGAATGTCCTTCTACATGGCACATCTTATAACCAAAGGTTTTGCATCCAGGAAGAAAGAGGTCATCATCCTTATCTACTCATCCCTCATTAGACCAAT
The DNA here is from genome assembly GCF_019279795.1 of Protopterus annectens. Classification (NCBI taxonomy): domain Eukaryota; kingdom Metazoa; phylum Chordata; order Ceratodontiformes; family Protopteridae; genus Protopterus; species Protopterus annectens. The sequence continues at coordinate 1,686,230,091 of NC_056726.1, forward strand.
CATCAGATATAATGCCCCATTTGGCATGTACCTGACCAGACACCTACAACAGCTAGAAAAGCCACACAAGTACCTCACAAAAAGAATCCTAGGCCTTAAACAGATGTCCTAAATGGACAGACTCAAGAAACTTTAGCTGCTCTCAGTCTCTTATCGCCTACTTAGAGGTGATCTCTGCTTGATTTACAAAGCCATGTCCGACCCAGTACTATGTGAAATGCTACATCTAAAGAAATCCCAATCCCCTGCACCACATGCTCCAGAGATCACAACCTCCAGCATGTTCTGTTAATTGTGGTAATGAGGTTGTGATCTCTGGAGCATGTGGTTCATAGGTTCATAGATTGGTACTAAGCTAACTGCCCTTGTGAGCCATTTTAAGCCTAGCCAGTTATCCCTTGTGAGACTCAAACCCTACACCTTGTGTTTGTAAGGCAAACACCTTAACCATTAGGCCACCCTCCCACCCCTGGTAATGAGGTTGTGATCTCTGCACCACATGCTCCAGAGATCACAACCTCATTACCACAATTAACAGAACATGCTGGAGGGACAGCTTCATCTCCCAAGGACTGCCCATACTCTGGAATAGGTTTCCCATTCATGTCAAGCAAAGCACCTCACTGGCCCTCTTCAAGAGAAATCTTGATGAGTGGATGGGTAACAGAAAGTTTACTCCAGGGATCATTCCAGTCGCACTACTGGATATGGGCACTGTGAACTAACATTGGGTGGCACGGTACCTGGGCAATTTTGTTGGGGCTAGGCTTGTAAAGGCTCCAGGGCCATTAGCCTAGTGCACGCCTATGAACCTATGAACCTATGGGTTCTGAAAATCATCCATCAACGTTCCAGATGAGAGTGGGAGGAAATTCCTCCTTTTCCGGATGTCGTTCATCATCCTGCAGATCAGACTCTTTTGTTTCCACCTGTTCTTTATCACCTGCTGTCCAAAGCATAAACTGTATACAGTAAATAAATTGCTTTGGGAGAAAATAACCCAAAAAATAAACAAGCCTGCTTCATTTTCTTCCTAAGACATGAAGCACCTGTCTAAATAGACATAGGTGGTTATGTATTTGTGTCATATTTACTTGGGCTTTGAACAAGCTTGACAGGATGGCCCACAGAGAAGTAGGACTGCAATCTCACAAAGGTGTTTTTTAAAGCCAGGGCTATACAGACAGACAGGCAGACAGACAGATAAATCAAGAGACAGATGGATGGAAAATAGATACATTGGTAGAGAGAGAGAGTATATATTTAGATGTATGGATAGATTGTGCTATATGTATCTTCAGCAGGGTAATTGCCACTTAAATAAGTTTAAGGAAAACAAGATAGTTTCATTTGGGAGTGGAATACTGATATATCTTAATAGCATTTGTGTTGTGTAACATTTTGGAGAAGAAGATCAGTGAGTTGGATAGTAAGAATGGATGGCTTTCTTTTGCTTTGTTATAACCCTTTGGATTTTTATACTGTATGGTGTCTATATTACCTAATCAAACATTTTTAAAAGTTCAAATGTCATATGGTCGACACCATATGACCAAACTTTCAAAAGTTTGAAGATGTAATAAAAAAAAAATAAACCAAAGAAAAAACATACCTGAACGGTTTAAGCAGGGAGGGACAAACCCCCCTGCACCCCCCACATCACCCGCTCTTTAAATATACCAACTCCGAGATAGCACTACAGTGCAGAAAAGGGAAATCTTCCCATTCTGCACTGTACAGAGATCTCCGTTGAAACATTTGAACTTTTAAAAGTTTGATCATATGGTGTCAACCATGTGACATTTGAACTTTTAAGAGTTCAACAATGTGATATAGACCCACTGTATGTGCCTCTGCCTTCTTGTGTTTTTCATTGCTTTGGTTGTTTATTAGTTTACCAGATATAAGGTTTTTTCTTTGCTGTAGTTTATTGTTTTGGAAAATTAATCGCATGCTATATTTCTATATTAATCGTTTTTTCTTACTAGCTGCTCAAGTCTCACCTATTGCAGCATCTCCACAAATGTCTGCCACCTTTGCTGGCACCTACATTTCATGTACCTAAGTATGACCTACTCTTGCTCCAGATACTCGAAAAGTTTATAAGCATCTGCCATTTTTCAACAATCTTCCAATAATCTGTGACATACAGGAGGAACTATCCATATATGTGGCATGTAACAAGCAGCCAACTGCCCACAGTAATGCCCGTATGGTTTGTCATACCTTCACAGATGGGGGAGGGTCAGTTAGTCCAGCAATGATGTGCCATATCTATTCTCTTGGCACAGGGCAGTTGCTATGAGCTGCTTATTCTACTATACTGCTTCAGCACTTTAATACTGGCCTGTGTATGTATCCGAACACACATACATGTGTGATGGAGGAATGCTGCCCTGAGCATCACCGCCCTACAGCTTTGGGCCAGGTGCTGAAAATATAATTTTAACATTAGAAAATACAATAGTTTTCACAATGAGCAAATACACAGTGAAAACACAGCAGGGATGGTGCAACACTATTTGTTAATATACTGCAAAGACCCAGGAATGCCCAGTCCTTCACAAAAAAGTATAAATTATTAGCTAACTCTCACATTAAATTTGATGCTTTTGTTTTACAATATCACATTCCCATGACAAAAATTTTGCAATGTAATTTTCTAGGAAAGAAATTTCACTCGTGCAAAAATATGTTCTCTCTCCTCTGAAATACCTACATTAATATCACCTTGTTTTCCTTTAAAATACATGCATGCAAACTGTATTTCATCAGTGACTCTACCTTCATAGATTTAGTTTAAAAATATATAGAAACAAGTACTTTGCATATCAGAAAGGATAGTGTCTTGTGGTATGATTCAAAGTGTCTCTTGTATTGCACAAGAAGTAATATGACAACGACATTGTTATTCAGCTCCGTACTTTCAAGGTTTCAGAGTGCCTTTTAAGCATCTGTGTCTGTGGTATGCGCAAGAACAGAGCTGTGTCTTTAGACTGGGTTCAGCCCACTGAAAGCAATAGAGAAGTGGTCTCCAAAAGGTCTGATTTCAGCTACACAGCAGTAAAAACCAGCAATGCAATATGAAAGGATTTCAGCATATTGTTTTATTTTACTCCTTTATGCATATGGTTTGAAGCTTTTACTTTTCACACCAGAGATTTAGGGAATATTGCTGTACTGTTTATATCTGTGTCAAGACTGAGTTTCTTTTGTTTGTTGTGTGTAGATAATGTATTCGGTTGCATGAGTATTTTTGTAAGGTTCTATGCTTCTTTGTTTTGTTGTTTCATTTCCTGATGTTACACCTTTCTGTTACACTAAACACATGACTGCCTTGACATCAATTTGCTCCGAAGGCAAATGTCTGCCTGTCACTTGCTTTTAAGTGCATCAAGCTCTTGTTAGAAAGTTATCATGAATAATACAATCTAACCTCGAGATAAAGAACATTAGAAAACACCATGTGAGTATATCAGCATACTGTAAAGTGTTTTTATTGCCTTATTATACAGGATCCTAAATTAAAACTCATGCACTAAACGGTATGGAGCATTCCTTGGAAACTGATCAGATACAATACAGTTAAGACTGCAATGATAAAATAACTATTAGGGAAAGCCACATCTAAAGCTTAGTGTATTACAAATGATGATAAGCTATTTAGTCCAGCTGAATTTTGCAGCCACATCCTTGTAGCTAACACCCATCCTCTCTTCCAAACTGCTCTCTGCATTTGCTCTGAATGCCTCTGATCTTGTTTGGTGACCACCACTCCCCAAAGCCAGTAGCAATACAGTCAAAGGTCCAACTCTCTCAGTGAAATGCTATAGTTTTCAGTCAGTCATGAATCATCTCCCTTCCAGTTATATTATCTGCAAGCATTTTCCTCCATACGTCCTTTGTTTTTATCTTTAAACAAAAGCTGTGAATGTCAGAATCAAGAGCAAGCAAAGCCACTCCATGGAAATAATATTCAGTACAACAACAAATGCCAAGCTCAGAAACATGAGAAGTATAGTCCAAAAATAAAGCACAGTCATAAGCTTTCCTAATCAGGTTTAGGATTACAAAAGAAAGTTGTGGACAATGCCGCATGCCAAAGGAAGATGTAAGTACATCAGCAGTGGACATGATTCCATAACATACATTAAAACAAGACCAAGTAATTATCTGTTCAGCATAGAATAATTATGGAGTCTGCACATATCCACCAGATTGCAAAATGCAATAGGTGGCCAGCGCAACTTAACTTAAATGTGACAAAGTACTTCACCGACAATTTTCTGAAAGCACTCGATGGAGACCATATCTACTTTATCTTAACTCCACTATATTCATAAGATTCATAGGGAATTCTGTGAAATCCACAAATCTTACCTTAAAAATGCAGTTGGCATTTAATGCACTACAGCAGGATGGGGTATTTCAAGCCATAGTAGAGGACAATCTGCAAATGCATCCCAGAAGACAACCAGCGATGCACAGAGCCAGGCTACAGTTAATTTAGGACTCTGGCTAGGAAATAATAGAAATATGCAGATTAGATAGAGAGCTGGTGGAGGCTGTGTGTAGGACTTGTGCACCCCACATCTATGCACTTAGTCTGTGGGGTAACCCAATACCAATAAGAACAAAAGTATGTCTGAGTCTAGGTATACAGCCCTCTGTGACATTTCAGTGGCATAAGGGAGTAGGAGTGTTGCAAACAGCTGACAGTCACTTCTGGTCACATTTCCTGGCAGCAGTGTGCTCTGAAGTGGGTGAATATATCCACTTTCCAACAACAGTCATAGAGCACAGAACTGCCATGCAGCAGTGCTATGCCACAGCCAACTTCCCCAGTATCGTTGGTGCCATAGACTGTACTCACATCCCATTTAAAATCCCACATGTACCTGATGCTGAATGGTAAATTAATAGAAAAGGGGGGCCTTCACCTAAACATCAGGTGGCATGCTCAGTAGATGGTTTCATTACTAATATCATGGTAACACACCCTGGTAGTGCGCATGATGCTGCAATATGGAAGGAAAGGTCTGAAGGCTGCTTTCCAACATGAAGAAATCCCTGAGACCTATTACTTGGTAAGTACAGGACCACAGCTATAATGTAAATGGGATCTAGATCCATCAACATTAAGCATGAGGACAAAATACATGTTACCTCCTACATACAAACAGGTGACTGTGGTTATACACTGGAGGTTTGGCTAAGGATGCCGTAGAGAGTCCCATCAACCCCTGCCAAAGGAACCATACAGCAGAGCACACGCCACAAAATGAAACACCATCAAGTGTGTGTCTGGTGTGCTAAAAGCAAGATTCAGATGTCTGGACACTTTCTGGGGTGCAGTCCAATACACACCAGAAAAGGTATCACAGATATTTACAGAGTGTGCCATACTGCTGTACAACATGATAACAACAAAACATGGTGGCTTGCCAGCTGCAGATGGAGGAGTCTTGGTATGGACTGCCTTGAAGCTGATTACATGTGAGATTTGCAGTTGTGAGACTGCATACATATCTGCTGACCTCAGAAGACCCAAACATAGTGAATGTTTTAAAACATGAAGACTGTAAGTCTAAGATGACTCCCTTGCTTAGTTTATCAGAACCATATCAGTGTCAGGCAGGAATGGAACTCAAACCAGAAGTAGATAAAAATCAGGCAGCAACTGAATGTGTCAAAAAACAAAAGAAAGAATATGAAGTGAAGGACCAGAAGAGAAGGCAAGAAATGTGGAAAATGTATAAGTATAGTTGCAAGTATAGAAAACTCTTGGAACAGCCTCATGTTGATCAGGACTGAAAGCAGAAATGGTTAAGGAGAGGTGAATTTACACCAAAAGATGAAAGGTTAATATTGACGGCCCAAGATAGTGGACTGCATACATGTTGGTTTACAAAGTCCATTGAACATGTGGGAGAAATAGACAAATGTAGGTTTTGTTAAACAGAATTGTAAACAGTTGCACACCTTGTTGCTAGTTGTGATACACTAATGATAGAGGGACTGTATACTGAAAGGCATAGTAAAGTGGCAAGACTGTTGCAGTGGGGATTGTGTAAATGTAATTTTGAAGTAGATGAAAAACACTGGACACATCAGCTACAAGGAATCACAGAAAATTATGAAGTTTATATCACATGGGGTCATCCATTATCAACAGTTCAAAAAATAGCTGCAAGCAAATCAGTACATGAATAGAAAACAAAAGTAGCATTGATCATTGAAATTGTTACAACCAGTGACTATAGTGTGTTATGTACAGAGAGACACAAAGTCATAAAATATTAGGATTTGCAGGCAGAAATGAGGACAATGTGGTAGGAAGATTCCCAGTTCCAGTAGTAGTAGTAGGATCAACAAGTCTATAAAAAATAATTTACAATCATAGTTATATATGTTACCGATACATGTAACACTGTACCAATTGCAAAAGGAGTCTTTACTAGGCATATTGCAGGTGCTGCATAGAGCACTTCTGGCTTACATCAAGGAATGAAACAATACTAATTTCATGAACTTTAATCACACTGTGGCTTAGGAATGAGGTCCATTCCGATCATGGTATTAGAAACCCAAAAGACTGAGAGAAATTAAAAAAGTGAGCTTAGCTAAACACACAGCTTTCAAGTACTATTTGCACCATACATAATTAATGAGGTTCATTAACATTCAATGTTTTGGAATCTCATTTGTGACTGTCAGCATAAGTTCTACAAACTTAGCACATCAAATAGCTCTGCATAAGTGTAAGGTGCTCAGTGCAAAACCTAACAGGTATCATTAAAATGGAATATCTGTAATATATGCCTGATGCCCGCCAATATTCTGCCACCATCTTGTACGCACCAAGGTTAAAATGTAATATTGAGACACACACTGCTCATAGCATTGTTATCTACAAATTGAGTGAGTCTTCAGTTAGCATTTTTGGAAGATGTTTTTTCAAAAATTTCCAAATATATTAGTGAGGATGTCAACGGAGAGGATGTTTCGGTGTGCTGGGTTCCAAACTGAACAGAGGTGGAGACCACCCAGATTGTCATTGCCTATGCTGGACATGAGTAGAGGATGTGAGCATGACCCAGGAAGTTTCCAATGATCAATATATGGAACCAGATTGTGAGAGAGCACTGCAGATAGATTGGGATCGACCAGACTGGCGTGTGGGTCCACCACTCTATGATGACCTACATTGGAAGGATGCAGACGATCTTCGTCGGAGGGTCACAGAGGTTCCACGTATTCCATTGGTATCTGTACTGATAACAGTAATGCATATTTAGAAATTTAAGTTTCACTCATTAAAGCTACCATTACTTTAGCGATGCATTCTGAGTTTATCCGCAACTATACTGTGGCAGTCTACACATTATGCAGCCCTGTTGATTGTGATTATATATTTATATGGACTTCACACATACAACTATTTCTGTACTTCCACAGTATCTACTTTTATAACATGCACCAGTCTGTGGTATCCCTCAGCACAAATGGTTAATCACTATGATAAAATGACTGCTGTTCTCCTATGTGTGGGTTCAAGTCTCTTGTAGAATAATTTTAAAAATATTGGTGGTTGTTCATGTATTATTGCACATCACATATGGAATACCAGTGATTTTTGGTACCTTACACAGTACAGATTTTTACACAACTAGCATAGCTGGGGTTCATTGACACCTATAAGACGTAGGTCACAGATGACTACGCATTTCTCCACTATACACAAAGCTTTTAAAAACATCATATGGTATATTTCTGTATGTGTGACTGGTGAATTATACATACATTAGTAAGCTCTACATAGAAATCATAAAGTGATTTACTCTAATCACTTTCATGAATGTAAGGCCAGTGCAGGTCAGTATGCATGGCATACATTTCACATTTATAAACACAATGCAAGTACAAGAATTTTTGATTCATAATCCTTATTCTGTTTCATGGCTGTAGGATTATCACTGTATGTGGAGACGTAAGGTACTGAATCACATGGTTGTGCACTAATGTTATTATTCTTTTTAAAAATATCTTCTAATGTTTTCTTTTGCAAATTATGGCTGTTAAACTCAGTGTGCTCACACATGCTAATGTTATAATATGGATAAATTCATATTCTGTCATTATTCCATAGCGTTTTGTAACATCAAAGGCAGTACGATAGCCAGTAGTTTAAATGGTTAACTAACAAGGTAATGTGAATGTTTGATGAACACATGTGGGTTTGAATCTCAATATAGCCTATTTTGGATGGCATCTTTGCAGTTTGGCATTTCCTACTGAACAACATATATGGGAGATTTGTATTTGGTTGGTAAGTTATGTACTAGTTTTTTACATGTCTAGCATGGCCATGCTGCATTGACATGTACAGTGTGTAGTCCGCAGATGACTACACGCATCTCTGTCAGCTGCAAAGTTTCTAGAAACATCATACTTCTGTTAATAATAATGTATGTGTAAATGCTGGGTAATACATATGCTACCTATATAGTTTGAATTACACAATATCATTCTATAATCCATTGTTTTTTCATTGACTGCCCTCCTACCTAATTACACAAATATATATTAAATCCCACAATTGAACAGTAATTCCTTTAATGCCTATGTATGTGTTTCAAGTGCAGTCAAATGTTTTATTGTAAATTATGACAGCTGGAACTTTGAATTGTTATAGTTATGGGTTATTGCTGTGAACAATGAAATTGCATGAATTCACAGTTGCATAGCTCTGTTCAAATCCATAGCACATGACAGAAGTTGTGCTTTTACTTGTTGTAGTATACAAACACAACTTCACATTTTACTGTGTGTAATTATTCCCTGCATGTTCATAGATGTAAGTTGTTTAATTTCCATCAACCCATAAACTCACACCCAAGATTGGTTACCTAGGCAAGTGTGGTTCTGGGTTGTAATGACAACATATGTGAAAGTTGTAGGTTTGAGTCCCACTTTATTTATTTGTTTATATTTGTTTAGTGGGGTAATGCACTGATCTCAATAGACCATTTGCAGGCATAGCCCAGGTGAATAGGATCACATAAGAAATGAACAAAACATATTTACAGATGCAAGAATATGTTAAAAAACTATATATACATTACAGATGCAAAAATATGCTATAACATTTAACTCAAGAAGCAGTTAATAATGTCATAACGTGAATGAAAAAATGGAATTATGCTTAGCAGAGCTTTCTGGATATGATTTAGCCATAATGACTGAGATGTCTTATAATACAGGGATAACAGCATATCATTATATAGAGAGGTGTGAAGACATTAGAAGGGGCAAGTAAGAATAGTTGCAAGAAAGGATACCATGGGAGAAGACAGAAAAAATGTGTGAGAGGCATGCAGAGGGAAGAGAGAAGTAGGATGAATAGGAAGTAGGGTGGTTTCTCTGCTTTGTCTGCAGCAATCCTCATGTGTGCACAGTATTGACAGTGACACAGCAATGACTGAATGTGCAAAATGTGATCCTGTATTTTATGTCAAGGCTAGATGACATATAATACTTTTTTCATTGTTTTGTTGTTATACATAGCAGTCATGATATATTGATCTGAAGCAATCCTTTTATTGCTGTAATGCATCCTATTTTCCTGTTTGTGACTGATAAGATGTACCTGAAATCATGCATTGTGCATAGAGCACATGCACAGGCTTGAGGGCCAGTACTGGGATACAGGTATGTGTTATCGCTATCCACATTTATTTCTCTATAAATTCATAGATTCATGAACTGTTACTAGTCTAACAACCTGAGGGGGGCTTTATAAGAAAGTCAAGTTTTCCTGAAAGACTAATGATGTCCTGTATCTAAATACGACAATGAGTGCCAGCCATTTATAAGATACCTTTGTCCATAAGGGACATGGGTGCCAGGCCCAGTGTAAATTTTCTATTCCCCATCCACTTGTCTAGGTTGTGCTTAAACTGTGGAATAGATGAATTCAGCTTCACACAGATGGGAAGCCTGTTCCATGGGGGAACATTCTCTGGGACACATATCTCTCTCACCAGCATGTTCTGTTTAAGTCACAGAAAAAAATTCAGGTCCGTAGACATACCTCTCAGCTGCCCAGATTTTCACAGAATGTCCAGATTTTTGCTTCATGTTTTTGGCCAGTTTCTTATAACATTTTCATTTTCTGGAAAATCACTGAGGATTGAAGTCAGAAAATAATGGCATACATTTGGTTTCAGACTTCATATAATTCCGAAAATGCATGCTAATGCAAAACTTCTTAGTCTATCAACTTTCTAAGTTTGCAAGAGAACTATTTAAAAAGTGCCTCTATTTTTGGGCCTTTGTCTCCTCATTATTTGCAGCTTTGTCCAGATTTCTTGCTTTAAGTGGTGGAGAGATATGTCCCTAGACCTTGTATTTCTGGTACTCTATGACTTATGAATATGTAGGAGAGTCATAAGTGTGGGGTTTTGGATGCCTTGTAAGCCAGGCATAGATCACCCCTCAGTAATCTATAGGATACTGAGTAGAGGAAAAGGGCTTTAAGGCACTCTGCATAAAGTAGGTTTCTTATGGCTTGTATTCTTTTTGTAAGGAACCTTTGAGGTCATTTTACTTGCTGCAAATGCCTGGTCAGGTACATATGAAAGAGAACACTGTATTTTTTTTCTTCAAATTTAACCTTTGAAGTATTAATTAACCCTCTTAGCTGCCTGCTAAGATTGGTTGGGGGCTTTTAGTATGTATGAATTTGCTCCTCCAATGCTTGGCCAACATTTTTTTTCTGTTGTTGTATTGTGATTCCACCAGGTTGTCTTGTCTTTTGTGTTTATCTTATTCTTAATATGAGTGGGCGCAGCTCACTCTATACAGCTATCTATATGACTTACAGAGATTTTGTAAATAGCTCAGTGTATTCTATGGTGTTACTGGGTTTGGGGGCTGCTTGTCATACCTCTCAACCTCTTAGTGCAAGCAATCTGGACAAAGCATAACAAAATGGGGGGATAAAGGTCCAAAAATAGGGACAGATTTTAAATACTGCTCTTATAAACTTAAAATGTTGCTAGGCTAACAGGGTTTGTATTAGCATCCATTTTCTAAAGGATTTAAAGTCAGAAACTCAAATATATGTCATTATTTAGTGACTAATTCTCAGATCATCACAGTGATTTGCCAGAAAACCACACATTTTATGAGAAATAGCCCAAAATAGGTGAAAAGTTGGACATTTTGTGATAATCTGGACAATGGAGAAATATGCTTGGAATTTAGTCAAATTGCTGCTTTGTAGAGGAAATCAAAGCCTAGACCAACTTTACCAGAAGTAGTGAATATAGTAACAGAGATAAAACAACTGGAATTGGGATCTTTAGAAAAGGGAAGGAGTAAACTACATAGGAAAAATGAGACTTGTGGGAACAATATATGCAGAGCAGGAATGAGGTTTAAGAGGCAGGATTTGAATGAACCATATAATGCTTTACTGACAATGACTGGATGGTTTATAAGTGATGTATAATGTTTCCAACTAGATTGTTTCAGTGGTGTCTGTGATGTAAACTGTTTGCAACTAAGATGGTATAATTGTGTATGTTTTTCATTTATATAAATGTAAGATTGCCTTTGTCATATGTGAAAATTTAATAAAGATGTCTGGAGAAAAAAAAAGTGTTGCTTAGTAGAGAGTGGTTAGCCTTGGAATAGTTCCTAAAGGTTTTTGGTTTCATTGGATCCTAGGATTTCATTTTTATTTAAAGTAATACTGCCTTGTGGTCAGATCTGATGAGCAAAGATATCACATTGGGTAAGAAACACTGGCTCCCCCATGTTCTTGAGTACAAGGTTAAGGATGCTTGTACCCCTAGTGGGAAAATAGACTAATTGCTTCAGAATGTTGGTATTAACAAAGGTTTAGGAATACTCCTAACATAATAAAACCTTCAGGTTTAAATGTGTAATCTTAGGACCTTCAGGCATGCTAATATTTATGTCATACTACCCACAATGCATCTGTAAGGTAAGTGTAATAGCCACTGATTTATTGTGAATAACCATTTAGAATGCCAACGTCTGCAGGGAGTTGATGTAATGTGCACAACAATTTAAGTTAAATGTTGTCTTAGGAGTTATCAACAGGATTTGCTTGGCTAAATTGAATTCATGGGATTTTTGTTGCTACAACCTAAATGAAAGATATCTGTCTTTAGCTGTCATATTGAAGTTGATGTGATTGTTTCACTTATAATTGGTTTGTACTGTTAACGGGAAAGTTGTACATATGGTAGGATTCTCAGTGAAGGTTGTGTTGTATCTACCCTGCCTATTCTATTATTGAATGGTTGTCTGCTGTCTCTTTTTGCTGTTGGCAGACATTTACTACGATGTACTTTGTGAGTTCCACATCATTTGTAATGCTGTATAACTGCAGTCTGATGGTTTGTTAGACACAGCACTACATACTATTTCCTGTCATTGTTGTGCCACAAGACACTCATGCTGCTTTCCTGGCATATCTGAAGTGTTACATAGTATATTCATGACCTTCATTGCATTATTTTAACTGTGCAGGTAAATATCTATGTACAATATAAATGTAGGTAGTAACAGTGATATATTTGTTGAGGGACAGTTGTGTTAGCTCTCAAATGCTAACACTGTGCATTTGTTCCAAGCTTTTCAGTTCCATTCCAATTCTATGATGTTGTGATGTCACTTATTAACTATGATGTATTGCAAATCTCATTTGCATACACATTTAAGTGTACCCCATTGCTTGTTATTCTTACAGTATATTTTGAACACACATATTTTACTTATGGGATGTCAATATGACACATTACTTGCCCATAATTATAGGTTATAATGGAAATGTAAATATCACCTGAATAGTGGTTCATATTTTCAATGTGTTTCTCTCACAGTCTGTGACTGACACTGATGTAGGCCTATGTGGTAATTGTACTGGGAGGCATAGGTTCATAGATTAGGTTCATAGATTAGTACTAAGCCAACTGCCCTTGCGAGCCATTTTAAGCCTAGCCAATTATCCCTTGTGAGACTCAAACCCTGTATCTTGTACTTGCAAAACAAACACTTTAACCATTAGGCCAACCTCCCAACCTTGCTCCCAAAAGTGTTCTGTTAGTGTTACTATTATCTTAGACTGTGCCTAGTCCTTTGGAATGGAGCCCCATGTCAGTGTTGTATGCCAAAAAGGCATGGCTTACTTCAGATATAATGATATATGTGACTGTGTGCTGTGCACATATGTGTTTTATATGCATACTGATGGCTGATATGTTGACAAGTAACTTAATCATAAAACAAACCAGAAATCAAGGAGCAAAAACATCAAGGAACAGAATAAAATGCCCAGACCACCAGGAATGCTCACTCAGTGCTGGATAAGTTTAGCGCTTTCATCCTTTATTAACAAGAACTACATCAGAACATTAAAACATGGGAAATAAATCATTTAAATACCAGAAGCATATCATAGGGCTATAAATTAACCACTATTCTTCCTCATTTGATAAACTAATTACAGTGTTAAAGTAACATACTATACATATTTATTCTTTAAAATACATTAAACAATTGATGTTAGTGACTTCATTCCAGCCAAATTTTATGTCTGTACTTAATAAAATTTGCTATCTCAGTTCTTTATATTTTAGCACATTATTGAAGCTGTTGGTAGCGTTGTCGCCTCGCAGTAAAATGCTGTCCGATTCGATTCTCAGCTAAAGCGTCTTCTGCGTGGAGACATGCGTGAATGGGCGTACCTTCGTTGAAGGTTGTGCATCAGGGCTGGTAACTCGGCACGTAAAAATTAACTAACAATCATTAGCGGACCAGAGTTCCGCTGTGGCGACCCCTAACCGGGAAAATCCGAAAGACACAACAACGACATTGAAGCTGTTCGTAAAGAATAATTGATCAACTGTATGCAATAGAAAAAAAATGTAATTTCCGTATACTCTTTACAAACCATGGCATGTTCGGCTAGTGCATTGGTTATAACTCTTTTCTTTATGGCTGTGTAATTTTTGTAAATTCTTGATAAAAACATTTTAATGGTTTTCCTTCCATAGAATACCTTGCAGCTGCAGAACATAGCCAGATATACCAGTCCTGTACTTTTACATGTGTACCTACACTTGGCAACAATATTTAAATTTAAATGCTTAAAAAAACACACTGTGTGTAGAAAATATGAACATACAAAATTTATAACCCAAACAAGGATAGGTCCCAACTGGGCCAGTTCAACTCTTTGAAAAAAAGAGCACTTTATTTTCAACATACTTTTGATGTTAGACACCTTCTTGTAAGTACAAACGGAGATCTCCCACAGTCTTAGCCAGCTCAGAATTCCTCAAAATAACTTTCTTGTTGTCAGCTATAATTTTCCTTATGTGATCAGAATAAACACTAATAGGAACTGGAAATAAACAGCTTCTGTCGATCTTTTGACATTTACCCCGCTCCTCCTTTCTTGGAATATATCCTTGATTCAAAATCAGAAATAATTTAGTGTCTTTAAACTTCATAACATCACCCTTAATCTGTTATAATGTCGAGAGCAGATCTTGTCTATTTGAAAACATCAAGTTTAAGTTGTCCACCTTAATTATAAAATGATTGTCGTCACTGATAAATCAATTCAGTCGTACTATCTGACCACTAATAAACTTCCACTTCAGAAATCAGGTGTGTTGGCTACCAAAGTGTAAATAATTGTAACTAAAACATTTCTCTATGTAGCTTACATTTGAAACAATTATGTTCCAAATCTATCTCTATATTGACATCCAGGAAGTTAACTGTACATCCCTTGTCACTAAGGACAAAGCTGCAAAGCTCAACCATTCAATACTAGAATTAATTTTCTCAAAAAAAGTTGTCTATATCACTTCCATAAAAAGAGAAACTTGAACTTGTCAATTTTTCTTAATATAGTACTCTCCTACCAACAAAGAATGAAATTTGTAAAAGCTGGGGCCAGTTTTGCTCCTATTATGACCCCTGATCTTTCGTGGTATACTGTCCCATCATATAGGAAAAAAAATGTTAGTTAAAACAATGTCTAGCAACAAACAAACAGTATTAAGTAAAACTTTATCAAAACTAATGAAATGACTAGAAGAACGTTTCTAACAGAATCAGCCCCCCCCCTCCATTGGTCTATAGAGGTGTACAAGGAGATTACTTCAATAGTTACTAAAAACGTCTCCCTACCCTTTTTTTAACAAATCTAAAAAGACCCAAGAGTCTTTAAGTAAAATTAGTTTTCTGGACTACTCAGTTTAGTAAACTGTCTAAATAATATGCTATAGCAACTGTCTTACAGATCCATGCAGATACAATAGGTCTAAATGATGTTTTTTTTAGCATGCTTGTGTATCTTTAGAATGCTAAAGATAGATTTCAATTGTAGTTTTTTGACATATAAAAATTCACATAATGTATAATCTATGTATCACTGATTTAACAAATCGAGAAACACATCATCCACTTTCTTAAAACTTCATCTCACAAAACCCTTACTGACTTTAATATAATTATACACATCACCCAGAAACTCTAACATACTAACTTTTTAATCCTGATTGTCCATAATAACTAAGCTGCTGCCTTTGTCGGCTTTCATTTATCTAACATTATTGTTGTTATGAAGCATCATACTCAGCTTGACTCAAATTATAAAATCTATTTCTAGTTTTATCATTTACTAAACATCAAAAATTATTCTCACAGATGTAATAAAATACATTTAAAGTGGACATCAACATTGAATTACAAGTACTAGGCTTTCTATAACAATCACTGGGTCGGTAATTAGGAAGATTATATAAAATATATTTTAGATTTAATTTCCTAACAAAAATATTTAAATCTATTGTCAAGTCAACAGTGTTTGCTCTTTGAGATGCCCCCGGATTTACTAATCTGCCATGCAGGACTAGTGTAGTCCTGCACGGAAGCGGCCGCTTAGGAACAGAACGGCAGCGCGCCATGCATATTAATGAAGGCACGCTGCTCAACCGCCTAGGCATATATGGAGCGTGTATGAGTGCAGGGGGCATGTCTGAGAGCAGAGCACTCAGAATAAACATGCCCCTGCAAAGTAGAACAGCAGAAAGTGGAAATAAATGAGTGAGGCCGCTCATAGGTGTCCGCATATCCCCACCAACAGTCCCCCATGTGTACAACAGCAACAAGACATAAAGATGAATAGAAGAAACCCCCGTATTGTTGTCTAAAGCTCTGAGTATAGCTAACCGTAGTTGTGCGGGTGTGCCCATTGCTCAGCCATGATGAAAGCAGCCCCAAAGGCTGAAGAGGATAACAAGGACGATAAATGTAAATAAAGCATGTCAGCAATAGTGTAGTGGGCAGAGCTTTCACCTAACGAGCAGGCATTCCCAGTTCGAGTCCCAGTGCAGCACAGTCTATTTTACATGGTAAAAGCAATATTTGTAATGCAAAACCCACTAAATAACATAATTTTTATGAACAGGAGTACTGCAGGAAATGCACATGTGAAGAGTCAGTATCATAATGAATAAGCTAGCAGTAAGCAGGCGTAAGCACAGATAAGCAGTAGTAAGCATATGTAAGCACTAGTAAGCATGTCCAAGTGCGTTTGCGAGGGGTTAAGCACTGTCAACACAGATTAAGCAAAGGAGAAGCTAGCTGGATGTAAGACACTGTGACCGGAAGTCAGCAGTGCTAACCTCTGTGCAAACTCGCTTACAACTGCTTGAAAGTGCCTTAAGCACACCATATCCAATAGCTGGTGTTCTGCCCAACAACAAAACAAACAACTTCTGCAAGGCCGTAACCCAGGACCATGCACACCATACACAAAACAATTTAACACTAAGCCATGCCAGATATGCAAAAACCATATGTTGTCAGAAACATAACCCCACCCCAGTCATGCAACAGTGTAAAGAATGTATGCCTACAGCTAGATGGACGTGTGTGTGCAAATATATCACTATCTAAATGTAGTCACACACACACATATATATATATATATATATATATATATATATATATAAATATCCAGAGATATATACATATATATAAAAATATATGAACAGATATAGATGCAAATGCCGACAACTACACATATATATGTCATCATCTATATGTCCACATATACACAGCAAGTTACATGTACATACGTAGATATATGTCTTCGTAGGTATATACGGACATAGTTAGAAATATGCCAGCAAATATATATACCCACAGAGGTATATACGGCCAGACATAGATAGCAATGGTAGATTAACAGACACCTATATGTCCACATGCACCGTGAATGGGCTTGAGAGGCCCCAAACAATATACGTCACGTACGAATTGGCATATTCCCCGCCCAGCCAAACTCATCCGCCCGGCAATGTACTAGCAAGCTCATTGTAGTGTATGTGTGTCATTAAAATAGGGATTTAAATTTGCCCCCTGTAATGTTTCACATGTTGACCTCACATCCTCCACTCCCCCACCCACTAGGCGGGCCGAGCAGTACAGGCCCATCCAACCAAGGCCAGCCCCGACCCAGACATTCATTACCCACAGTTCCACTTCCACCCACTGCACACATGCAGCCACCATCCCTACCCTGGTTACGGGCCCGTAGCTACCACACCACCACACATAGCCCCCCTCCACCCCCCTGGGGACCCATCCCTTATGTTGTCTCAACCCAAGTATCCTAATCTAGCACACACCATAGTCCATGCACATAGCCATGGGTACCTATGTAACTCTGGGTGTAGACGAAAGTTGTATACCCAATGTTCGGGCTGATTACCTGGTACTAACAATAGATTTCATGTGTGACTCTGTGTACACTAATGGAGTTAGTTGTAGGTATCGCAAAGCATATGTGACACACAAGGATGGCCGTTATGCACACGAAACACAGTACCCAGCAATAACAGGCAACATGACAGGATATGTAGCTAAATATGTAGAGGTATATGTGTGTGTGTGTGTGTGTGTGTGTGTGTGTGTGTGTGTGTGTGTGTGTGTGTATGTATATATATATATATATATATATATATATATATATATATATATATATATATATATATATATATATCAATATATATATATTTATATATATATACCCAAAACTACATGGAGATATATCTCTCCCTCTCTGTAGTACAAATGTAAACATACATAGACAGACATATATAAATACCCACATATAGATATATACATATGCAGCCACCCATACAGCCACATGTCGTTTATATATATATATATATATATATATATATATATATATATACATATATGCATACATACACAGATATACATATATATTTATGCATACATATACATATATATATATATATATATATATATATATATATATATATATATATATATATATATAAAATGCGTGTGTAAATATACACAGATATATATAGCTAGGATATGATACAGCTGTTAAGGATTACATATGTTCACAGGCTGTGCCAGTGGGGGTGAGGGGCCCAATCAACAAACATGTAACACGTAACATTAACTCCCCCCCCCCAGCTAGACAAGTGAAACATACAAACATGCAAGAAAAGTAACCATACCACTGCTTCCCGGACTACAGGCAGGATACAACCAGTGGGAGAGACCCGCTAAGTCTAATCTTGAAACAAAGACAAGAATGTCCCTTGCGGGACAAGCCAAAAATTATATGGCTATTCGGCCTAACAGCCATTACACAGATAACATACGGCAGGTCATGCATGTACCCAGACCACAAGGTTGGGGAAGCCGGATGATCCATGGGGTGAGACAACATATGTGATGGGTCCTGAGAAGTGGAGAATGGGCAGTATGTACTGGTGTGTCCAGCCCCTACCTGCACCCGGAGTAAGGAAGAGTGCCGAAGAGGAGGTGCGAGTGGAGAACTATGGGTATGTAATTATTGGCCTAGGCATGCAGGTGTTGGCTGAAGTAGTTCTATGTGGACCACCCCAGGGATGTAAGCAATAGTGTGCATTGGGCAGACCCGACACCTAACGAGCAGCCACGCCCGGTATGAGTCCCACAGCAGCAATGTCTAGTTTACATGGCAAAGAATGGAATAACCATATGTGTTGTTGCAAAACCCACTACTTAACACAAAAGAACACATGGTCGCAACACCCCACTGTAGGCATGTAAGCCGATCTAAGTGGCATCACAATATATTTTTGTAGTCCTCACCCCCACCCAGGCGTGTGAGTGTCCAGGGCAAACTCCAACTGCAGTGTATATGCACAGCTGTTGCTGTAGAAGACATGGCCAGCTGTGGACCTTCTCTGCAGCCTTCCTGCACATCCCTGGATAATTCCCCTACTAACTTCCCCCTTTGTGCCCCATGAACACCACTTAGCTATCAACCCTTGTTCCACTTCTATTAATGTTTAACATTATACATATGTGACACCCTCTTCCCCAACTATATTGCCAGAATCTGGAACCCCCAACCCACATGTATTACCTCAGCTGTCCCACAGGACACATGTAAATAACACATGAAGGAACACTACAAGCACACTTGGATCAGCACAGGCTCTCCATCTTGCAACCCCCCCAACTTACACTCTATACCACTACATCAACTAGTGGAACTAACACCTCTTGTCATGCCTTGCATACAAATCCCAACATCTGACAAACCTTCCCTATTGCTCCCCATCCACTTATTCCAACAAGCTACAATACAGTTACAATGTCACCCCCACTACCTACCTACCTACTCCTTCACTATTCCCCTCAACTGTACCACACACGTATGGAATAACTAAATCTACCCCGAATACCTGCATGTAACCTATCCAGAACTGTTAACCTGGAATCCAACTTCACCTTAAACTGGCCTTTGTCAGCAGTCATACCTGACATGTAAACCTGACCTAAACATGTAAAATACCAACATGTTAACGTAAACTAAGCATGAAGAATGGGGGATGTAGCTATGTTATGTCTGTTACTCTCTATGAATGTGAACACCTCAGTATTAATTGGATTTAGTAGCTGGGGTCACTGTGGAGCTCTACTCCCTGGGCCACCACTGAATATGGACAAGCATCCAGTGGGAATGTCCCAGTCCACAAATGTAAACTAAATATATGAATTAGCGCGGGGGTATGCGGGAGTAAGTGGGTGTAAGCCTTTTTGGGTGGCTGTAAGCAATTATCACACTGGTTAAGCAATGTAGATGCTAACTGAGTGCAAGATGCTGCAACCGGAGGTCAGCAATGCTGAGCCTCGCACAAACCAGCGCATACCCACCTGCAATTGCTCTACAGTGCCTTAGTCACTCTTTAGCCAACAGCTGTAGTCCTGGCCATTAACAAAATATTCTGCACTGCCAGGTTGCAACCTCTCAACCCTGCACATTATAGTCTATGTGAGTTCCACTATGTCATGGCAGATACACATTCAGCCACTGCGATCACAAACATATCATCCAGCACAGTCATCCAACAATACAGGAAATGTATGTAAGTGTGTAGATTAATACCAGCAAACATGTGTACATTGCTCAACCACAGTATTATGAGCAGTCTATGTGCATGCACAGAATGCCTCACCTGGGGCATTGGTTCCGCGGACCTGGGAGATGAGGCTGGGCAGGTGTGTGTGCAAACTGCTGTGTCTCATAACCCTGGCAGGATGCTACCAGTGGGAGAAACAGTGTAGACTAGCTGATTTTATTCTTGATACAACAACAGGTCCGTCCCTGGTGGGACGAACCAAAATTTGTGGGTTACATCGATGTCTCCACCAATATCGGAAGAGGATCAAGGGCAGGCATACATACGTGGACTAAACGGATGAAGAGCCTGCAGATGCTTGGGTCGAGACAGTATACTGGAAAAGTACCAACATGTGCAGAGAGGGAAATGTGTGGAGGTGTGGTATGGCAGGGCTAGCAACTGGAGAATGGATGGATGCTGTGTATGTGGAGCTCGGGGGCCGGGGAAAGGGAACATGGGTATGGCATTATGGTAGACATATGCAAATAGCTTGTTATCAGATATGATGACACTAATTATGGTGTATAGCACATATACACCACTTCCTGCACGACATATGTACAAAGGTTGACAGAGGTGTGGCTGGGAGCACATACACAGGGCCAATACTGACATGTTGCTGTGATAACCTCATACATTTACTGTTGTAATGGGGTTTGTTGCAACATATGTCCTATGAGGGATATGAAGTCAGCAACTGTCCCAGCCTTCACCATCTACAGACTGCAGTCCTCACACTACCTTCTGCAGTCCACAGATAGATGCTCTGTGGGTAAAATATGAAACCAAAGGCACAACACTGCCCAGTCTACAGATGATCCTGCAGATGGGGATTCCTCATAAACATAGAACTGACATGGCAGGTATTGAGACATGTACGACAGCCATATCCAAACACTGTTAAACCATCATTACTCCAAATGCAGTATAGCAGCACTTACAGTCTCTAGTCAGGTCTGGCACTTCACCCTCCTGTTTTTTGCCCTCTTTCCCCAGTGTATGTTGTTAGAGGTAAATCCCCAATCCATCTGAGATGCTGTTTGCCAAACAACAGTACTAGTTCCTGCTCACAGTGAATGAAAAGGTCCAACACCACCATGATGTTCCTAGATATTGGATTGTGTTTTCATGCAATTGGCTATGGGAATGTTACCACAGCTGTTCCACATGCAATCAGCTAGGGGAGGGCTGCAATTCGTGCAGAGGCCATCAGCTGATCATGAGCATCACTTAAAATATACATGCTGCTGCCTAAGCAAAGCAGGTGTGCATCTCCACATCCACCAGAGAGGGAGTGGGTGAGGTAGACAGAGGCAAATACATGTCAAGGAGAGGTGGGAGTGTAAAACTGAAATATATTTGTGTCACACACCTACCAGCACAGGGTATCAAACCCCTGACAACTATGTAGTGCTATCACAGTTTGATGCAGTTACTGGATGCGCCATATGGGTTACTTGTTGTGGAGCACTCAGAACATATATGTTGTGGTGAGTGACATCTACAACAGGGATACAGTAGCTATATGATAGGTGAAGTACACGTGCCTGTCCGCATGAACAGGTGCCAACGTCAACACAGCCACACTCTCACAGGGACGCACACAAATTGACACACTTGGCAGGACCAGGAGTACAACTCATCTGTAGTGGGATTGCCACAACACATTACTGTGCAGGTATCACATGCACCACACGGGTCATATGGAGGTTGTATGGGCAAAGATTATGAGGAGGTCTCAGACATCAGACAGCATGCTTCAGTATGCCCATAGGGGTTGTAGTGAGTGTGGATGTGGACATACGCACCATACAACACACACATAAACACACAGGGTGCCAGTACCGACATGCATGGGTGCATGTCTGCACAGGTGTGTGGTGGTCAACTGTGCCAGCAGGCTATACAAGGGTAGGCAGTAGACCTTGGCATCAGGCCACATGACAATGGTCTGCATTGTGGCTCAGGGCTGCAGTTTCTGCATTTTCCCACACAGCTGGGTATTGTATCCCCCATCCAGTCATCTGGGTAACTAATGTGTGTGGCCAATGCTGCGCATTGCTTGCCATGTATGTTTTCCTTAGTCCATGACATGGACGGTGTCTAGGATGTGCACACCTCCGACATGCATGTACAGTGACATGTGAAACTGTACCTGGTGTGTCTGGCCCATGTTGTGAATACAGATTATCATCAGATGTGCCAGTCTTGCCCACCCATAGCAGGGACTAGTAATGGGCAGCAGATTTACCCTGGATCTACACTGATAGCATACTAACAGCATTCCCTGGTGTCAGTGGCATCTGTCCATACAGGTCATGTTGTCAGGCATGGTATATCTGTTGTGGGTCACATGTGAAGGCACCACAGGTAGTGCAGGTGTCCATTGGGGAACATGGGGGAGGTGCACTGTCTGCATGTACGTGCATATTGGACAGATGTGGAGGATGACATGCCATCTGTAGGCCACTGATATCACTCAATAGTTACTATCAGTGGCCAATATGCAGTGTACTACCCACATACAGGCTGTTGCCTAGGCATGTGTGTGCATGTATGTGACTTGGGTGAGAGTGTACTCTGGGTAATACTGGGGTTGCTAACTGTGATTGCCTGGCCTTGATGTCACATGTATGGGTATGGATATGCACCTCAGCCTCTTGGCTATTTCACAGCTGTTATCCCTGTGCAGTGGACATTGTGATATGTACTAAGGCCACCGTATAAGAAATTTGCAAAACCCACTACACACTGGGCCCACATCACACACACACACACACACACACACACACACACACACACACACACACACACACACACACACACACACACACACCTGTCATGTCTGGGAGTAGAACCCCTACTTAACTAGTGTATTACACTACAGGACTATGCAGTTATAGTACACGCCTTGAACTTTACTGGAGTACTCCTTCCCCAAAGGTGTATTTCACACTGAATGACATCAGCAGGATTGCCAAAGTAGGCCATTGGAAAGTACTGCGAGTGACTAGCCTAAAATGCATTGCTCCCTACACAGACAGTGAGACACACACAAAACATCCACAACTAACATGTGTGAGTATAGAACCCCTAACAGAGGTCTATATCACACTACAGCATGGAGCTGTTACAGGATGCACCACAAGGATTACTGGAGTACTTTTTTCCCCAAAGGGGCATTTCACAATGAATGACAGCAGGATTACCAAAGTAGAGCATTTGAAATGTACTGCGAGTGACTAGCCTATGATGCATTGCTCCATAAACAGACATTGGAACACACACAAAACATCCAGAACTGCCATGGGTGGAGATGGAACACTACCACAGTTCTAATTCACACTCCAGCAGTATGCAATTACTGGATGTGCTACAGAGATTACTGGGCTACAAACTTCCCAGAGGTGTAGTTCTAGGTGGGTGACATCAGCAGCCTTGCCAATGTTGAGCATATGTATTGTAAGGTGTGTGAGTGCCCTAAAAAGCATTTCTCTCTACACAATCAGAGACAGACAGACATGCACTCAAACACACACACACAAACAGTTGCCAAGTCTGGGGTTAAAATACCTACCTAACTACCTTATCACACTACAGCAGTACACAGTTACAGGACATGCTACAGGAATTATTAGGCAACAACCTTCCCAGAGGTGTGGTTCTAGATGGGTGACATAAGCATCCTTGCCAAAGTTGAGTATATGACTTGTGAGTAGTGTGAGTACCCTAAAAAGGATTGCTCTCTACACAGTCAGAGATGGACAGACACGCACACAAATGCACACACACAGTTGCTAAATCTGGGGTTAGAACACCTACCTAACTACTTTATCACACTACAGCAGTACACAGTTACAGGACGCGCTAAGGAGATTACTAGGCAACAACCCTCCCAGAGGTGTATTTCTAGGTGGGTGACATCAGCAGCCTTGCATAGGTTGAGTATATGAATTGTAAGGAGTGTGAGTACCCTAAAAAGCATTGCTCTCTACACAATCAGAGATAGACAGACACGCACACAAAGACTCACACAGTTGCCAAGTCTGGGGTTAGAACACCTACCTAACTACTTTAGCACACTACAATAATAGACAGTTACAGACTGTGTTTCAGAGATTACTAGGTTGCAGCCTTCCCAGAGGTGTAGTTCTAGGTGGCTGACACCAGCAGCCTTGCTAAAGTTGTGTATATGAATTGTGAGGAGTTTGAGTACCTTAAAAATCATTGCTCTCTACACAGAGACAGACAGACATGCACAGAAATGCACACACAGTTACCAATTCTAGGGTTAGAACTCCTACCTAACTAGTTTATCACACTTCAGCAGTACACAGTTATGGTACTAGCCACAGAGATTACTGGGCTAAAGCTCTCCCAAAGGTGTATTTCACATGGATTACCTCAGCAGGCTTGTCATAGTAGGGCTATGGGGAGGGAGGTGTGTGCATGGGCCATAACCCATTCATGTACGGGTTGACATGCCACATGCGGGCACATGCGGGGTCATATGTCACAGGTACATGTATACAGCTGCTAGATGACCACTTCCTTGTACAGTCATGTTGCACAGCTGGCACGTGCATTACATAGTTTGTAATGCTGATAGATACTGTTCGCTAGTGTCTGCAATGAGTGACATCTGCACCTCATGTGTTTGGGGCCCTTTGGCTGTGTGCTGGGTGGGACAGGCTTAGATGGCTCCCTGTCACAGAGACCCTCTTCCACACATCTATGCACATCTACGTTTGGCTTATTATAGTGTGTTGTCCTGACATATATGTCTGTATTCCTATCCACTGTGTGTGCAAGGCATGAGTGGTGCTTACTGATGAGTGTCTGCTCTAACAGCTGCTACTGCCAGATATGTCTGGTCCACTGGTGTTTGCAGTCATGGACTTCATGTGTTTCAGTGTGTGAACACGCCCAGTATGACCTTTCAGTATGTTGTAGACTGACATTGCCTTCATTTCTGTGTGTGTGTGTGTGTGTGTGTGTGTGTGTGTGTGTGTGTGAGCATGCCCAGTATGGCCATCTGTACTGAATCTGTGGATTGTGTCCAGGTAGTATGTGCTGCAGTGCTGACCTTTGTGTTGTACATCGACAGGTAGCATGCTGTCTCTGCTGGGTATCCATTGATCATTTGGCTTTGACTGTTACTGCATTTCTGCATAGCGGGGGGGGGGCACCTGACTGTTTCTACATTTCTAAACAGGAATGGGGGGCACACCTGACAGTTATTACATTACTGTGTAGGATGGGGGGGTACACCTGACTATTTCTACATTTCTACACAGGAGTGGGGGGCACACCTGACTGTCATTACGTTACTATGTAGGATGGGGGGGGCCCACCTGACTATTTCTATATTTCTACACAGGAATGGGGGGGCCAACCTGACTGTTATTATATTACTATGTAGAATGGGGGGCACACGTGAAACATGTACACGTTCGCTATGACTGTACTTTTATGTCAGGTACTTCATTTCATTCTGTATTGCTAACTATCATACTGCCTAGAGGCATATTAGTGTACTACAGATCATGGCTTTGGTTACCCTACATATTATTGTCTGCCTTCTTACCCTTCAGAAGTAACATCCCACTGCCTGCTGTGCTGTGGTCTGTCTGTCTAGGCCTGGGGGGGGGTTAACCATAACCATCATTCTGCGGCCATGCCACAGACTCTGTTTGGGATTGTCTACACCTGCCTTGCTGGCTGAGACTGTTGTTGGGTATGTGAACCATCCTGACTGGTATGTGTGAGTCATATGGACACACATGTCGCACAGCACATTTCCTGCAGTGGGCTTTGTCACCCTGTGTAGTACTGGCTACTATGGTGTCTCCAGTATGTGTTGCAGATGTCATGGTGCCACTATGGGTGTCTACTGTCTGCTGCCATAACATTCAGCCACCCAATTCCCTTGCATGCTCACATCCATACCATAGCTGCAGGTAACAACACGTTCTACTCCATTTGGCAATTGGTAGGTTGACTGACTTACCTTGAGGGTGTGCCAGACTTCTGGATGGTGCTGGAGGGCTGCCTCTGTTGGATGCACATAGTACACTCCATATCCATGGTGGAGCACAAGTAGTGTCATATTTGGCATCCCTTTTACTGTATGTGCGAGTCAGAGAGATCCCTCTTACTGTATGTGCGAGTCAGAGAGAGGTGTCATTCCTTGGGTCCCTACTGTGTCAGTGCATGTGCTATGCATTGCCTCTTTGCCAAGGCCAGGGCATACTGGGCACACCTCACTTCTGCCTACTGGGGGAGGCTTAGGCTGTTACTCCTCTGGGTCGCTCGGTTCCTGTGCAGGCCTTGGCATTGGTAGGGGGCTGTGTGGCCCTGCCCCATGCTGTTCCTGCTGCAGCTGTTTCTGCAGGATCATATTGTGTAGCATAGCACATACCATAACAATTTGGGTGCATGTAGCTGGTGAATACTGCAAGGCTCCATCAGATGTGTCCAGACACCAGAACATTGACCTGACCATCCCAAAAACATGCTCTATTATATGTCTGGCCTGTGCATGCGCCTCATTATGGCATTGTTGTTTAGGTATGTGTGCATTTCTGATGGGTGTCATCAGCCACGACTCCAGTGGGTACCCAGCATCCCACACTAGGTGACTATAGGGGATGTCCACATTGGCAAATCTCTGGTTCAGCTGCGTCAGATGCCATATGTGGGAATCATCAGGTCTATATTAGAAAACCGAACTTTCAAAATTTTGTGTGTTCTAATATTGACCCATTTTCAGTGAATGCTGAAAATATCGAAGAAACAGAAAACCAAATTTTTTCCTAGGGAAAGAATTCAGTTGTCCGTTTCTGTTGCTTTGGTGTTTTCAGCCCTGTGGTGGAAAGTTACGGGTTGGGTTCAGGTAAGTGTGCGATTGTGTGGACGTGAGGGTTAGGGCAGGGTAGGTGAGTTAGGGATAGGACGCGGGTGAGGTGACTGTGCAATAGTGACGGACCTTAGGATTAGGGTTTGGGTTAAGGTAAGTGGATAGTTAGTGGTGTATATATAGTTTAGTGTAGGGTTATGTGTAAGAGATTAGGTGCATGTCTGTGGATTGCTGTTTGTTTGGTGTGCTTGTGTTGTGTGTATGTGTTTTGTAACAGCAAATTTTTTCCCTAGTAAAAAACTGCTGTTCTGTATGTTCAATGTTTTAAATTTTCGATTAATAGGGTTCGATATTAGAACACTCAAAATTTTGAAAGTTCAGTGTTCAAATATAGACCTGGAATCATCATAGCTTCCAGGGCAGCCATCACACACATTCAGTATAATGCCCAGGGCATCACAGACAACCTGGCAGTTGATGGACGGGATGCCCCTGCTGTTGATGTAGGCCCTACCCTGCTCACTGGGTGGTGCTTTGATGCATATGTGCGTGCTGTCTATAGCACCCACTATCCCAGGGTATTCTGCTATTTGGTGGAAGAGACACATATTGTTGGTCAACACCTCATGGGTGTTGAGGAAATATACATGCTAACTGGCATGTGCTGACATGGCATCCAGGAACTGGTGGAATACTCTGAATACTGATGTCTGTGAGATCCCCATGATATCTCCAGTTGTGCTTTGGGAGGTACATGTGGCTAGTATACCTATGCCTACACATACCTTGGTGTCAACTGGGATGCATTTCCCTCGGTCAGTTTGGTGTGTCAAGTGTGGCCTGCACAGCTCAACAATTTGCTGTAGGAGGTCTCTGTCCACCCTAGGGCGCTCCATTATCTCCAGCTCATGTAGCCCCTGGTAGGTTACCCTGGGTCTGTACTCTCTTCTCCATCTCCTCACTGTCGGTTGTTTGGCAGCATTCACATCCTCACCACCTCAGCCTCTTGCACATATTGTTCTATGTTGCCTGCTGCAGCCCTTCTCATTTTGTAGGTTTGTTTGTTAAAATTTCCCCGCTTGTATACACTGGTGGTGTAGAGTGTGGGAAGAAACCGAGGGAAAGGTGTTTGCTTGGTTTATAGTAGTGTTTTGGGCTGGGCTGGTCTGCTGTCTGTAATTGGCTGATTCTGATACATTTTGCTTGCCAGCTAAGCTAGTTATCCTTGAATACCTTCCTACTGCTGTTTTCCCTTCCCATTCCCTTCCTGTTTAAACAGTGTGTCTGCCACACAGAGTGCTCACATGTGCACACTACTGCTATTTCTTGGTTTAACTTCTTTTTTCTTCCTGAATAACCCTGTGCATGGCGCGCACACCTGCTTAGGCTTTTTAAAGAGTGCTAGGCAGGTTTAGACACAAACCCCTAGCTTAACTGGGCTAAGCTAAGAGCACACCCGAGCCACAGGGCTCCAGTCCGCTTACAGTATGGCTGACACACCCACCCATGATGTCACCTACCTCCTAGTCTTGCACTCTGCTATTCATACTCTTACATTGTTGAGACATGCCTCACATGCTGGGGAAAACTGGGATTCACTATCCTTCCCCTCACTTGCATAGGATTGCCTGCTAATGCATAGTTACATGTCTCACACTGTGCCTCCTCCCTTAGCAGCCACTACTCACTGGCCAAGTTGCCTTTTGCCTGCCATTGACTTGCATGGTAGAATACTGATTTTAGTTATACTGCTTTTTTTTTTGGTTTATTTTCTTATTTCCCCACCGATCCCGTTTGCGCGTCGCTGCCCTATGCTTCAACGGCTGTGATCGGCGGACATATCACAATAGTTGTATTTTATACATTTTGCATTGTTTGCAATGCCAATGGCCTTCTACTTGGCCATTGACATGCTTCCTCAATGATATGCAGCCTTTATTTGGAGCTGTCATAGCTCCATTTTGGATTTTGCAGTACCGTACTCGGTTACTAACCGAGTACATTTCTGCATATTACACTAGCCCTGCACGCCCTGATTCCTGCTTCCTGGATGGCAGATTTACTTCATTTGCATATTTTTCTCCTTCAAATGGGGTGATTTGCATACGGGGGCTGGGAACATGCAGTACTAGTGCTACAGCACTCGTGCACATCAAACAAGCACGTACATGGATCGCTCGGCAGCCATATTGGCCGAATTTCCTCTTACACTAATCATGCACCCTGTGCATGCTTTTGAGAATCCAGGGGGTCGAATAAAAGAAAATATTTTGCCAAGCACATTAATAACCTAATCATATCTGATAAACTGGGTAATGCATACCTTGTAAGGTGCTGGAGTAGCATAATGACAATGTAGGTTTACTATCAAAACCTTGAAATGCATCCTATCGAGTAATGACTTGTTCAAAAAATAAAAACATCAGATAGGCACAAAGATGAAAGTGGTAATGTTGACAAGTCCATATTCAAGCTAGTCCACATTGCCCGGCATACCTATCTGGCCAGAAATGTCCAACTAAAGTTTTGCAAGGGGGAAGCCCCCCTTGCATCCCCATGATGGGGGAATGCACCTCCCATTCACACCCCCTGCTCATTATATATACAAAATCCAAGATTGCATTATAGTGAGGAAATGGATACATTTCTCGATCTTCACTGTAGTGTGAGCTCCATGTAGAGCATCGACCTCACAACAGCAAATGGACACTAGCATTTGCAGTTCTGGAGTCGATCATTTTTGGTTCATTTTTTGCACATTTGAAAACTGCAATTTAGACATGTGCATCTCGATATCATGCACTTCGTTAAAGTGATAGTAAACTGACTATGTATGATGGGTTGACTGGACCATACATAGTCTTCTATTCATATCATCAATATATGAATATTAGGGCATTGAGAATGCTGCATAATCATGACAGTACACTTGTAATTATCACAATTTGGAGTGTTTTGTTATATAGTGTATCAGTAAGCCTTATGGGCCACATCTGCTGACAATTATGCAATGACAAATGTACTGCATTGCGCTATATCTTGATAAAACATTTTACATGTCCTGTCTCATATGTTTTTTTTATGTTAATTGCATATTATACACTCCCTTTCCAATTACATAGGTGCACATCTGATTGTGTTTTATTACAGACATGTTTGGTATATTACTGTGATGTATGTTACACATTGTTTTGTTCATTGATGTAGATTGACTTCAAGCCTTACATCACATATGTTGTTACAGTTGGATAAGGTCATACAGTATTGTAATATCACATGCATAATAGTTACCACATGTAAATTGTGTAAGTTTATATGACATGTTATTTAATCATCAATTTTTGATGAATAACTATTCTGTAGGTATAACTTTTTTTTTTCTGTGTTGAACTTTGACTGTGTGGGACTCATTGTGGCTCACCAGTCATCTGGCAAAGATGGTGTTGCGCCAGACCACTGCCAGCCAGCTCGGACTCCAAGAACCAGGATGATAACCATAACAGGAACAATGATATCAATAACAGATTGGAACTTGCATGTGCCATTGTTCCTGCTGCTCATCATAGAAGACATCCACCACCACACCAGAGAGATGATTTTTGGGACCAGATCTGGGACATAGTGACAGATGTCTTCCAGACGCAGATGACAGACTTGATGGGCAACCTCTTTCAGGACATGGCAGTGAATATTCCAAAGAAGTGGCAATCTGTGGGACACATATCTTTCTCTCCAGCAAGTTCTGTTTAGCACACTGACTAGGATCATGACACCTGGAATGGGTGACCCTTGTGCTGCTTGTGTTGTGGATATGCAGTAGCTCCATCAGGGCTGGGTTTGCAAGGACCTTGTATGTCAGACATAGGTTGCCCCTTAATAGTTGATAGGCGACAGAGTAAAGGGAAAAGGCTTTCAGTCTGTCTGCATAGGACATGTTACTTACACCCTATATTTTCTTTAGGAGGAACCTTTTAGGTTGCTCCAGCTGTTGTATGTGTCTGGTCAAGTACTTTCCAAATGGTGCATTATACTCAATAATTGGTCTAATAAGGGCTGAGTACAGTGGGACTATAATCTCCCTGGATCTGGATGTCATAGCTTTACTTATAAGTTGAGCCACATAAAATGACTTTCTTACCACTGTGGATACATGAAGGCCAAAGTTCAGGCTATTATCTACCTCAGTACCCAGATCTCTTATCTTTGAGTCCAGTCTTAGGGGTATGTTGTTAATGTTGTAGCTAGCATGGGTATTTGATTTCCCAAAGGGTATGATAATGCATTTTTTTTGTGTTTAGTTTCAGACTATGGTTCTGAAACCATGGTCTGGGTGACTTCAACTACCTCTCCATTAACTGGGAAAACTACTCATGTACCAACACACTTGCCTAACATTTCCTGGAATTCATTAATTCCAATGCCCTGGACCAGCTTGTTCTTACCCCCCACTAGAGTTAGCAACATATTTGACCTTGTCATTACTAACAAGGTTGACTATTGCTCTACACCAATAGTCAACTCTTCCCTGGTTAGATCCGACCACAGACTAATCACCTTGGAAATACAACCCCCCAACAAAGGTAACCATCATGAAAAACTTCTCCAAAGCTAACTTTGGGCTCCTAAAAACAGAGGTGGCTAACTTCACGGCACCTATGCAAATGGAGAATAGTTGCATGTCTGCCGAATCATGCACCAATGCACTGTACGAACAAGTACACAAATGCATGGCTCTCGCCAATTCCTATAGAACCAAGATGCTCTCCTCCAAAAAAAGGAAGTCAATCTGCTGGTCCCCTGCCATAAACAAACTCTACAACAGAAGGAGGAAACTGATGTGGAATAAGGTGAAGTCCCAAGACTGGAAAAAACTCACTTATCAGCCTCAACAAAAAGTTCAGATCCCTCATCAAATCCTCTAAAGGTAGCTATGAAAACAAGATTGCAGCAGATAGTAAAGTCAACCACAAGACCTTCTATAGTTATGTAAAGGATCTCCATAGCAATACCCAGATTTACTCTGAGCTACTGCACAATGGTACCTTAGAGATTGGCAATATACTGGCCAACAGATTCAGTGCCAACTTTACCCCTCTCCCCAAAGGACCAGTCACAATACCAGTAGACTACCAGACACCCAGTACTACTGCTGCACAAGTTAAAACAGCACTGTCCAAGGCCAAGAATACAGTTTCTATGGGACCTGACAATATCTCTGGCTGTGTTCTACATAAACTACAGAGTGAACTGGCACCTCACCTGTATGCCCTGTTCAATCACAGCCTCACCTCAGGCTTTGTCCCTACTGAATGGCGCATTGCTACAGTCATCCCTCTCCGTTAAAGAGGAGTGATTACAGACCCTAGGAACTATTGCACCATTAGCCTGATGAGTCTGATATGCAAAGCTATGGAACACATCATCATGGACCTAATAAACAAGGATATAGGGAATCTCCAAACTCTGGATCCCACACAATTTGGTTTTGTGAAGGGTAGATCATGTCTGTTCAACCTGGTCGACTTCTTTGAGTCAGTCACCAGAGCTGTGGATGAAGGCAAGGTGGTTCATACAGCTTACCTTGATCTGGCCAAGGCCTTTGATACCATTCCCCACTTAGGAATCATAGAAAAACTCACTAAGCTAGGCATCAACCTATGTATCACTAGGTGGGTTGCAAATTGGCTCACAGATAGAACCCACAGTTTGAAAGTAGCTGACTCCAAGTCAGACTGACGACCAGTCACGAGTGGAGTCCCACAGGGTTCGGTCCTGGGTCCTCTCCTGTTTTGTATCTACTTTTCTGAAGTCCAGGCCAACACAAAGGGACTCTGGCTGACAAAGTTTGCAGACAATTGCAAGTTGGGAGCTATTATTAACTCCCCAAGTGATGTTGACATTCTACAGAAAGGCATCACTGAGAACAACAGCTGGTGTCAGAACCATGGCCTTAAACTCAATGCCAAAAAATGTGTCATCACCCCCTTTGGGAAAAACCCTGTTCCTGTGAATTACCAAATCGATAGTAGTCCACTGAACACAGAAGGTGTTATAAGAGATCTGTGAACACTTTTGACCACCACATTGCCACTGTGGTCAGAAAGTACTTCTATGTGGCACATCTCATTACCAAGGGTTTTTCATCCAGGAAGAAAGAGGTCATTGTCTCCCTCTTCTCTTCCCTCATTAGGCCAATCATGGAGTACAATGCCCATTTGGCATGTACCTCACTAGACACCTGCAACAACTAGAGGCCACAAAAGTACCTCACAAAGAGGATCCTAGGCCTTAAATGCTTGTTCTACATGGACAGACTCAGAAAACTCCAACTATCCTTTGTCTCATATTGCCTACTTAGAAGCAATCTCTGCTTGACTTTCAAAGCCATGTCTGACCCAGGTCTGTTAGAAATGCTACATTTAAAAAAATCCCAATCTGCCCACACCACACACTCCAGAGACCTCTTCCTCATTACCACAATCAACAGAACATACTGGAGGGACAGGTTCATAACCCAGAGACTGCCCATGCTATGGAATAGACTTCCCATACATGTCAACCAGAGCACCTCGCTGGCTCTCTTCAAGAGAAATCTTGATGATTGGATGGGAAATAGAAAATTCACCCTCGGGATCACTCCAGTGGCTCTACTCGACAGAGGCACTGGAAACTAAGCTAGTGTGGCACGATGCCAGTGTAATCCTATGAGCTAGACTTGTAAAGGCTCCAGGGCCATTAGCCTGGTACACACCTATGAACCTATGACCCTATGAATAATTTTCCTGGTTTAGACCTTCCTTAAGGATATCTACATCAATGGGGGATTCCGTGATTGACCCCAGCTTGCAGTCACCTGTAAACTTTGCCTTCTAGAGGCCTTCTACATTGGTATTTGCATCTGAGAAATACATTTCAAACAGGACTGATCCCACCACTGAGGCCTGTATTTATGCCCAGTTCTGTGAGTTTACTTATAGTACCTGAGTGGGGAATTGTGTGAAATGCCCTGTCTAAGGTAAGGTAGGTGGTATCCACTGTTTTAATCTCATCCATGGCCTTAGTGACTTTCCCAAAGAAGTTCACCTGATTTAGTTGGCATGACCTGCCCTTAACAAAGCTGAATTGGGCCAAGTCCAGTGTTTGGAGGTTTCCTATGTCTTTGTTTATCAGGTCCATGATTACTCTCTCTGTGACCTTACACACACGACTGGTGAAGCTTATGGATCTGTAATTTCCCAGGTAAGTTGATGGTCTACCCCTCTGCAGGGGGATGACTGGAGCTGTTCTTCACTCTGTCAGAACAAAGTCAGTATGGAGGCTATGAATAAAGATCCTGTTGGTCTGATAGATCCCTATTTAAATTATTTAAGTAGAAACCTGGTATACCATTGGGACTCACTGATGCCATGTTTTTGACTTTGGAGAGTGCTGTGGCTACCTGTTCTGTAGTGGTAATTAGTGGATGAGTGGCAGAGGTCATTACTAGGGTATAAGTACAGTACTTATCACCTCGATACAGCACTCTTGTTATAGAAAGAACCCCAAAAAAAGCAAACCCCATTTCTCGGTCACCCACATCCCCAAAACCTTTTTTAAGTTTTTCTGTCTATTCCTTCTAGCATGTCGAGGGATCAGTTGCTAATATCCTCTCCTGCTCAGCTGGTGAACCTGGGAGTATTGAGGCAATGTTACAATTGCCTCATGTACACAGACAACCCTCTCCTCCTCCCACAAAACACAAATACATGTGAGAGATGCAACTATACGGCCAAACTGGAGGCTGAGCTCTCTCAACATAGGACTGGCAAGACCAGACAGGAGGAGAAGGTAACCACACACACTATATACCCAGTCTCACATAATACCATCACAACCTCAAATCATACACATAAACACACAAAGACATACCCGGAGGCTCTGATCAAAAATCTACCAAAACAGCAGAGGCCACCAAAGCAAACACCCAAACAACTACCACCTCAGAACACAACACCTGCATCACATAGACCACACAGTCAGAGTGTCAAGCAGTCACAGCCCTTAAGGCCAAACACTATGCCAGACACACTAGTCATTGGTGACTCCATAGTCAGACACACTGACGTCCCGCTCACCAGACTGAGTAAGGAGAAGGTCACAGTAAGCTGCTTGTCGGGTGCTAGAATCCACCACATAACGCATGCACTCAGGTCTCTCAACAGCAGGTACAAGTATGACTCAATCATTGTCCACGCTGGTGTAAACGACCTGAGACGTACCTCCCTGGACTACATGAAAAGAGACATAGAGGAGCTCTCTGATTATGTAGCCCAGGCAGGTATGACCCTGACCTTGAGCAGTATCCTACCTTCACCAAGAATGATGCCACAATACAGAGATAAGATGATCAGTTTTAACAATTGGCTTAAACTCTGGTGTCATTCAAAGGGGATCCAATGTCTGTCTGCCTGGGATGACATGCTGGACAAGCCACGCTGCTTCGCAAGGGACGGCTTGCACTTGTCACCCCTGGGATTCCGGATTTTGGCAAAGGCTCTTGCCACCTCCATAGTGCCTTTTTAGGCAAGGTTCAAATTCTAAACCTACCACCCTAGAACAAAACAAAGAAAAAAAACTAAGGGTAATGCTGCTCAATGCCAGGAGTCTCAACCTCAAGATGCACGCACTCGAGGCCCTTCTCAGTATAGAGAACATCGATGTCTGTGCTGTGACAGAAACCTGGTTCAAGGCTCCTGAGAGCACCCCAGCACTATCAGGTTTTACCTCATATCATGCGTTCCGGTCACAAAACCCGGACAATACCAAGAAAGGAGGAGGGGTATCCATATTCATCAAGGACACCCACACCTCAAGATTGGTGGCATCGCATGATGCATCGGAAACCATCCAGGTGCAATTAACCATAGGCAAGACTGCTATGCAAATTGTAGCATGTTACAGGCCACCCTCGCAAACTCAGGAACCTCACATGGCCTTCCTGAAAACACTGGAGGGATAAATGTATCTCCGAACACCATCATACTAGGTGACTTCAACTACCCTAATATAGACTGGGAACACTACTCAAGCCCAAACACTCTAGCCCAAAAGTTCCTGAATTCATAAACTCAAATGCCATGGAACAACTAGTCACCATCCCCACAAGAGGAGAGAACATACTTGATCTCATCATCACGAACATGGGAGCACAATGTTCAACGCCAGAAGTATACCCCTCACTGGTGAGATCTGATCACAAACTAATCTTGCTGGAGGTCCTCATCCCGCCCCCACCTGAAATGAAAAAGACCACAGTAAAGAACTTCTCGAAAGCCGACTTCACACTTCTAAAGACTAGTGTGGTCTCCTTTAAGTCCCCTGAGCCGGCGGTTAACATTACTCAAACCACTGAATCACTTACAAATGCCTTCTACCAGCACCTGCAGGGCTGCATGGATCAGGCAATCCCAAGCAAAACAAAGACTCTTTGTACCAAAGGCAAGAGTCCAGTCTGGTGGACCCCAGCCATAAACAAACTCTACAATAAAAGGAGAAAGCTACTACAAGATAGAGCAAAATCCTTAAAAGGTAAGACACCGCTGATCACTATAAGTAAAAAGCTAAGAGCTCTCATAAAATCATCCAAAGCTAATTTTGAGAAAAAAATAGCTAAGGACTCTAAAGACAACCATAAAGCATTCTTTAGCTATGTCAGAAACCTAGGAGGAAACTCCCAGATATGCTCAGAATTAGTTCAAAATGATGTGAAGATTACTGATCCTACAGACATTGCCAACATACTGGCTGACAGGTTCAGTACAAACTTCTCCCCACCCTCCCCGCCTAAAGAAGAGATATCTATACCAAATGATTGTAGCCCCCCAAACATCTCCAACGCTCAGGTGAGAACTGCTCTCTCCAAGGCAAAGAACACAGCATCCATGGGACCTGATGGTGTCCCCGGCTGTGAGCTCCATGAACTCAACGAGGAATTAAACCCACAGTTAGGACAGCTGTTTAATCTTAGTCTCACCTCCGGATACATACCCAGGGAGTGGCGCACAGCGACTGTGGTCCCACTCCACAAAGGCGGTGCCTCCACCGACCCTGGAAATTACCGTCCCATTAGCTTGACAAGCCTGATCTGCAAAGCCATGGAAAGGATCATAATGGATCTCATAAATAAAGACATAGGGAATTTGCAGACTTTGGATCCAACCCAGTTTGGCTTTGTCAAAGGCAGATCATGCCTTTTAAACTTGGTTGACTTTTTTGAAACAGTCACCAAGGCCATTGATGAGGGAAAGTCAGTCCATACAGCCTACCTAGACCTGGCGAAGGCTTTCAATACAATACCCCATTCGGGTATCATTGAAAAACTCATCAACTTAAATGTAAACCCATACATTACAAGATGGGTTGCAAACTGGCTGAGTGACAGAACCCACAGGGTCAGAGTTGCTGGCGCCATGTCAGACTCTAAGCCTGTCACAAGTGGTGTCCCACAGGACTCAGTCCTGGGCCCACATTTGTTTGGCATCTACTTTTCTGAAGTACAAGCAAACACAGGAGGGTTATGGCTGACAAAGTTCGCAGATGACTGCAAACTGGGCGCCGTAGTTGAGAACACATCCGACACAGATATCCTTCAGAAGGGTCTCACAGAAATGGATAACTGGTGCCAGAGCCATGGCCTCAAGTTAAATGCTAAGAAATGCATAGTCATACCCTTCGGGAAAAATAAGGTTACCCCTAGCTACCATATAGGTGGCAATCCCCTGAACACAGAAGAAGTTATTAGGGACCTGGGAACCCAGGTTGACAGTAGCCTTTCATTCGACACTCATATTGCTAAAGTAGTTAGGAAGACCTTCTACATTGCCCACCTTATCATGAAGGGATTCACATCTAGATCAAGGGAAGTCATAGTCTCCCTATACTCATCACTCATCAGACCAATGATCGAGTACAATGCCCCATTTGGAATGTATCTGACCCGACACTTGCAGCAGCTGGAGAGGCCACAAAGTTCCTCACCAAAAGGATAAAGGGTCTCAAAATCTGTCTTATGCTGCACGACTGAAAGAACTCCAGTTATATTCAGTTGCATCGCTTACTCAGAGGTGACCTATGCCTGACATACAAGGTCATGTCAAACCCAGATTTGATGAATATGCTTCATCTCAAAAAATCTAGATCCCTCAGAGCCACAAGGGCGGGTGACTTAAACCTCGACACGGTTATTAATAGGACGTGCTGGAGGGATAGATTCATCACCCAAAGACTCCCTATGCTGTGGAACAAAATCCCGGTTTATGTGAGGCAGAGCACCTTGCTGGCCTTGTTCAAGAGGAATCTTGACCAATGGATGGGAGATCGCAGATACACCCCAGGGGTTACCTCAGTGTCACTGCTTGACAGAGGCACAGCTAAATAATGGGCATAGTTTCTCCAAACTAAGGGGTGGTGTAAGCCACAAAACTATGGCTAGGCTTATAAATGCCCTCGGGCAGATAGCCTAGTATGAACCTATGAACCTATGAACCTATAACAGGGGGTTATGGGGGAGAGAAGTTTGAGCTAAATTTATTGGCCAGTAGATTTGCTATCTTCTGGCTGGGTGTAGGAGATGCTGTCAATAACTAATCCCACACATTGTTGGGTGTTGCCCTTAAGAATGTGAACATAGCTGAAAAACGGCTTATGGTTATCCTTAGCTTTGGAGGCTATTTTTACCTCAGATTAGCTTTCAGAGACTTTACTAGTTCCCTGATCATCTTGTTTATACTAATGAGGGACTTGCTGCTCTGTTTTTCACATTCTTCTTACTTTTGATCAACTTACGATCAACACACAGTAGCCCTTGAAATATGTGACTGATTACATGCATTTATTCCATTTTCTGTGCTGTACTTTTGTACAGAGGACTGTCCTTTGATCAATCCTACATATGAACAGTGCTATTAATATCAAGAACAGTGATTATGGCACCTGTTGTATTACGTTTTCATGGTAGTATGTATGTATATGTGTGACTCAAAAGTACTTTTGTGGTCTACTTAAGCAACTTGCTGTTTAACTGTCACACATTACTGCCTTTGCGTCATTTGTACACAGGCATGTTTATAGACATCATCAGTCTACTAAGCCCATGTGTCATACGTTGCCATTTTCTTCAATGTACCTTGTGAGGACTTGCAGTCTATCCTGTGTTTTAGAGACATGGATGTGTACTGTTTCTCCTTAGCTGGGGTTGTCCTGCTTTATTTTCTGCCTGTTTTCCTTTGTTGGCATTTCCTTACTGATGCGGGACTGTGTTGTCCCTCTCCTTTCCCCCTTATACCTTTGGCCTACATGTTTCACATATACCTTACATATGTTATGTGTATGTTTATCTTCCTATATGGTATCATAATTGCCCTGTAGGTGTACTAGTACTACATCATCTTGTGCCATCATGTTGGAAATCACACACATGCAAGGCGTATGCATACCAGGTGGTGGCAATTGGTTTGATTCCATCACTAAGCATTATTTATTTTTGTGCTGCACCATTGCTGATATGCATCTCTACCCTGTTTGTAATTTCTCCTTCCCTCTTGTTTTACAGCCTGTATGTGTTCTGTCTGTGTACCATACCTCTCCTTTATGTGTATTTCCAACCCTTTTCTGTCATGCCTTGTGACGTTTATTAAAAAAAAAATAAACAAAAAACAAAAACCAAAAACAAAAAATGTGGCCTGTTCACAAAAAAAAAATGCCCATGCTCCTTGCCTCTCCTTCTGAACTTGATATTCCATCACACCTCCTGTGTGTCCTGTTCTTCACCTTTACCTCACATCTGATTTGTTATCATCCTATTTCATTGGGGGGATGATATTTGTGTTCCCCACACATGTCCTGCATGAAGTGGCCGTGACTGCCCTTTGCCTTACTTAATTCATTTTTTTATTAGAAATTTTGTGGATTATGTTGGATTCTGAAAATTGTGATGCATGTATTTATATATGTCTGTCTATGAATTACAATGATCCCCATAATTGTTTGAGGATATTTGTCACTTTTCAGACAGACTGATGCACTTTTCTCTTCCTTTAGTACTTTCCACATATTGCTGTAATTTCCGTTGAATTACACAGTTTCCATATATTTGCATTGGTAATGCACATATATATCTTACTTTATGAACAAGATCTCTTGGCACAGAGCTTTGACATGGCTGCTTGTGGTTGAATTGACATTGCTGATTATGTTTGTTTCGCGTTGAGTTATTTTCCGTAAACTGAGGCAAATTTGCATATTAATTGGTTAACTGCAATTTTTGCATGGAGCTCAAATTACACAAACTTTATGGAATCTAACCAAAAAACAAATAGATAAGTCTGAGGTTTCTCATTGTTCTCAAATAATCTAGCTTTATTTATCTTAGCTAAGTATTTCATCCCATGACTTCATCAGATTGTACTTATCAAAGACGAATAATGCCAGATTATTTGAGAAGTGGGAAGTCTCAGACTTATTTTTTTTTTTTTGTTTTGGTATGGGATGAGGTGATAGTAGATTATTTGCTTAACTCTTCTTCATTTACTTGGTTTTTCCCTGCTGTTATCTGTATCAACAGGTGGTGGACCTAAGTATTGGAAAGAGGATCATTTCCAAAAATTAAGATCGTAAAGAGACTGAGACTGAAGGTAGCACCAGCTTGAAAATACATATGTTTGTTGATGTTTTATAGTTATTCCTGCTTAACAACACCATCAGGTGTGTTACTTGTGTAGGAGTACATAGGAGTTACCCAAAATGGATCCATTAGTGTGTGATTTCCTGAAGCTCTGGGATCTTTCATTTAGCATATACTGCCAAATAACAAACTGTCGCAGTGGTGCAGCGGTTTCTGTTGTTGCCTCACAGCAAGAGGTTCTCCAGTTCACTTCTTGGCTGGGGTGCATTCTGTGCAGAGTCTGCATGTCTTCCCTGCATTTTTGTGGGTTTCCTTCCACAATGATAAAAACATGCATCTGGAGCATTTCTCCCTGGGCCTCCACTTAAAATTGGCTTGTTCCAAGTCAGACTTTCCCTGTAAACAAATGTTAAATAAATAAATCGGATGACCACCACGACTGTGGGCATATACTTTAATAAAAAAATGGAACAATAAAACAATGTAAAAAAGATAAGTGCTTTCGCACTTTCATGCTTCTCCAGATCTAAACAACAAAAGAAAGCAAGCCTTTTAAATCTCTAAGAGCCAATCAAAATACAGAAATAATGAATGGTATAAAGCTTGTGCTTTCAGGGCTGGTTTTAAGGATATATTCCCATTCAGCCCAGGAAACTTGTCAGCTTGTAGATTAGCAATCCACCTCATTTCAGCAATTTCAGTTTTGTTAACCAAGTCACCTCCCCTTATACTATTTAGAATGAGCTGTATCACCATAAAAGTGAAAGATTGATCTTTGTTATCAAATATGTGTTTACATAAAGGATTAAGCATATCCCCCCTTCTTGTAACACCAAGATTTTGCAAAACACACTCACTCAGCAGCCTTTTAATTTTTTCCACATAAAAAACACTGCATAACCTAGCCTTAGCTAAATAAACTAAATTCTTCATTTTTCAATCTGCTTATAAATTAAAAATGAATTTCAAGCCAGCTACAGGCTGTATAAAAATTTTGCTGCATGACATTATATTGCAGGTTTTGCAGGTTCTACAGGGCAAGGTACCCAATCTAGTAGATGCTATGCTTTGCTTCTTACGGGGGCCATAACAGAGCTGTCTCTTAAGTGATAAATTATTCTTAAAAACAAAAATGGGTCTATCTCCCACTATTTCTCTTATCTTGTCATCCGAAAGGAGAATTGGCAATTTCTTACTAGCAATGTGACAAACAATCTTTATGTTACTTTATAAGTTAAGGATACCT
Source organism: Protopterus annectens (assembly GCF_019279795.1). Taxonomy (NCBI): domain Eukaryota; kingdom Metazoa; phylum Chordata; order Ceratodontiformes; family Protopteridae; genus Protopterus; species Protopterus annectens. Next base: position 1,686,272,408 of record NC_056726.1, read on the forward strand.
TATTTATACTTCTGTGAGTGGCTTTAGCTACCCAAATAGGTGCCAGGCCTCTGCTGAAATATGTTCTCCCCTTAGCTGATCTCAAACTAAAAGCTTCTGATAAAGAATGGTTAATTTCATGCTGTTGATATCCTTTATGTATAAAATCTTTAGTTAACTGTTCACTAGCCATATGGTAGTCATCGTCATTAGTGTGTACCCTAGACATTCTTAAAAATTGACCTTTTAATACATTTCAATATATATGGGTGGGGTGCATACTAGATTGATGCAAAAGGCTGTTTTTTTTAACAATCCTTCCTATACAATGAGGTCTCAATAGTTCCATTTCCATTAATTGTTAATGTTAACATCAAGAAAATATATTTCCTTGTTGGAATATCATAGAGTAAATCTAAAGCATGTGCTATTTTCTAAAAAAAACTAACAAACTTCTTCAAAGATTCACTTGATCCATTCCATGAAATAAAAACATTGTCTACAAAGCACTTATAATAAATTAAATAAGAACTAAACTCACGATTGGCAAATAAGGCTGCATTTTCCAGTTGGCCAAAATAAAGTTGCCATAACCGTTCACACAAGGTGTTTCCATTGCAGCACCTAGTTTTTGCCAAAAAAAACTTGTTATTAAATACAAAAATATTATCCTCTAAAGTCAATTGTAAAATTATATAAATTAAGTTAATATGTGCATGTGTATAATTCATAGGTTCATAGGTACATAGGTTCATACTAGGCTATCTGCCCAAGGGCATTTATAAGCCTAGCCCATAGTTATGTGGCTTTCGCCACCCCTTTAGTTTGAATAAAACTATGCCTATTATTTTGCTGTGCCTCTGTCAAGCAGTGACACTGAAGTAATCCTTGGGGTATATCTGCAATCTCCCATCCATTGGTCAAGATTCCTCTTCAACAAGGCCAGCGAGGTGCTCTGCCTCACATGTACCGGGATTTTGTTCCACAGCATAGGGAGTCTCTGGGTGATGAATTTGTCCTTCCAGCACGTTCTATTAATAACCGTGTCAAGGTTTAAGTCTCCCGCCCTTGAGTTCTGAGGGATCTAGATTTTTTGAGGTGAAGCATATTCATCAAATCTGGGTTTGACATGGCCTTATATGTCAGGCACAGGTCAACTCTGAGCAAGCGGTATGAGACTGAATAGAGCTGGAGTTCTTTCAGTCGGGCAGCATAAGACATATTTTTGAGACCCTTTATCCTTTTGGTGAGGAACTTTTGGCGCCTTTCCAGCTGCTGCAGGTGTCGGGTCAGATACATTCCGGATGGGGCATTGTACTCAATCATAGGTCTAATGAGTGATGAGTACAGGGGGACGATGACCTCCCTTGATCTAGATGTGAATCCCTTCATGATCAGGTGGGCAATGTAGAAGGTTTTCCTAACTACTTTAGCAACATGAGTGTCAAACGAAAGGCTACTGTCAACCTGGGTCCCCAGATCCCTGATGACTTCTTCTGTGCTCAGTGGATTGCCACCTATATGGTAGCTAGGGGTAACCTTGTTTTTCCCGAAGGGTATGACTATGCATTTCTTGGCGTTTAACTTTAGGCCATGGCTCTGGCACTAGTTATCCATTTCTGTGAGGCCCTTCTGAAGGATATCTGTGTCAGGTGTGTTTTCGACTATGGTGCCCAGTTTGCAGTCATCTGCAAACTTTGTCAGCCATAACCCTCCTGTGTTTGCTTGTACTTCAGAAAAGTAGATGCCGAACAAGAGTGGACCCAGGACTGAGCCCTGTGGGACACCACTTGTGACAGGCTTTGAGTCTGACATGGCTCCAGCAACTCTGACCCTGTGGGTCCTGTCACTTAGCCAGTTTGCAACCCATCTTGTGATGTATGGGTTTACATTCAAGCTGATGAGTTTTTCGATGATACCTGAGTGGGGTATTGTGTCGAAGGCCATTGCCAGGTCGAGGTAGGCTGTGTGGACTGCCTTTCCCTCATCAATGGCCTTGGTGACTGTCTCGAAAAAGTCAACCAAGTTTAAAAGGCATGATCTGCCTTTGACAAAGCCAAACTGGGTTGGATCCAAGGTCTGCAAGTTCCCTATGTCTTTATTTATGAGTTCCATTATGATCCTCTCCATGGCTTTGCAGATAAGGCTTGTCAAGCTAATGGGACGGTAATTACCAGGGTCGGTGGAGGCACCACCCTTGTGAAGTGGGACCACAGTCGCCGTGCGCCACTCCTTGGGTACATATCCTGAGGTGAGGCTAAGATTAAACAGCTGTCCTAACTGCGGGTTTAATTCCTCATTGAGTTCATGGAGCACACAGCCGGGGACACCATCCGGTCCCATGGAAGCTGTGTTTTTTGCCTTGGAGAGGGCAGTTCTCACCTGGGCGTTGGAGATGTTTGGGGGGGCTACAATCCTCTGGTATAGATATCTCTCCTTTTGTGGGGGAGGGGGGGAGAAGTTTGCACTGAACCAGTCAGCCAGTATGTTGGCAATGTGTGTAGGTTCAGTAATCTTCACATCATTTTCAACTAATTCTGAGCATATCTGGGAGCTTCCTCCTAGGTTTCTAACATAGCTAAAGAAGGCCTTATGATTGTCTTTTGAGTCCTTGGCGATTTTTCTCTCAAAATTTGCCTTGGATGATTTTATGAGAGCTCTTAGTTTTTTACTTATAATGATCAAAGGTTGCCATGTAAAAATTCTTAATAAATTAAATTTCATAATCATTAGGAATGATGGCAAAGAGGGTGCAAACATCAAGAGTACCTAAAAGTAAGTTGCCACTAATACAATCAAGCTGGTTGACACGATCACCCAATGTCCATAAAAAGTCTTAAGTATGTTTAAGAACTGGTGGTGCCTTAGCCAATACACCTTTCAACTGATTCTCAACAAAAATAGAAAGAGATTCTGTCACCCATGCATGTTGTGATACTGTAGGATGCAATGGGGTCTTAACCAATTTCATGTGTGTTTTTGGAGCCCATGTATAGAAGAAATCAAGGGTTTGTCTATAAGTAAAAAAATCATACAGTTCCTTGGTCAAAAACATGTTCATAAGTAGATCATATAATTGGGTATACACTTCCTTAATCAACCTAATGGCGTTATTCTTAGTTATCTTGATATTTACAGAGTCATCACCAAGCATTTCATACATGATATTCATATATTGAATTGCATTGAATCAAGGATGACAATCACGCCCCCTTTATCTGCTGAATTAATTAAAATGTTGGGATTATAGTGCAATTGCTGCAAAGCCAACATTTCATCGTAAGTTAAATTAAAATACTTTTTGGAATGGGCTTTATTAAATTCATTGAAAACTTCTGTCTCACAGACCTTTAGAACGGCTTCAATCAAACGATGAAGATGTGGATTAACCATACTTGGTTTCTTAAAAGAAGTGTGTCAGTTATATCAGTGAGGGGTAAAAAGCATTTTTAATGCGACATCTCTAGTGAAAAGCGTGAGGTCTATAATAATATCACTAACTTTAGATGGCTCTACAGGGATGAAAGAAAGTCTTTTGTTCAATAAAACCTTCTGTTTCTCAGACAAAATATATGAGAATAAATTAATGACCAAGCTTTCTGAAACATTTCTTAGGGTTCCTTCATCATTGTACATTGTTTGGAAGACATCTTTCATCTTTTCTGTCCTCAACTTAAGGATCGTTCTCTCATCACTTATTGGGGAAGTTTCATGATGACTGGCAAATATGGAAAGAAATGTAGGAGTCATACTTTTCAAGAAAACCTTGGGTTTAGCACCTCCCTCCATATTTATGGAATCTCACCAAAAAAAAAAAACAAGATAAGTCTGAGGTTTCTCATTGTTCTCAAGTAATCTAGCTTTGTTTATCTTAGTTAAGTATTTCATCCAAAGACTTCATCAGATATTATGCTTATCAAAGATGAATAAAGCCAGATTATTTGCGAAGAGTGGGAAGTCTCAAACTTATTTTTTGTTTTTCTATGGGATGAAGTAGTAGTAGATTATTTGCTTAACTCTTCTACATTTACTTGGTTTTGGCTTGCTGATATCTGTATTAACAGGCAGTGGACCTAAGTATTAAAAAGAGGATTATTTCCCAAAATTAAGGTCCTGAAGAGACTGAGATTGAAGGTAGCACCAGCTTGAAAATACATACATTTGTTGACATTTTATGGTTATTCCTGCTTAACAACACAATTTGGTGTGGTAACTGGGTAGGCGTAAATAGGAGTTACCTGACATGGCTCCGTTAGTGTGTGATTTCCTGAAGCTGTGGGATATTTCATTTAGCATATACTGTCAACTTCTGAAAAGTTGCCTTATTGACATAAACTATGTTGACAGAACCCATGTGTCTGTTCTGCTCCTAATTTATAACATAATTAGCATTTAGCCAGTCAGCTAGCCAGATCATCAGAACTGCATGTGTAACTTTCTTTACAGTGGAAGTGAGACCAGCAATTCTGTAGTTGCCTGAGTTTCTCTTGGACTTGTTCCAGCAGTTCAGTGTAGAGGTGAGCTTTGTCATTTAGTTGTGGGTTTGATTCTGTCAGTCTCCGGTCTCCTACTATGTGATCTGACTGATCAAGTTACTTAGCCAGACAGTGCTCCATGGTGGTCTATGAAAACAGGTACTTGTACCTAGTAGCTTTACCTCATTAACAAAATAAGAGTACAGAGGAAAGTCTTCAGCACAGTTATGGGAAGAGTTGTTGCTATGCTTGGTGGCACCCTGGGCAATTGCCTAAATGGTGCCCTTTCAACTAAAGTTAAAGATTAAAAAAGTCACCCAGAGTTCTAGATAAAAAAAAAGTACCATGTCAGGATGGACTGTAACAAGGAGGTATACTTATTTCTTGCTACAATTCCTAACATACACATGCATTCAGGCACACACATACATGCACATACTCTCTCTCTCTCTCATACATGCACACATACATACACACACTAAAAAAAGGTAATTTGTGTGGCCACAATTTCATATTAAATGTGCTGCCCAAGCACCACTGATGTGCAGGTATGATTGGCACCTCTTCTACAGTACTGATCATGTCCGCTAACAGGCTGCACCCAGGGCAGTCATCCCTTTCCCTAGCTATGGCTCAGAGGAAGTGATATAAGAGGAGAGGCTTAACAACTAGGGGGTCAATATTTCTAAAAAAAAAAAACTAGGAGGGGAAAACAGGGCGCAGTACTGGTACAATTGAATATAGGTGGGCCTTGTGAAGGAATAAAGTGAAATGGAATAACTTACAGCCAGAGGACAGCAACTAGATATAATGAAATGGGCCAGGGAGATGTGGAATGCCCTCTGTAAGTGGTAGAAATCAAATTTACTTACATTCAAAGAGCACTTGGGATGGTTCAACAGCAGTGAAAGCAGGTAGATAGAGACAGATATGGAGTGCATAGTGAAGCAGACAGCAAGGACTTGTTGGATATTCGTTCTGGCTCCTCAGTCTCCTGAGATGACCACTGCTGCAAGTAAAGTGTAACACAGAGGCTAGACAGATAAAAAAACAGCAAATAAGTGAAGAATGGAAAGGACTGAGGTTAATGAATTCAAGGGCACTCATATCCTGCATTAAGGGGGAGCAAAGGTTTATATTAGAGCTCGGGGCTTTGAATCATCATAAGACTGCCAACATCAGCCTTTTTGAGACCTTTTTATATGTTTTCTCCATGCCTAGGAATGTACAGTTTGTATCTTTACACATCTCTAGCTTGTTCTCAACAATCAGTCTCACTGCAAACATCAGGTCAGTTGTGCTGCATCCCAATCTGAGTCCAAACTGCTCATCTCCAAGCTTGCTTTCTACTACTCAGAATTATTGTTTATCAATCACCTTCTCCAGAACTTTCATGGAGGAGTTTGTAACTGCTATATTGCCCACAGTTGTGAATGTCCCCTTTGTTGTAGTACACTGTCACTAGAATGCTGAAAATTATTTAGTGCTTTTGACACAGTATCTTGAGAAGTTATATATGGTGTTCTATCAATGAGATGATTTAGGGCAAGACTTATACAGTGGATTAAGGCCTTGTTTCACAACTCCATATTTAGGGTATCCATTAATGGAGGCTTCATGGACTTAAAAGAAATTGGCAGGTGGGAAAAGGCAAGGTCATCCCCATATATTCTAATTATTAGGAGTTCACCTTACTGGTGAGGGTTTGTCTATAGTCCACTTACATTAGAGGAGATGCTACTGTGTCATTTTCTATTATTTGCTGACAATTGTGCCTCACTCATACCCAAGCTGACAAGGGTATTAGAACAACTGTTTTCCATCTTTGAGCATTTTGGAAGAGCAGGTCTAGAGTGCAATAGAGAGAGAAAACAGTGGTGGTGAGGTTGGGAGCATGTAAGTGCAAAGGGTTGGAGGAAGGGTTTGAGGAAGCATTCTTCTCCAGGTATTTATTTTTAGTAGCTGGATCCAGATCAGACGAGGCATAAACATTATAAGCACTGGAGCAAATGCTGAAGAAACAGTTCAATAGTTAAGGTAAATACATTTTCTACAACTGTAGGATGAATAAGCCCAATCAAAGTCATGTTATTATCAAGTATATTATGCCTTGTTAGAAATATGCTTTTGAGGGAAAATGACCCTGAATAAGAATAAAAAATCTTTAATGGAAGATCTGTTAGTGGGAACATAATAATGGCACACCTTGGTGAAGACATTCCCCTGGATTTACTAAACTTCCGTGCAGGACTAATCTAGTCCTGCATGGAAGAGGCAGTTTAAGAGGAGGACGGCAGCGTGCTATGCATATTAATGAAGGTGCGCTGCCTGAACTCTTAATGCCACACGGAGCATGGACGAGTGCAGGGGGCGTGTCTGAAAGCAGAGCTCTCAGAATAAACACGCCCCTGCAAAGTAGAACAGAAGAAAGTGTGAATAAATGAGCGAGACCGCTCATAGGTGTCCACATATCCCCACCAACAGTCCCCATGTGTTCAACAGCAACAGTACATTTAAATAAAATGAAGGGACCTTTTTTTTTTTTTTTAAAACCCCAAGTACAGCTAACCGTAGGTGCGCGGGTGTTCCCATCGCATAGCTATGGTTAAAGCAGCTGAAAAAGCTGAAGAGGATAACAAGGAATATATACACAAATGAAGCAGCACAGCAATAGTGTAGTGGTTAGAACATCTGCCTAATGAACAGGCATTCCCGGTTCGAGTCCCACTGCAGCACATGTCCTTTTCCATGGGAAATCTGTATATGAACATACTTTTACATCTTTTTGACGTATAACCTACATAATAACATTTTGGTCAATACTTTTATTAAAATTTTGTTCAGTTGTAATACAGTTAGCTGTATCATTACATGAAAAACTGCATTAAAAGAAGAAGATTATTCAATGAAATAACAATAAAAACACATCTTACCCATAGTTTTAAACAAAACAGGAAATCAGTGTGTACCCATGAAACAGTCTTCAGCCTGATGACATAATCTGACTTTGGAAAAATCTTTAAAGATCTGCAGCTTTCGAGCTCTGCTTTCATGATAACTTAATTGTTTGTAACAAATGCTATTATTTTGTATAATGATTAAGGTATTCACTTTATTATCACAGCATGTAGGGTTTCATTCTGACCTCAGATTATTGGCTAGGCTTAAAATGGTCCTTCAGGGCAGTTAACCTAGTATTTGTCCCTTATCTGATCAGGGTAAAACAGACTTAACAGTTGTGAGTTTCGTTCAAACAGATTTATTACATACAAATACATCAGGATTGAGGCTTAGTAACTTAAACTTAAAAAAAAAAACTTATAAACAGACTGACTACTGCACTCATACATGTTAACACAATGGCTGTTCACTCAAAATGGTACTGCTGCCTGCACATGCTCTCTATTTATAAGCACGTGCCCTCACTTTGAAATGCTTCTTAAAGTTGCAACACACACTCTGTTCTACATCCTCCCTCTTTGAGAAATAAGTCATGCACAATAATAATAACATCAGTCAATGACATGCAATTATATAGAACTAATTACAAATAAAACAATCATGTCCAGGTTGCTGTGTATTTTGTACAAAGTCTGGAAATACAACTTGATCATGTGACATAAAAATTAAGACTGGGTTTAGCAACATGGATTGTCTTTAATGAATGCCCAACATCAAGGTCATCTGCGACATCATCAGGAATGGGAATAGGTACTGAGACATGTCTTTCAACAGGAACATTGTCCGAACTGCTCTGAGATCTAGAGTCTGTATCACAGGTATGATGCTGCGATATTGATGCAGGCACCAGAAGAAAATGCCTGCGACTTCTTCTGTATTCTATACCCTCATATTCTACTAAGATCTTGTCTTGACACATGCACCTCTCACTTGACTAATATAATCAAAACCTTTCACCGTTTGCATACTCAGTATCTCTCCTTCTTTCAATGGAGAAAGAAATCTGCTCATTTTATCATAGCTGGACTTCTGGAATGAATGCTTTTTTAATAGTTGGCTTTGATTGCTCTGGTGTTTTTAGCATTAGACAAAAACAAACTGGAACTGATAGGCAAGGTTGTTCTGGTTTGCCTAGACAGATGTCTCTGAGCAGGTGAGCCACGAAAATTGTCACTGATTATATTTCTGAGATTAAGTAAATTCAAGAAAACATCAGTATTGTCATACTTTGGCCTCTCTAGTAATTGCTTTGCACTTTGTACTGCACGCTCAGCTAGGCCGTTTGACTGTGGGTACTCAGGACTACTGGTGACATGGATAAAGTCTCACTCTTTTGCAAATTTCTGAAATAGCTGACTGGTAAACTGGGCACTGTTGTCAGAAATAACTTTGTGTGGACTGACATGAACTGAGAAATGATGTTTCAGTTTAGTAATGACAGTACTGGATGTTAAGTTACGTTGCAGATCAATCTCGGACCAATTCGAATAAGAATCTACCAACACTAAGTAATGTTGACTATTCCACTCAAATATGTCAGTGGCGACTGTTGATCAAGGTAGTTCAGGAATCTAGCTTAGCTGCAGTGGCTCTTTTTGCAAATAAGGAGAAACAAAGCAGCCAAATACTCCCAAATGTTCAAAGTGGGACACCAAGCAAACTGTAGATAAAAAACAGCACAGCAACCACAACTTTGGTAACTTCTTTATTAAAATACATAAAAGGATGAGCACTTTTGCATATTGCTATGCTTCATCAGATCACAAAACTAAGCAAAATGCAACATATTTATAATGAACAATAGCCTATCAAAAGAGTAAGCAATTAACAATGGGTGTGTTAAACTAGGTTTCAGTCATCTTGTTTTAAGCCTCTGCCCTTGTTGGACAGGCTTAATGCTGGCCTTAGCATTAATACTAGGAAACCTGTAAGCCTGTAATCTAAAAATCCATTTTAGTTCCATTTGTTCCAACTGATTGTTTTGCCTCCCCCATATTATGTTGTAAACATTGCATAACTGAAACTAAAATTTTGTTTTGGATAGTCTAAAATATCCTTTTATGTATTTTAATAAAGAAGTTACCAACATTGTGGTTGTTCTGCTGTTCTTTTATCTACACTTTTTGCAAATGAGGTTTAGTACTATTGCATATTGAACAAGATGAAAGTATTTTATCAATATCTTTTGACAGAGAAGGCCAAAATACTAGTCCTGTCACCCTTCTTTTGGTAGCTTCAAAACCTGGGTGGCCACGATGCAAAATCTGGATGTAGTCATGTTGTAAGGAAGTAGGAGTGACAACTTTATGACCTTTGAAAATGATACCATCTTCCATCAACATCTCATCTCTGTAAGGAAAATAAGGTTGCACTTCTCTTGGTACACAAGATTGCTTTAGTGGCCATCTAACATTGATGAAGTGGTTGAGCTTTTGAAAAATTGGATTAGTTATTGTATAATCTCTTAGCTCATCAAATCTTGTGGCAGAAAAATTATGCAATTCCATGACATCGAAGTAAAAATTCCCTGCATTAAGCTTTTCTGTGGTATTTTTGGACGATCTGGATAAGGTATCAGCCAGATAAAGAAGTTTGCCTTTTGTATAGATAATTTTGAAGCTGTACTTTTGTAATTTGAGCATCATTCTTTGCAGTCTTGCTGGAGCTGTATGCATAGGCTTCTTTAAAATAGTGACTAGATGCTGATGATCAGTCTCGATCTGGATAGCTCAGCCATAAATATAATCATGGAACTTCGAACATCCAAACACAATAGCTAAAACTTCCTTCTCAGTCTGAACATACTGCATCTCACTTTGGGTAAGAGTTCTAACTGTACCAGGACTAAACTTCGAAGCATCACAGGAAAGAATTCTGGTTTGTGGACATCATAGTATCTTAACATAGGTGGACTGGCAATTTTTTTTTGTTTCAGGTCAGCAAATGCTGCTTGCTGTTGTTCCAACCATGACCAGATCATATTTGTGTGTGTCAACTCTCTTAAAGGTACTGATAATTCACTAAAGTCTGGTATAAACTTGCCCAAATGGTTAACCATACCAGGAAAATGCTGTAAGGCTCGTACATTGTCTGGATCTGGCATCTCAAAAATGGCTGTTTGTTGGAAGTATCTGGTCATAAGCCTGAACTGGTAAATAAATGACCAACATACATAACTTCTGGTATCCTGAATTTACATATCAGAGGATTGAGATTTAGATTTACTTCACATGCTCTTTTCAGAACTTTCCTGTGGTTTCTGTCATGGTCTGCTTCACCATTGCCTCCAATTTGTAAATCGTCTACTATTATAGAACACGGATAGTCTGAAAACATTTGCTCCATTGCACAGTGAAAGACTTCACTGGCAGAGTTTATTCCAAAAGGCATTCTGAGAAATCTGTATCTACCAAATGGAGTGCTGATTGTAATCAGAAGTGAAGATTTGCGATCAACCATTACTTGCCAAAATGAACTCTTTGCGTCTAAAACAGAAAAAATCAGTGACATTTGACATGAGGGTAGCAACTTTCTCAACTGTATGCATAGGATGGTGGGGTCTCTTTAATGCTTTAAGTCTCTTGGGTCAATACATATTCTGATTTCATCTGAGCTTTTATTGAACGACTCCCATGGAAGACACCCATTCAGTGGGTTCTGTGACTGGACAAACACTATTTCATCTAACTGGACTTTGACTCTGTCCTGCATAGCTATCAGAACTCTTCTCACTGGTCTGACCACTGGACTGACCTCTGGGTCTAATTTCATGGAGTACACAACTGGAAGTTTACCTAGCTTGTCTTCGAAAATATCAACATACTCTGTGAAGATAGCATCAGTGGACTTCTTTGGTAAAGGAAAGCAGTTTCATTTTTAAACTGTTTCTGAGACCTAATAATGACTGTACCGGTCTTTTGACTACATAAAACTGCAATCTGTAACTTTTCCCAGCTGAATAGCATGAATGCACTGCTGAGCCTTCGGTCTGAATCTCTTCACTTCCATAAGTAACAAACTTTGCACAGTTGGCCAAATTAAGTTTTTCACCAGCTCGTACTCTAGCAAATGTTTCTGCTGACATAACATTGCACTTTGAACCAGTGTCCATTTTGAGCTCTGTGGTTTACCATTAGTCAGAACAGTACAAAACACTTCATTTTTGCCAACAAATCTACTGCATTAGCCTGTTCACCAACCACTGATACACATCTACATAGAAAGTAGAGTTGCAGCTTTCGATATGATTAACTTGCTTTTTTGAGTGAACTTTCTTAATAAATGAATGAGGCTTGCTTGATTTATAAAGCTTTTGAAAGTGGTTCCATTTTTTACACTTGTGGCATTGCTGACCAAATGCTAAGCACTTTTCTCTTTTAGACTCATGATTTGCACCACAATTATGACAGTTAACAATGAGACTTGACTTAGGTTTTGCTGACTCACACTTATGCTGCACTGAGCATATCTGTTTTTCTAAGCTAATCTTAGAACTTACTGGAAAGGTACAGGCTCTCCCTGGAAATCCCACAGGGGCTGCAGCTGCCATGTGCTTAGGCCTATTTCTGTTAACCGTGTACTGCATGCTGTCTATGTTTGCTCTAGAGGCTGTTGAAATCATGCTCTTATTACTTGCAAGCATGTTTATGTACCTTATGTATTTGACAAATCTCTATGGCTTTGCTCAATGTTAAATCACTGTCTCAAAGCAAAATCTTTCTCACCACAGCATTATTAACACCCCACACAAGCCTGTCCTTTATCAACTCATCTTTCAAATCACCAAATCTGCATGTTTTAGCATTGTTTCTCAAGTCAAGTAATGTAAGCAGCAAAAGTTTCACCTGGCTTTTGGTCTCTTGTATAAAATAAGTGAATCTCCAATGTAACATTTGTCTGGGGGTTACACATTTCTCTAAATTTAGGTTTCAAGCACTCAGGGTCCTCCCTTGATTCAGCTTCTAGAGAAATATGATGGTTTTCCCCTTCTCCTGAAGACTCTCTTTCAGTGGCTTCTGATCCCACTAGATTAAGCAGAATAAATGCCCTCATACATGCATCTTTGACAGAAAAAACTGCTTGTATGAAAATATTGTATTCCTGCTCAAATACTCTCCAATTCTCTGCAATATTATGATCAAATGCAAGTGGACTGGGTCTTGGAGTTATGTACGCACACACACATACACACACACACACACACACACACACACACACACACACACACACACACACACACACTTGAGACATTGTATGCCAGAAACTTGTAATTACACTCAACAGCACAAAAGACTCTCTGAAATAACTGCACTTTGTGAAATAAGTGTCCATAGGACAAGAACACTTTGAAATCAATATACTTAGTGAAACCACTCTTATCAGTGAAACAAACACTTTGAAATTACTGCACTTTGTGAATAAATTGTACACAGCACAAGAAACTTCTCGAAATGACTGTACATTGCAAAATAACTGTACAGTGTAAGAAACACTTCAAAATGACTGCAGGTTTTGAATGAACTATGCACAGCACAATAAACATTTCAAAATGACTGCATTTTTATTTATTTATTTTACATTTGTTAACCGGGCTAGCCCAACTGGATACATGTCCATTTTCAGTGGAGGCCCGAGGAGAAAAGCTCCGAGTTTTCAAAACATTTAATGATACAAGTAATTTAAAAATAATAATACAAAAATGTATAGCAAAATGATTACAAAAACAAGATTTGTTCATAGAAAAAAATGATTTAACAACTGTTACAACAAGAAAGCAATAAGTAAGTAAATAAAGAAAAGATGGGGATAGAAGGTTACTAAGGACATCTACAGGATAAGACAGGAATTGGAAAACAGGATTGGTGGTTAAATGGGATGAGTAGAGCTGGACTTTGTGAAATAAGTGTCCATAGGACAAGAACACTTTGAAATCAATATACTTAGTGAAACCACTCTTATCAGTGAAACAAACACTTTGAAATTACTGCACTTTGTGAATAAATTGTACACAGCACAAGAAACTTCTCGAAATGACTGTACAAGAACACTTTGAAATCAATATACTTAGTGAAACCACTCTTATCAGTGAAACAAACACTTTGAAATTACTGCACTTTGTGAATAAATTGTACACAGCACAAGAAACTTCTCGAAATGACTGTACATTGCAAAATAACTGTACAGTGTAAGAAACACTTCAAAATGACTGCAGGTTTTGAATGAACTATGCACAGCACAATAAACATTTCAAAATGACTGCATTTTTATTTATTTATTTTACATTTGTTAACCGGGCTAGCCCAACTGGATACATGTCCATTTTCAGTGGAGGCCCGAGGAGAAAAGCTCCGAGTTTTCAAAACTCAATCTGTCAGCATTTGACCAAAAAAATGATTTTGACTGCATTTTGCAAAATAACTGTACTTTACACACAGTAAACTCTTCAAAATAATTGTACTGTAATAAAGCACACACAACAAGCACTTTGCACACTCTGAGATACTTCGAACAGCTCTAGTTATACTTTGAATAGCTTTAGTCAATGTGAAATAGTAGCGCATATCAAAAAATGTGGTTGTTTACTAACAAAATGCAGTTGCTTTGCTTTTCCATGCTCATTTTGCCCTTTTGCTGTTCTCATTTATCGTGCTCATACTTTTCTTGTCTTCTTTTCACTTTTAATATGCTTGCTTTGCAAATCAGAAGTAGTTCTGAATGCTCTCATAAGAATTTCAAATAACTTTATCAAATATCATAGTTTTGAACATCATGCTTAATCAGTAACACATTTTGTGCTTTTTTGTTTGATTAATAATGCATTTTGTGCTTTGGGAATGCTTTGTTTCATTTTCTTTATGAAATAAATAACTTATTTGAGTTTTAATTACCTTGAATTTGTTTTTGACCTTTTTCAATCGTTTGAACAGGTTGGGATGAAACTTCTAACACCATGTCATTCAGATGTGCCACTTCTGTCACCATGTCATTCAGGCATGCTACTTCTTACACCATGGCATTCAGACATGTCAGTTCCAACACCATGTCATTCAGACATCCCACTTCTGACACTGTGTCTCTCATCTGGTCTGGATAAAGCAGATGAATAGTTGTGGATTCAGTTTAAACAGCTTTATTATATGCAAACACATCAGGACTGAGGCTTATACATATTAACACTCTGGCTGTTCAATCAAAATGGCACTGCTGCCTGCACGTGCTCTCTATTTATACACGCATGCCCTCACTTTGAAATGTTTCTTAAAGTCACAACACATGCTCTGTTCTACAGTATTCACCTGCGAACCTATGAACCCTCCTATGTCTACCTCCCACACCTTTCTACATTTAAGCAAAATAACTCCTAATCCAAATATCCAGGAAATGTAGGATCACTTTCTCTAATAACATCCACTTGAATTCTTCACCCTTATACCAATCAAAGTTCCTGACTCTTGGGAACCGCTTCTCCAAAAAATTCCTTTCTATTCCTCAATAAGTTCTTCCCATCAGTCTTTTATAACTTCACAATCCCAAAACATATAAAAGTGATCAACATCAGATTTCTCATATCTCCAGCCACTTGCATCTTAATCTGAGGTCTCTACGAAGTCTTGCTGGGGTAATGAACCATCTGTGCAACCAGTGCATATGAAGATCCCATACCCCAGGCAGGTCAGATAGCTTATAATTTATTTTGATGTCATGTATGTAATCATCCTTAGAAAAATTCATTTTTATCTCTACCTTTCCATTTGTTACTTAATTTATCTGTTACTGCACCATATACGTTTAATCAATATTGTACAATTTTTGCTACGTCCATTTATTTCCATTCCCTAACCCATTGGGAAAGGGAATGATGTAACACTTTATCTCTGTGCTCCATCAATCTCCTCCACTCCAACGCTCTTCAGCCAGGTTTTTGAAGTATATTTCAACTGCTCAGATTGACATTACCCTCGTTTTGGAAGAATACTCTTATCCTTGAACTCATACCTCCCTACAAATTCAAAATCTCTGTTGACATTTCTTTTTAACAAATGTTCAAACAACCTAACTCCATAGCATGCCTAGATTTCCAATAACCTGGCCACCCCTAACCTTAGTAATGTAACTGTTCATTAGCCTCAACTGTAGAATTCAGACTCTTTTGGTTCCTTAAGAACTCGTATGAATTCCTCCAGTATAACATTATCCTTCCATTCCTCCCAATTATCTTTCAAAGGTATATATCGATACACAGGTTCTCTAGAAGATAACACTCTCACTGCTGAAACCAGTCCATAAAATCTAAAGTGCAAACATGCCCCATCCCTCCCACTTCTGAGGTAGTCACAAACTACATTTAGCAGTCCTACTTCCTTTCTCATTTCACGCATATTTATCGCATATAACTTGTAGGTTTAACAATCACCTAGTAGTCATAAGCCAGTGGAATGTGATGGCAAGAATATAATATCTTTGGTTGTACCATTATCTGAATTATATTAATCCTACCCATAAAAGTAAAAATCCCAAGTGACCATTTCTTTAACTAGGAAAGGTTATGAATATACCACCCCTCATAATTAACTTGTACCAGTGCTTGCTTAGTTTCCTGTATTAACAAGCTGAAATATTTGATGTCAATTTTTCTAATAATCCACTCCTCACCATTAGCTGATGTAATATTATCCCTTGTAATTTGGTGGGTTTTATCCCAGTTACATTCCAATCCTGAATCTCTTCTAAAGTGTTAAAAATATTAACTGTACCTAGTAGAATCAAATCCAGTTGATTTTTTGCTATCATGCAGTCAAAAGCAAACATACACAAACACTTCCATTCCCCTTGTCTAATATCCCTTTCTATCCTTACTTCCCAATGAGAGCTGACAATTAGTCATTAATTTCATCTTGGCATTCCTATGCATTGCCTTTCCTTAGTCCAAAAATGTATGCCTCAAACCTTTTCCCTTTAGCTCCTTAAATGAAAAAAGACTACTCAAGTGAATCAGAAGCCTTCTTAATATCAGAAAGAACCACCTCCACTTAATCCCAACAGTCTTTCCTTTGTTGTGCTCACTGTTGACCCTCTCACCAATCACCAACTGCTTTCTGCCATGAGTCATTTATAAAAATCATTTTGACATTACAACAATAATTTAAAAAAATGATTCTGAACTATCTTAACTAAATCCAGAGCTAAATCTTTGCATTCATAACAATCTACCATTACATTGTAATTGACTTTCATGTCCAGCATTAGGGGGCAAAATGACCAATACTTTAGAAAAGGAATCCAAAAATAGTCTGCCTTCTGCACCCTTATTATATATCCTGGCCAAATATAAGACGAAAATGTTTCAAATCATTTTATAAAATTCTGCTGAAAAGCAATTGCCACCAGGTGGTTTGGTAGACTTAAAACTATTGATAACATCCCTAGCTATCTCTTCCGATTCATAGTGAGTCAATTTGTGCCCATGCCATTCAAACATGAACACATCACCATGATGACCCCATCATCACAGAGTAGCATAGAAAACCTGATAAAACTTTCAGAACACATCCTTAACCTGTTCAGTATCATAAACAATATTCCACTTCTTTCCCAACAAAGACATAACAACAGAGTCAGTCTGTTTTTACCTAATCTTAGCTGCTAACCATTTTGCTTCTGTAGATCAAAAAAAGTCCTGAATACGGAATCTTTCTTCTACAATGAGTACCATTCTATTCACTTTCAACTTGATTTGCTTCAAAATGTTTCTGGTGTCACTTCTCATAGTAAAATATTAGGTATGCTGTGTATTGTTTGTAATGTAAAATGCTTTCACCTAGGATTGTGTTGGTTTGGTTTGTTTTCATTTATATAACTGTATGATTGCTTATGTTGTAGGTGATGGTTTACCAGAGATGTTTCTTATTTTAAAAAAGGGTCAGGAATTGAATAATTTATGTAATGTTGTTTAGGTTATATGATATATAGCAATATATGTGAACCATAATGTTTGTTAATTTTAACTTGTTAATACAGTTTGATTACTTTAATATAAATGTAAATGTGCCTATGTCACAAGTGATAATTCAATAAAGGTGTTCAAAAACTGACCTGCATATACAAAACTGGATAAAAATCACCAAAAAACAAGGGATAATTTATAAACCCAAAATTTTTTTGCCAATGCAACCAAAACTGCACTGGCTACTACTTACCTCAACCTCTCACTACTTTCTAGTTCTCCCATCCTTACTAAACTCCAGGCATCAAAAAAGCAAAACTTGAACAATGCTATAATAAATTTGCAGCAAATACCCCTTTCAGAACCACCTCTAGTTCTTTAAAACCCTTCAATTCCAAAACCTGTCTCTGTTCTTGCTCAACCCCACGATAAATTATATAACTAAATATGAACAAGTACCTATTTTCACCTTAAACCTCCTTGCTCCCCCTTCTTTACTCACTTCCTAAGTTCAATCAATTTCTCTCCCCTGACTCTCTATCTAAATATGCATAACCTTGTTTTTTTTGTATCACTTCACATTGCAGTATCTGTTGATATTATAGTAACATATATTTAATTTCTGTAAACTGGCTAAAATTTTTGTAAATATTAAATTATTGTCATATAAGTTGTATCTAATTTTAATGAAGATTGTCACATTATATCTAATTTGGTATAAATATGTAAATTGCAGATGCTTTGGTATCATTTTTAAATCTTGTAAAATTGTTGCTCTTAAAATTATTTTGTAATACTTTGTAGTGTTTCTCTCCAGGCCACCTCTAAAAATGGGCACCTACCCAGTTTGACATTCCCTGTCATCAAATGTCTATAAATAATAAATAAAGTCACATCTGCATTTCTCCACCATCAAATCTATCAACATGTCTTTGCAATTACCACCACTCATCTTCCCATCTGTTTAACTGCTGAGGTTTCTTAATTTTCAAAGCTCTTCCATTTCCAGGAATTGTTTTTTAAAAGTGCACTTAACAACAGCATCATACCACATACTAGTAATGGGCCAGAGTCCTCATCATACTCATTCCAAATTAAAAGGGGCCCGAGTCCTCATCATACTCATTCCAGATTAAAAGGGGCCAGAGTCCTCATCATAATCATTCCATTTTAAAAGGGGCCAGAGTCCTCATTATACTCATTCCAGATTAAAAGTGGCCAGAGTCCTCATCATACTCATTCCAGATTAAAAGATCACTGACCCTAGCTAAAATATCCTGCCATTTTAGTGCATCTATCCAGTGCCAATGTTTCTATTTCCATTTCCGCCTTCTCCTATAATTATCCATTCATGGAAAATATAACCAGTGCAGTGGTGCATTGGTTAATGTTGTCACCTCATAACAAGAGGTTCTCCGGTTTGATTTTTAGCTGGGGTGCCTTCTGTGTGGATTCTGCATATCCTCCCTGCATTCGCATGGGTTTCCTCCGGGTACTCCAGTTTCCTTCCACATTCGAAAGACATGCATCTGAAGCATTTCTCTCTGGCACTCCTCTGAAAATAGGCTCTGTCCTAGTAGGACTTTCCCAGTCAACAAATGTTAAATAAATAAAGATAAATCCTGTAGATACAAATGCATGGTCCAAAAGACACCGTTCCTCAATTCTAACATCCATCACTTGTGTAGTTCCATTACTCTTAACTAAAAACCTATCCAACTTACTTGTCTGGTGCTCCCCATTCCTTGAAAATATATACACTAAAACACCTGGGCATTGCCATCTCCAGAAGTTTGCTAATCCTTAACTGGTCATCCACTGGGATAGAGTCTTAAGAACCTTAGAGTTACTTTCGGTACGCCAGTATGCCCTACTTCCAATCTGCTCTGATATGAAATTCCTCTCTGATAATCCCCCCTTTCATAAAGAGGTAACAATTCATGCCAGTGATAGTAAAAGTTAGTGAAAAACTCAGGAGAATTCCCATTTGGTCTATATACACAACTTACTTCCCATTCTTGCCCTAAAATGTCCAACACTGTAATAACCCATCTCCTTTCCTGATCTTCCTCAAGCCCTTTAATAACTGTATTTATATTCATCTGAATACCCTCTTTCATCATATTACAACCACCTCCCACTTTTTACCTCCCATTTTTAATGCCTCTCTCCATCTGATCTTAATTTCATGCAACAAGTGCGGTGGTGGTGCTGCGGTAGCATTGTAGCCTCCAGTAAGACGCTGTCCAGTTCGATTCTCAGTTAGAGCGTCTTCTGTGTGGAGACATGCATGAATGGGCGTACCTTTGTTGAAGGTTGTGCATCAGAGCTGGAACCTCGGTACATAAAAACAACTGCCAATCATTAGCAGACCGGAGTTCCGCTGTGGTGACCCTTAACTGGGAAAAGCCGAAAGACACAACAACAACAACACAGTATCTGCTTTGACTCTATTTAACTTATTCCTAATTCCAGATCTCATAATTGATGACAAAACTACCCTATATTCCATGTAACCGTCTTTATACATGTCATTTATTCCTCTCTGCTCATTTGTCTTCTTCCTTCCATCAGCTCCTCCTTCCTTCTCTCAGTCCGGGCTGTGTCTAGCAAGACTTTTTGATCTCCCTGAGATCTATACCAGGATCTCTGAGTTGCATGCCTAATTGTGGAGGCAAAGTGCATGCATGTTCCCCTGAGTTAATAGACTATAACTAATAAGTATAAACAATTGCTAAACCTATCCTTGTATATGCAATTAACTGACAAAATTCCTAAACAAACTATAACAAAACATTTGTTTTAGTACTCATAAGACATTTCAACATTCAACAGCTTAACAACTACTGGAACTAAATGATACATTGTCTTGCAACATAACCACATCTGTGTACACACCAAAACTGTTAGAAGTAATCAAGTTGATTAAACAAGTCTCAATAAAGTGCATTAGGATAATTGATAAATCCTTTTAAGCTCATCGGTCCTCCATATTTCAAAGCAGAAAGTCCAGTCAAGACTATACAATTGTTATTAAGCCTTATTCTCACAATAAATTTGAGAAGAATTCCAACTCAGTAAACTATTTGTTTAGCTATCCTTTTAAAATTTTATTTACTTTTTCCCAGGGGTAAGAGCAACTTGTTCTAGTGCTCTCACAGTAGTCTCATTCCTGTATTTTAAGACCTGAAATTCAGGCGCTTTCTCAGTGTGACCACTGAATGTGAGTAAATTTAAGTTCCTTTACATGGAGTCATTGTAAAATTGTTGATCTTTGTGGGCATCTGCTGGAGTTTGGGATGATTGATTTTTGACCCCTTTGTCTGGAGAAAAAGTTGACTATGGTGCAGCCCCCTCTTAATCATTTCCACTCCATTACATTACAATTGCCAGCAGCCACAGCTTTTTGAAGGCCAGAGAGAGAGAGTACATTTTTAGACTACATATAATGTGCCCAGCATTCAGCAGTCAACATTAGTTAGTTGAGAGAGATATCCTGGATTATATCATTTCATAATGTGGAAAAGAAGAAGCCAGGTATTACTTAAACAGATGAGCGTATGATGGTGAAAAAATGAAGATGTAGTGTTCTTGGAAGGGAATGAGAGGAGATGGGGAAGTGCAGCATCTGAACAAAGAAGTTATTAGAGGTTTAGTATCAATATATGGTGATCCTGAATTGCTTTTGTCTCACTTTCCAGAGGAATACTATCTTGTTTTTTTAGACTCCATGGAGAAATGCAACTTATAGTGTGGATCCTGTTTGGCCCTTTCACTTTATTTGTTCAGCTGACAGGACAATCTCATATGTAACTTTATTGGAGGTACTACTAGCAGTAAAAGTGGTGACTGGACATTTTTATGTAATTTTTTTTATTGGATCAGAATTTCCTATGCACGTTTTTATTGGAGTAAATCCCCTCCTGTTTTTTATCATGTTTCAGCTAGTGTTTTTGATACTCTAGTTGAATGATATATTTGGTAGGTCTCATTCCCTTTAATCCATGTATGCAGTTTGCTTTGTGAGGCATATTATACTTACATTTATATTTAGTCTAAGTATATTTTTATATCTCTGAATGCTGTTTTGTTTTCTTGCATCCTTGAAGATGTTTAAGTTATAGTGTTAGGCCCTGGTTGGCTCGTCTACTCTACTTGGTTAGCGGATAGGATAATGTCATTAAAATTTTAATTGGAGCTATGAGCAACAAGATAAGCAGTAATTATTTATTCTTTTGTTATTTTCTATTTGAACAGAATTCTTTTTACATGATTTTATTGGAGTGAGTCCCTTCCTTCTTTTTTCAACTAGCGTTATTGTTACCCTAGCTTAATGTTATATTTGGAAGGTTTAAAGAATTTTTTATAAGGTTCCTGATATTAGAAAACCATATGCTGAAGTGAATGATTTCTGATATATCTATTTTTAGAAGCGGATTTATTTTCTCTTTGTCAGTTGGCTTTTCATTAGAATTGTATTTCCCAACTACAGACAAGTGTATATCATAATCTTTTGTTGATTGCCTTATTTAATATAAAAGATTTGAGACCTGGTCTCTGGTTGATTTATAGGGATCAGCTTATTTTATTATTTGATTGACTTTAACATGTGATTTTTTAATTTGTTTTGATTGGTTGTCATTTGCTTTATATGTGTATTTTGGATATTCTTTTGTGGTCTAAAGAAGCAGTTTTGTTTTTACCATGAAAGTGCTCACCAGTTGAATAAAAATATTGCCTTTACAGTTGTGGTAGCCTGGAGGTTGTTGTTTTTTGCTATAGCTTGTATTGGTTTGAGTCCAAGCTTTCAACCAGCAGTTTGTGTGCTTTTGGGTTAGGTATGAAACTATACTTGCTTGGTATGAAATCATCATCAGCAGAGGGGAATAATAAAGAAAATTAGGTCCTGCCTGAGCTGTTAGGCAGAGCGGGGCAATAAATCATTAATTGACAAGGACCGGAAAACTTCTACAACATGAAGGGTAGATTTATACAGCTGAGCAGTTATGTCGGTTGGCAGAATCTTTATATTCTTCAAGTCCACCAGTGGTAGAATCTAGGATACCAGGAATTTGTGTCAATGTCTTCAGAGCATTGGATATAACAATTAAATTGTGACTGTATAGGTTTATCTCTGCTTTTCAGAATATATTCTGTATATCTTCATGCCTGGATTACCTAACATACACCTGATATTCTTGCTGTAACTGAAACTTGGTTTATAACCAGAATAAATGACTCTGAAATTACACCTTGCAGAAATGTGATGGTATTGCTTTAACATTTAGCAACAAATGCCACATCCCCCTTACAACAAAACAATACCAAAATTGAATTCAGTAGAGCATCTTGTTACTTTCCTGAAATTAAACAATTATAAACAAGTGGATGTTGCTGTTCTTTGCATCCCTCCTGGTGGCAATACAGCTATAGTGGAAGATATCCTACACTGGATATCCCAAAAAATTCCACAAGAAATAATACTACTAGTTGATTTGAAAGTCAGTTGGTTGGACATAAACTCTATCTCCCCTACATCTAGCGTGAACTTATCTAGTTTCAAACAACTAATTAATAGCCCCACACATTATAGCAGGATATCAAATTCCCTTTTAGACTGGATCCTAGTATCAGACCCTAGCAAATACACCACCTCAGGTACAATATCTGACTGTCTCAGCAATCATGTCACTATATAACCAGGCATCTAACACATCCATTTAAACAACATCTTTATAAAACAATACGCAACCTTTCCAAGTTTAACCCAGAAATGTTCATTACTAACCTGTAATTATTAACTGGAGCTTCCTAAGTATTTTTCCCTTAGATGATGATGTAATTGAATTCAGTACAACTTTCCTGAATATCCTAAATTCAGCCTCACACCTCCTAGAAGGAAAAGACTAGAAACAAATAATGCAACTTGGGTATCCAAGAAGAGTAAAATGATAATGGGGGTCAGAGAAAAAGCATAGAAAGAATTGCAAAAATATGAAACACCACAATATCTTGAAAACTTCAGAATGCTTCACAATTGTACTAAAAAGCAAATTAATGAAGACATAAAATTATACTATAATAACTTTCAGAATAATAGTAAACACAGCCCGAAAAAATTCTGTACAGCCATTAAAAAACTCTTGCATCCTGACCATAAATTCAGCCCTAAATTCTCTACCCATAACTCATCACTGAAAACCAGAATACAGTTAAACTCTCAATTCATAGACAGTATAGCATCTGTAACCAAAAGTTTCCAACATCTAATCCAAATCCTCCCCAGCAGCCACATATCATCACATCCACTTTCACTTTCAAACCTGTGCCCACATCCTATATAAAGCTACTCTTAAACAAGCTCAAACCATGTTCTACTTCAGCTGATGATCTTCCAACTGAATACATGGAACTAGCAGCCAATAGCAGTGCTGACCCTGTCTCAATCCTTATAAATACATGCGTCCAGGAATCCTACTTTCCCTCACTCTGGAAAAGGTCACATGTTATGGCCTCTGCACAAAGGAGGAAATTGAACAGGCATTACTAACTTTAGACCTGTAGCAATTTTCTCCTCCCTTTCCGAACTATTTGAAAAATGCATTTAAAAACAATTTCTACAATTGCTAAATTATCTCTTGCAGGAAGAAGTCCTATCCCCCACACCACATGGGTTCCATCCTTCCCCATGGTACTAACACTGCAATTCTAACCTATATAGATACTGTCATGAAAGCTTCAGATAATGACAAACTGGTCTCCTCCTTATTTCTAGACTTGTCTAAAGCCTTCAACACAGTTTGTCACAGCAAACTTCTACTTCAATTACCCTCATTAGGTCTCTCAGAGCCTACCCTTCTATGGTTCAAAAGCTACCTATCCAATAGGTATCAGTCAGTAAAATGGCACTCAGCCCTGCCTCCATACCTCCCAGTCACCACTGGTGTACCATAATGGTTTATCTATGGTCTCCTCAGCTCACCAACACCCTCCACACATCCACACAACAGACCTCCCTAATACAGTACACAGATGACTCCACACTCATTTGCACAACTGACAATGTGGCACACCTCCAAAAAACTACTCAGGAAGCTTTGTAACTCACAACTCATGCTCAACCCTAAAAAAAATCTAAACTATTACTTTTTCCCCAAAATCCCTCTCCCATGAAAAAACAACATTTAAAGTCCTCTCTCATGACAAACAACCATTGAAGTCACATCTCATAGCAAATTATTAGGGATTATAGTAGATGATAATAAGAAGTTATGTACTCACCATAACGTTCCATGTGAGCTGTTCCATCTCACCTTCATTCTTTACTGATGGGTTCGGAGCTGATCCAGTGGCTCCGATACAGCCATTTGCAAAGCTCAAGGTTTACCAGTAGCTCGAGACCAAACCCCTTATCACATGATGCTCTGCTGGAATTACCTCAGATCTTGTTTGCTGCGTGTACAGTATCCATGTAAGAGAACTACCCTCCCATAGAGAGGAAGAAGAATTGAGTAACCAGGATGAGACCAGCCTCTAGGTCAACTATCAGCCGGGTCAGGGATGGAGGGAGGGACGTAAGAATGAAGGCAAGATGAAACAACTCACATGGAATGTTATGGTGAGTACATAACTTCTTAATGTGAAGTTGTTCAATCTCGCCGTTCATTCTTTACTGATGGGTAGCATCCCTAGCACTCTCAATCTCGGGTGGCTCATGGGAGTACATTCTTCAGGAAAATAGACCCAAAGGAAGTCCTGTCCCTGGAGGCCTTATCAACTTTGTAATGAGTGATAAAAGTATGAGGTTTAGACCAAGGGGCTGCAGCACAAATGTTATCAAGGGGCAATTTGGCTTGGAATGCAGAAGATATAGAAACTGCTCTGGTAGAATGAGCTTTAATCTTGTGTAGTAAGGGCATATTAGCAGCTGAATAAACAAAGGTGATGCAATCAGAAAGCCATTTTAAAAGCGTTGTTTTAGCCCCTGGTCTACCTTTTCTGGCTTCAGAGAAAGACACAAAGAGCTGGTCTGGTTTTCTAACATCTTTTGTTCTAGCCAAATAATATCTGAGCTGTCTGTGAATCTCAAGTTTGTGCAGCATATACTCAAGTTTATTGGAATGGTTAGGGAAAAAGACTGGCAACTCAATGACTTGGTTGATATTAGATTTCAAACAAACTTTGGGCAAAAAGGAGGGATTTGTCCTAAGAGATACTCTATCAGCATGAAAAATCAAATAAGGAGGGTTGACAGATAAGGCTTGAAGTTCTGACACTCTGCTAGCAGAAGTAATAGCCACCAGAAATATGGTTTTCCATGATAAAAATTTGAGATCACAAGATGATGCTGGTTCAAATGGGGGAAGAATCATGCGAGACAGCATAACATTTAGATTCCAAGGAGAATAAGGAGTTTTCACTGGAGGCCTCATGTGAAAGGTTCCTTTGAGAAAGGCCTTGGACAACTTGTGGGACATTATGTTTAGCCCATCAACTCTGAGATGAAAGTTAGATATAGCAGCCAACTGGACCTAAACTGTAGCAGCTGCAGCTCCTTTATTAAAGATCATAGTCAAGAATTCTAATATGGATGTCAAGGGGGCTTGATAGGGATCAATGTTCTGCTCAGAGGCCCATATAGAAAATCTCTTCCACTTACTAAGATATAATCTTCTGGTGGATGGCTTATGGAAAGACAAGAGGATCTGTCTTACCTCATTAGAAAGGTTATGAAGCCTGGCTATGAGGGGAACTGGAGCAGCCAAGCTGTTAGCTTCAGTGACTGCAAGGAAGGATGGAGGTCCCCCAATGGATTTGTCAGAAGGTCCGGAACTGGGTCCAGAATCCATGGGTTCTCCAAGAGATGATGATGAAGAAATGGGAACCAAATCTGCCAATGCCAATGAGGGACTATAAGAATGATAATCCTTCCCAGCGACTTTGCTTTCTGTAGAAGTCTGGGTATTAGCGGGAATTGGAGGATATGTATAGAGGAGACCCGGGGGCCGATTGTGTACAAGTGTGTCTCTCTGGGGTTTTCCCAGAGGGGGAATCGGGACAAAGTAACTTCTGAATTTCGTGTTGATGTGACTGGCAAAAAGATTGCAGCAAGGCCGGCCCCATGTGCAGAAAATTCTGTCCGCAATCTCTTGTTTGAGGGACCACTTGTGCAGTAACAAAATTGCCCTACTCAGTTTGTCTGCTATAACATTGGATCTCCCTGGGATGTGCATTGCCAACAGAAAGCACTGAGAGGAGACAGCCCACTGCCAAACTCTGAGGGCTTCTTGGCAAAGGGGGTAAGACTTGGTCCCGTCCTGCTTGTTCAAGTACCAGACCACTGACATATTGTCTGTCTGAATTGCAATTACCCTAGAGGAAGAGAGTCCTGGAAGTACTGCAATGCCAGAAGTACTGCTCTAATCTCCAAAACATTGATATGTAGATGTGACTCTTGATCCATCCATGTGACTTGGGCAGTCTTTCCTTAAAAATGCCCCCTCCCACCCTATCATGGTCACAGTGGCTACCGGAGAGGGTAGTACAAAGGGGCATCCTATGGTTACATGAAGAGACGTCAACCACCGCTGAAGATCTCTCTTGCAAGAGTTAGTAATTAAAATCATGTGATTCATTGGAAGTTCCTGATAAGACCACTGAGTGAACAGCAGCCATTGAAGAATCCGCATATGCATCCTTGCTAATGGTATGGCCAAGATCGCTGTGCCATCAAACCCAATACTTTTAAAACTTCTGCTGCTGGTGCTCTGTCCTTTGACACCAATGAGCTGACATGCTGGCATAGAAGATAGACTCTCTTGAATGGTAGTCATAGAGTGGTGGTTGAAGTGTCTAACTCTGCCCCTATAAAGACAATATGCTGTGATGGCGACAAGGCAGACTTTTCTGAGTTGATTGTAATTCCTAAGTGATTGCAGAGTGTCAGAGTGTATTCTCTTGCCTGAATGAGTTGATGCCTGGTGGTGGAGGTAAGGAGCCAATCGTCTAGGTACAGAAACACCTGGAATCCTAGACACCTCAGGTGAGCCATGACCACTGCCATGCATTTGGTGAACACTCTGGAGGCTGTAGTGAGACCAAAGGGCAGGGCTCAAAATTGATATTGATTGGCTCCCAGGCAGAAATGCAGATGATCTCTGGATGGCCTGGCCATTTTTATGTGGTAGTACACATCCTTGAGTTCTATCAAGCACATCCAATTTTCTCTTCCTAAAAAGGAAAGTATAAACTGTAGCGTGACCATCTGGAACTTCGCTTTCTTCACAAATTGGATGAGTCTGCTGAGGTCCAAAATAGGTCTCAAGTTCCCTGTTTTTTTTGGAACCAAAAAGAATCTTGAGTAAGTTCCAGATCCTGCTTGGTCTGCTAGGACTCGCTGGATGACTCTTTTTCCTAGCAACTTGTGGACATCTATAGTTGCTTGTTCTCTGTAACTAGGTGGGACATCCAGGATTCTCCTCATGGGTTGGGTTAGTACTAGGCTAACTGCCCTTGCAAGCCATTTTAAGCCTAGCCAATTATTCCTTGTGAGACTCAAACCCTGCACCTTGTGTTTGTAACCATTAGGCCACCCTCCCAACCCTTGCGGGAGTGGGTGGATTGGAGGACGGTATGAAATACCCCCTGGAAAAAATACTTTGTAACCAGTTGTCATTTGTTATATCTTGTCAGGCATCTGGGTACAAAGATTGCTTGGTCTGCTGGGACTGGCTGGATGACTCTTTTTTCTAGCAACTTGTGGATCTCTATAGTTGCTTGTTCCCTGTAACTGGGTGGAAAATCTGGGATTCTCCTTGCGGGAGTGGGTGGATTGGAGAATGGTATAAAATACCCTCTGGAAAAAAGCTGTCATTTGTTATATCTTGCCAGGCATCTGGGTACAAAGATAAGTGACCCCCGACTGCCTCCAGAGCAGAACAGTTGGGCCTCCTTTCAGGATCGCTGATAGGGTTGACCAGAGAAGTGATCTCTGTCACCCTGGTGTTGCGGACCCCCCTCTGCCGCGAGGGTGGCATCTTCCATTATTAGCCCCTCCTTTGCCCCTAGAGGGGGGTTCACCACGTGTGTCCTAAAAGGCTCCTTGGGCTTTTTGGAACCACATTTTTCCTCCCCTTTGGCCTTTGGGATAAGGCCGAGTAGGGGTGGAAAAATGGACTCCGATGGCAGACAGAGTTTTTCGCTCCTGTTCACACCTGGTCAGAGTTTCCTTCACTTTAGGCCCAAAGAGAGATGAGCCATCAAAAGGGGTGTTGACAAATGAAGACTTAAAGGGCTTCGCGAAGGAACACAAGCACATCCAGGAATGTCTTCTTAGAGCAATTCCTGCACCCGCTGCCCTACTCATCCCATTGGCTGCATATGATATGAGATGCATGGATGAGTTCACAAAGGAATTTAGGGTAGCAAGCTGGGTGGCAACTTTGTCGGAAGCCCCTGCAGCTACAGTACCCTGAAGAGTATCTCCCAACTCCTTAAGGAGCTCTCTTTGCAGTCTGGTGAAATGGGTCAAATAGTTCAGGGATTGGAGTGTAAAAGTTGCTGAACTAAACATACGTTTCCCATATCGATCCATGATCCTGGACTCTCTGTTCGGAGGATGGATCGATGAGGACGTCTCAGACATTTCCTTTTTGGTGGCCGCTACCACCATCATGGCATCAACAGGGACTTCTTTGGGCAAAAAGGGTTTATCTATGGGGGCAGAAATGAACTTATTAGGCATCCGAGGAATGGGTTCTATGGACTCTGATGACTCCCACACCCTCCGAGAGACCTGGTGCATGAGCTCATTGAAGGGTGAAGACACCCAAGAGGTGGAAGGTTGAGAACCGAAAGCCTTCAGGAGAACTGACTCATTCTCAGTAGGGCTTTTGGACTGCCAATCACCCCTCTGCCTAAGGATCTTGAGTATCTCTGCAAAGGAGACATCCTCAGAGGGAGATCATGGGGACCCTTCTATGTGGCGCACCTCATCACTAAGGGCTTTTCATTCAGAAAAAAGGAGGTCATTGTCCCACTGTACTCATCCCTCATTAGACCCATTATGGAATACAATGCCCCATTTGGTATGTACCTCTCAAGACATCTGCAACAACTGGAAAGGCTGCAGAAGTACCTCACTAAAAGAATCACAAGCCTAAAGCAGATGTCCTACGCTGACCGCCTTAAAAAACTCCAGCTATACTCTGTCACATATCGTCTACTCAGAGGTGACCTCTGCTTAACATACAAGGCCATGTCAAACCCAGAGCTGTTGCACATGCTACACTTAAAGAAATCCCAATCACTCAGAGCCATACGCTCCAGGGATCTAAACCTTGTCATCACAATAAACAAAACATGCTGGATAAGTTCCTGACCCAGAGACTCCCCAGACTCTGGAATAGATTGCCCATACATGTCAAGCAGAGTGCCTCTTTGGCCCTCTTCAAAAGGAACCTTGACGATTGGATGGGAGAAAGGAAATTCACCCCGGGGATCATGTCAGTCGCCCTGCTGGACAGGGGTCCAGGGAAGTAAATAGTGTTGGAAGAAATAGCCATGGAATTGCTATGGCTAGGCTTGTATAGGCCCTAGGGCTGATAGCCTAGTACCAACCTATGAACCTATGAATCTATGAATCTTCTGACTCATCCAAGTCAGTGTCAGATGTCAAAGACTCTTGTGGGGAGCCCAAGTGTCTCCTCTTGCACAATCTCTTCCTGGGGACCTCCTCAGTGGAAGCATCTGGGGAGATCTCAGAAGAGCAATGGGCACCCTGTGGGGCTACCTGAGGCTCAGGGTCTCTATGCTTGGCCTGGACAATTGAGGCAGAAGTGGACACAGGTGCTTTGGGGTAAGAAGAGTCCAGACCTGGTGTCGAGGATGTCTTTGGGGACAAGGCTCTCCTCATGGCTTCAAAGACATCATGGCTCCAATGAGAAGGAGTCGACAACCCGAAGGGACTGCCAGCCCCTCCTGCACTGAGGCCGTGGGCTCTGAGCTGGAGGTAGGAGCCAAGCTCATCTGAGTTGAGCCCCCGAGAGGAAGTGTTGGCACCAACAAGTTGGTGTGACTATCTTCCCTGGACCCGACTGGAGAGTGTCAGCTCCTAGAGTCCCCAGTCGGTGCCGAAGATGTCAGAGTAGATAGAACTGATGACACCGGAGCAGTTATTAGCTCCAAAGGCTCCACGATAATCAGGTCAGCCCCCTCTGGCTCTAAAGGTCCAGTACAGCTTGGAGGAGGAGCAGTCAAATCCAAGGTGGTGGTCTTCAGTTCTGATGCTAGTGTCGGAGCCGATAACAATTTAGCAAGGCCTGGTACCCATAAGAGCTTCTGCACCAATCGGTCTATATCCAAATCCAAGAGGCTGACAGAAGACCTAGAGGAGTGCACTGATGGTACCGATTGAAAGAGTGGAGATGCAGGTCTCTCAGATACTGGCTCCAGAACTGTGGGCCAGCTCTGAAATGAAAAGACACTCAGCTCTAAGAGCTGTGGAGCCGATGTCCTGGAATCCTCAATTTTTTTAGACTTTTTTGATTCTCTAGAAACCTTGGAGTCTCCTGAAGATTTTGAAGACTTGAAGGACTTGCTGGTCCCATCCTGGTCATTCAAGGCTTCGGCAAAAGGATGCTTCAGCAAGCCACTATCAACAAGCTTCCTTTTCCTCTCCAATAATACCCTCGAGGAAAAGGAGTGGCAAATACTGCAGGACCCTTTCAAATGCACAGCACCTAAACAATATATGCACTGAACGTGCCCATCAGTCGCAGACATCTTTTGCCCGCAGTCTGGACATTTCTTGAATCCACACTTTGGGTGTTTTTCCTTATCCTCAGACATATCCAAGAAAATTCCTTTAGGCTTAGCACTACAAACCAGCTACACAAGCCTAAATACAGCTTAAAAGTCACAGTCAGTTATGTATCACAAAAAACATGCCTAGGCTCAAAATAACAAGCCTAGGAAAACAGGTGATAAGTAAACAACAATAGTAAACACACACACACACACACACACACACACACACACTCTAAACAATGGTCTCAGAGGAAAAAAGGGGGCCAACACTACTAAATATGTATATCTAAATATCTAAATATTTATATAGTTAAGGAAACAACCAGGCCAAACACGAGGCCACTACAATTAAGCTATCAAAAGGCACACGAAGGGTAAGGGATCTTATAGAAAAACTACAGTAACTACTCTAAGATTAATCTAATGAATAATAAGAAAAAGTTATTAAATAACTTGTGAAAAACACGTTTTTTTTTTTTTTTTTTGCTGAAAATTGGCTTGAGCGAACTGGAACCACTGAGATCCCTGCTGTAGAACTAGATCTGAGGTAATTCCCGCAGTGCATCATGGGATAAGGAGCTTGGTCTCGAGCTACTGGTAAACCTTGAGCTTTGCAAATGGCCGTATTGGTGCCAATGGATTGGCTCCAAACCCATCAGTAAAGAATGAATGATGAGATTGAACAACTTCACATTCTTAAATTTGACCTGCATATACAAAATTACATAACAAAAACTCATCAAAAACTAGGGATACTTTATGGAGCCAAAACCTTTCTCACCGACCCAACTAAAGCTGCACTTACCACTATTTATCTCCTCCAGACACTTTTCCATGATTCTCCATTTCTTATTAGCCTTCAGATATTACAAAAATCAAAACTTGAACTATGGTATAACAAAGTTGCTAAATTTGCAGCCAATACCCTATCAGATCCCACCACTGTATAGCACTAAAAAGCCTAAAGTGGTTAGAACTATCCCATCAACTAACAATTTCTTACCACCTATAAAATTATCCAGCATGTATTTACTTGTCTAACACTAAATAACATTATATACAACTATGTTCCTAGTCAATTACTATGATCCACTGACCAAAAACTCCTGTCTTTCCACAAACAAATCAAATCTGCTGGGTATTATCTGTACTTGTACCATGTTGCTACTTATCTGTATCTATCAGGCCAATACCCTACAGTCCATAAGCTGATCCTATTTTTGCTCAACATCAGGATAAACTATATCCCTAAATGTGAACAAAATACACATTCATATCCTATATCTCCTTACTGTCCCATATTCACTCACTTCCTTACTTCTATCAATTTCTCACCCCTGGCTATCTCTCTAAATATACCATATGCCTGCTTTTTTTTCACTTTGTATTGCAATTTCTCTTTGTATTATACTAAATCTCCTTTGATTGCTCAATAAACTGGATAATATTTCTCTATTAAATCATTGTCATATAACTTGTATCTATTCTTAAATAAAGTTTGTATTATTTTAAAGAATGGAAAATTATTGTTCTTAAAATGTTTTGCAATACTTTAGAGCTTTTTCCCCAGACTGTCACTGAAAATGGGCTCCTACCCAGTCAGACTTTCCAAGTAATCAAATGTTATTAATTAATTAATTAATAATTAAATCAACTGTAGTATGTTGTCAAACGTGTGGATTGAGGATCAACCATATTTGGAGGCATGCAGCTAAATAATACGCTACTATTGTTTAGTAGGTCTGTGTGTGCATCTATGCTAAGAACTAACTAAAACAGCTCAAGTTGAAAAAATACCTTCAGTAGTAGCTCTAGAATAAGATATTGTTGTAAATATGTATATAAGAACTCATATGTAAATGAATGTGCTCTTTGAATATAAAAAAGGTGTTTGGTTCATTCTTAATCACTCAGGAATGTCATTTACCTTTCAGGATGATGACTATATTCTGCAATGTTGTTTTCTTACATGAAATGATACGCTTACTTGCTTAGCTAGTATATATTTTATAAGACCCGTATTGATTATAGAATTGTTAGTAGTGCAGTTCTGGCTGTCTCAGTCAAGTGTTACTGTTAATTGTTATTTCTGTGTTATAACTAATACTCAGTACAAATTATACGTTAAAAAAATAAACTAGTTGTTTAGGAATAATTATCAGGTTGGTAAGAAACATACAGAAGATTGGTCTCTCACTGGCAGTCACATCCTCCCTTCCATATGAGCATATGGAAACTAAGGCCATGCTGTATACATGTTTGTTTTCCACAGATGTAGCTTCTGGTCCATATCTGCTTCTTCAAAGATATAGCCTCAAGGTTGCGTCTTTCTGTGAAGGTAACTGTCTTTCCAGTTGAATATTAAATTAGAAGCTACATAAATATGTGTGTCTTGGGTAGCTTGATGCAAGACATTATTTGTTCTTGCTTTTCAGGCAACAGCTGATCCTAAAGCTATAATGGTAACTATATTATTTTTTTTCAGTTTTCCTATAAATATGAGAAAGTGGAAATTACAGCAGAGTACAGTGATACCACATATATTTACATATTTTCCTGTTGGAGCAGTGAAGCATAGAAACTGATCTTTTGAAATGTTTGTTATGAATCAGAATTAACAGGTGGAGGTTATGACCTCATTGGTCATCATGAGTCAAAGGTCAAGATTGATTCCATTATGTGGGTAGAACACATATTCATTTCTCCTTTCACATCACACTTATAAAGAAGGCTGCTAATCTTTCTCCTTTTCTTAGCTCATAGATTTTGCAATCTCCCACATTCTTTAATATCACACATAAACAAGGTGTGCATCACTTTACTTCTCCAGGGCTCTTTTGTAGTCTGATCCTATAGCCAGAGACTGCAAACACTGAAGCTTATTCCTCCCCTGATATATATATACAGACTCACAATCATGGATTATGATTTTTTTTTAAACTTCCAGGCGTGATTCATTCAAGAAAAAAATGTATTTTCATTGAATTTAAACTTAGTGCATGATTATAAGCTGAATTGTACGCACACCTTTCCCCCCCAATATGTATATTTCTCTGAGACTAAAGTTAACATAGGAGGAATTGTTATAAGCTTGCCTAAAGAATGTGTGTTATAATACTTATTAATCATTAAGAAAATAAATAATTCATTAATTTGCTGTGTTGAGGCTCTGTGTCACCATCATGCAACATGATTTTATATGCGTTCACAAGAATGTTGGTGCAAAATGATTTTAGCTTAACCAACTTATACGCTCACATGTAAGTGCCACCTTATATGGCACATAGGGATATTGTCCCAAAACATATATGGGTAAGCATCTACTTCTGTGAGTCATGGCTGCTTGACTTTGAATCATCAAGTTGAATATTTTGACAAGAATACTACCATGTAACAACCTATTATTAGATCCTTTTGTTTGTACGTGTGCTACTCACATCTGAGTGTGTCTATTAATGCAGAATGCTGTGCTTGAACCTACTGGTCAACAGCAATGTTACTGAAGATGTCTGACATCTTAATATCAACCATGAGACTGACAAATGAAATGACACAGTCATAAAATGAATTACACATTTGTAATACCCACACAAGTGCTTGTTATACACATATGCAGTCTGCTCAGTTTTCATAGGAAGCTGTTAACAGGATTTCAGTTTATGAAAGAAAGCTGTGTAATTCACATAATCAGACAATATTCTTAAAAAGTTACATTTTCAGAAAAATGGCACAGATGATACCTGATGTCATACAGAATTTGTCATCACATAACCATGGAGCAGTAAAAGTCTAAAATAAATTCTAATATCAGATGGCAGTTTGAGTGAATGATTAAGGCTATGAGTTCTTAGGAGATGCTTCCTGTAGTTCACATTTGGCTCCCTCATCCTCAATGTGTCTACTGTAGAACTCTGAGCAAGATTTATAGCCAAAAAGTATTCTGGGGGAAATGGAAAAATGGGCTTGGCTTCTCGATGGTCTGCTAGATTGCTTGCCTAATAACTATCTTTGAAGCAAACTGAGCAAAAGAAGTGAAATAGGATGCAGAAAATATCATTGTATTTGTCTGTTTCTGTTTTCCCTGAAAATTTCATTAAGATTAATTTTTATTGTTATTTTGATCTGTATAATGCTTACATTTAAGTTTAAGTATATTAATGATCTGAATAATAAATAAATGTATTTTACTACTGATTATGTTTAATCTCTCCAGTTTCATGTTGCAGCCATCACTTGTGTCCTCCAAACATTGAAAGAATACTGTGTAAAACATGCCAGGATGACTCCAGCTGCAGTCTTACCAGAAAACAATAGCCACTTTTAAGAAAAGTTAATGCATGGATTGTTTACTGTCAGCTTCTATTTTGCAAGGGTGCATACAAGTACAGTATAATACATAACTTCCAGCTTTAAAACTTTAATCTGAAATACAGTATCTGATGTTGTCCATTTTCATACCTTCCTCAACTAATGGGATCAGATCCGATCCTTGGATCCAACTCGGCCATACTAGTAGCTCGTGGCCACCAATGAACACTTGAGCTCCTTCCCTACCCATAATGCACCACACCACCCCTAACATCCCTTAGATGTCATTTACCACCTTAACATTTAGACATGGTCACCTTCAGGTCTTTAATCTTCAGTGGGAGATAAGTTAATTTATCGTATCTCCATCTTTAATTCTTCTATAAATGAGTATTTCTTTAATCTCTGTTATTCTTCTTAAGGTATTTCTGCCATTATTTTTTGTTATATTTTGGCTGTAAAATTTGCCATATTTACATACTATGTAAATTTTATAATTACCATTGTTAGCATTTTCTATTTTTTCTACAAGTTTTTTTTTGTAGTCCTTAAATACCATTTCTGACAATTTTCTTTTCATATTCCCTTTCTGGCTACCAAAAAAAAAGTTTACTTTAACACTTCTCTTTTAACTACAGAGATGTCTGAGAAGGGTCCAGCAAGTTTTAAAAAAATGTGATAAGTATGGGCATAAGTTGCTTTTGTCAGATGCCCACTCTCTTTGTGTCTATTGTTTCTGACCAGAACACCTGCTGCATGACTGTAGTATTTGTCGTGGGTTCAACCCCGAGCTTTGGTTGACAGGAAAAATAAGCTGATTTTGAAGGGCTTACTGCCATCTCCCTGTTCTGAAGCCATTGATGGAGTTCAATCCCCCAAACATAAATATAAAGACCCATCAAAAAGGTCTAGGTCTTCAGATTCTCCAACCTCTACTTCTGAACCAAGGAGAAAGAAAGAAAAACTGGATCCAAACCTACATCTGATCTGACCATCATCGGATCCGACCACACACTGTTTGGATCTGATCATCATTGGATCTGACCACATATATTTTGGATCCTACATCTTCAGACCCAAAGCGTCTACCAAGAACTACAAATTCACCAAGTCTGGATCCATTTCTTTCCAGGGTGCCCTCTCCCTTTTTAGAAAGGAATTCAAAATTGCCATCCCTGGTATCTTTTAGTTTCTTCAGAAGTATGTGAGAAGTGGATGTGGAGAGGGTGATGAGCAATTTTTTTAAAGAGTAACTTCAGAAGAAAATTCTTACAGTTCCTACCCCTTCGAGTCAGAAAGTCCATCCATATGCCATTCCAAAGGTAACAGCTCCTTCTCTAATTCAACCTGTGGTTTTAGAGCCCTCGGATGCAGACTTCCAGGTCCATCTGGTATGGATCTAAACAGAATACTGTCTTTGGATCTGACTATTGCTCTGAGTGCACCAGCTCTGATATCCTCAGAGCCAGATGACTCTCAAAGCCAAAGATTCCCTGTCAGATCCAAAGGGATGGGTTCGACTTTGATGTTTTGGAGCTGACTCTTCCTCTTGGAGCTTCAGCGCTGGACAGCTTAGCTCTGAGTTCAACTTCAGGTAGATTGCTCTTGGGGCAGAGGGAAGTGACGAGCCAGAAACTCATTTTTACAGCTCCATTGGCCTCCTTCTCCCTGGAGCAGTCTGCCTTTGAGGTAGTGAAGAGAGGGTTCTCTGCTTCTGCAGATCAGATGGGACCTTCTCCATTGGATCCACCCTCTACTTCCCAGATGACTTTGCATTATGATCCTCAACATTCTACTCTGCAGGGACAGCCAGCCCAAAGCTTCTGTCTACCATCAGTGTACTTTGATCTCTTCAGACACTTCTCCAGACCATCCCACCGTGGAACTCTCCTCAGGAGTCAGTCACTGAAGATACTAATTTCGATGAAAGGGAGGCGTTGGCAAGATGTTTTTTGCACAGCCTCAGTGGAATACATTTTAGTTTGCATTGGTGTAGAGTGTTGTGGAAGTGAGCATTGCTCATGGTTTGTTTTTTGTGAGTGTGAGGCTCTCTCAGAACTTAATGTCTTGTACAAGGGAACAGTTCATGATTTGTGAGCATCAGGCAGTTACTTCACTGCCAGTTGATACCATGTTTTATGAGGCTGGCAACAGAAGGAAGACAAGCATGCTGTACTCTCCATTTTACTCCAGGGATTTGGGTAATTTGTTAACATTTCAGAGACCACTTTATTCAATTAAATGAGATAGTTATTGTGTCACAATATGGAGGTGACAACCAGACTGTCCAAAGCAGCTATTAAACATATACTTTGTAGATCATCTGCCAAACGCAGGAAGAACATCATGGCAAAAATTAGGAAGTGCAGCACAAAGCAGGATAAAAGCACAATCATCAAACTATTCAAACAACTCAGAGGACAACCACAAGGCATTATTTAGCTATGTTAGCAACCTCAAAGGCAATACAGAGTTGTATGTAGAGCTCATTGTAAATGGAGCCATCTATACTGAGCCAGTGTTTCTTTAAAGTCATAGTGTGGAACTGTAAAAGGGGGAAGAATCTAAGTACGGCATGGATTGACTACAAAAAAGCATTTGACAGTATCCCACATTCATAGATAAATGAGTGCTTAGAAATGTATAAGATATGCCCTACACTGATCAACTACATCACACCGACCATGAAATAGTGACAAACCAATTGTTACTCCAGGGATAAAAATCCAAAGGGGGATATTCCAGGGTGACTCTCTATCACTGTTACAACCTCATGTTGATCAGGATCAAATGCAGGAATGGTTAAGGAGAGGCAAATTCAAACCAAAAGATGAAGGGTTTATATAGGTGGCCCACATTGGTTTGCAAAGTCCATTGAACATGTGAAAGAAATAGACAAATGTAGGTTTTGCAAAACAGAATTGGAAACAGCTGCACACCTTGTTGCTGGTTGTGATATATTGATGGCAGAAGGACTGTATACTGAAAGGCATAATAATTTGGCAAGACTGTTGCACTGGGGGTTGTGCAAACATTATAATATAGAAGTAGCTGAAAACCACTGGAAACATGAGCCACAAAGCATCACAGAAAATTAAGTCTACATCAAATGGGATCACCCATTAGCAACAGTTCAAAAGACAGATGAGAGAAACCAGATACAGTGGTCCATGAAACGAGGACAAAAGTAGCATTAATCATTGAAATCACTACACCCAGTGACTACACTGTCTTGCATACAGAGAGAGACACAAAGTCATAAAATATCAGAATTTGCAGGCAGAAATAAGAGCAATATGGAAGAAAAATATGCAGGCAGTTCCAATAGCAGCAGGAGCAATGGGTCTTATAAAAAATAATCCACAATTGTATTTAGATAACTTTGTACGAACTGCAGAAGGAGTCATTACTGGGCACACTGCAGTGCTACAAAGAGCACTTCTGGCTGACATCAAAGACTGAAACAATACTAATTCCATGAACTTTAATCATACTTTAACTTAGGAATGGGGTCCATTCCCATCATGGTATTAGAAGCCCAAAAGATTTGGAGAAATTAAAAATACAGAAGATATAGCAAACCTACTGGCTGACAAATTCAGCTCCAAATTTACCCCTCTCTCCCCCTCAACATTCCTTCAGGAAATACCTTCAAATATAACTCTTCCTGCTATCACTAGGGAACAGGTTCTTAATGCTCTCTCTAAGGCCAAGAACACTGCATCAATGAGCCCAGACAATATCCAAGGACACTTTCTAAATAGTATGAAACATGACTTAAGAGGCCCTCTAGAATTTCTATTTAACTGTAGCCTCCAAATAGGCTTCATGCCTCATGAATGAAAAACAGCAGCAGTCATCTCTCTCTGCACAAAGGTAAGCCATTTACAGACCATGAAAACTACAGACCCATAAGTCTCACTAGTCTCATATGCAAAGTCATGGAAATAATTATCATGGAAATGACCAGTAATGATATAGTAAACCTCCAGACACTGGACCCAATCCAGTTTGGTTTTGTTAAGGAAAGGTCATGCCTACTCAGCCTGGTGGGCTTCTTTGAGAAGGTCACCAAAGCAATGGATGAGGGCAAAATGGTTCACACTTTGTACCTTGACCTGGCCAAGGCATTTGACACAATATCCCACTCAGGCATTGTTGACATACTCATGAGGTTATGTACAAACCCTTATGTCACCTGGTGGATAGCCAACTGGCTCACAGACAGGACCCAGGAAGTTAGAACTGGAGAGTGCACCTCTACAAAGAGGCCAGTCAGAAGTGAAGTCCCTCAGGGATCGGTCCTGGGGTCGCTCATTTTTAGAATATACTTCTCTGAAGTCAAGGCCAATGTCAGTGGTGTCTGGGTGATTACATTTGCAGCTGATCGCAAATCAGGAGCTGTCATTGAATCCCACACTGACACAAATGTTCTTCAGGAAGGGCTGACATAGACAAACAACTGATGTTAGAGTCATAGACTAAAACTAAATGCCAAGAAATGCATAATAGTATCCTTTGGGAAGTCATCCACCCCTGGTAACTATCATATCGACAAAACACCTATAAGAGTTGACCCAGTAGTCAGGGCCTTAGGGACACTCATAGACAATAATCTAGCCTTTGACCATCGTTTGTCTACAGTAGTGAGGAAATCATTCTATGTTGCATTACTTATAAACAAAGTATGGCATCTAGGTTCAAGGAAGTCATTGTTCCACTGTATTTAGCATTCATCAGACCTATCATTAAGTACAATGCATCCTTGAGTATGTACCTGACCAAGCATATCCAACAATTGGAACATCCGCAGAGGTTCCTCACAAGAAGAATGCAGGGCATAAGTAACATGTCCTATGCAGACCTCAAGGCCATATTAATGTATTCTGTCTCCTACAGACAGTTGAGGGGAGATCTATGCCTGGCATACAGGGCTTTGTCAGACCCCACTCTGATGGACATGCTGCATATCCGCAAAAGAAAAAGCACCAAAATTATCCATGCTACAGACTTAAATGTTGCATGTGATATAAATAGAACCTGCTAGAAAGACATATTATGTATCCCAGAGACTACCCCATCTCTGGAACAAGCTCCCCATCCATGTGAAGCAGAGTTTCTCCCTAACCGAGTTTAAGTGTAACTTGGACATTGGATCGGGAGCAGAAAATTCATCCTTGGTTTGGCGCCTATGTCTCTAATAGACAAGGGCAGCCTGTAAATGGTTCATCCTCCAGGCCCCTGCTTGTGAATGTTTCATCTGCCAAGCCCCTTCTTACACTTATCAAGGGTACCAGAACTTGTCAGAGATTTGGGATGCATGTCTAGGCTTAAAAATGAACCTATAAACTGCTAGGGGTAATGATAAGCAGAAAGACTATGGGCTGTTAAACACTGCTTGAAGGACCTGTTGTGCCCAGTGTGGTTCATTGTTCAAATGTGGGCAGCTATCAATATAATAAATATTATTAGTCACACAAAGCAGTAGGGATAATGAGAGCTTAGCTTCTATACTAACAGATATGGCTCAAGATACTTGTGTCTATACAGTGCACATTGCAGCACTGCTGTCTGATTCACAGAGCTACCCAAATGCAGGCAGTTTATAACAACACTGATAAAGCAGAAAAAACAAGCACACTGGCTAATAGCAATTGACATTCTTCAAGGTTCTGCAGCAATGACAGGTCTAGAAATTACTATTTTTTTCCACTTTCACTAGTCTACACACCAATAGCAATTCTTACCTTGATTACTAAAGAAATTGCCAAAAAAAGTACACTGGCTACTACAGTAAACTTAGAAAGAACAGAAATGCATACATCCATTTCAACAAAATGCAAATTAAAGGTCACACTGTTAAACACTTGGAGTCTAAACATGAAACTCCACTCTTTGCAAGCATTCTTAACCCTGGAAGATGCTGACATTTGTGCAGTCATAGAAACCTGGTTTAAAGGTGTGGAGAGCACCCCAGCCTTACTTGGTTTTTCATCCTATCATACATTCAGATGCCAAACTGTGAGCAGCAAAGCCAAAGGAGGTGGAGTTTCAATATATATTAAAGAGACACACACACCTCCAAGCCGGTCAAACAGTATGACACACAGGAGACACTCCAGGTGTAGTAAACCATTGACAAGACCCCTATTCAAACCATAGCTAGCTACAGGCCTCCAAATTTGACTCACGATACCCACTCTACCTATCTGGACCTTTTAGAATCTACCAAGATGCAACCCTTTACCCTGATCCTGGGTGACTTTAACTACCCAACCATAGATTGGAAAAATTGCTCATGCCAGAACAGAAATGCCCAGAGATTCCTCAATTTTATCAATGAAAATGCCTTGGAACAGTTAGTCGATACCCCCACAAGAGTTGATAATATCATCAATTTCCCAAGTGATGTGGACGTCCTGCAAGAGGGTCTCACCCAAATAAATGACTGGTGCCAGAAACATGGCCTCAAAATGAATGCCAAAAAATGCATCATCATTCCCTTTGCAGAGAGTGATGTCCCCACATATTATCACATTAATAACAATTTCCTAAGCACGCAATCAGTCATGAAGGATTTGGGCACCCAGGCTGATAGCGACTTGACTTTTGACCACCATGTTGCTTCCATTGTATGGAAAGCTTTCTACATGGCCCACCTCATAAGTAAGGGTATCTCATCCAGGGACAAGGAGGTCATAACAGCCCTGTATTCTTCCATTATAAGGCCAATTATTGAGTATAATGCCCCCTTCAGCATGTACCTCGCAAAGCACATTCAGCAGCTGGAGAGACCACAGAGGTTTCTCATCAGGAGAATTCAGGGCCGCAAACATCTACCCTACACAGTTAGGCTAAAAGCCCTGTCCCTCTACTCAGTTACATGAAGACTCCTCAGAGGTGACCTCTGTATGGCATACAAAGCAATCTCAGACCCCACCTTGATGGGACTGCTGCATATCCACAAGTCAAGCTGCACTTAAGTAAACCACATGTGTGACCTTAACCTGGTCTGTGACATCAATAGGACTTGTTGGTGGGACAAATGTATGTCCCAGAGACTCCCCCATCTATAGAATACACTCCTTCTCCACATCAAGCAGAGTACTTCATTATCCTTTTTAAGTGCAACCTGGATAACTGGATGGGAAACAGAAAATACACCCCTGGGATTCCATCTGTATGCCTGCTGG
The DNA here is from genome assembly GCF_019279795.1 of Protopterus annectens. Taxonomy (NCBI): domain Eukaryota; kingdom Metazoa; phylum Chordata; order Ceratodontiformes; family Protopteridae; genus Protopterus; species Protopterus annectens. The sequence goes on from NC_056726.1 coordinate 1,686,315,073, forward strand.
ACAGGGGCTTTAGTTGCTGACTTGTCTAAACATGGGCTAAACTCTTGGCAAGGCTTATAAGGGCCTCATGACCAATAGCCTAGTAACTGTGTATGATCCTATGATCCTAGATCTAATAAGGCATGTTTTTTTGTCAACTCAGGTAAAACGTTGTCACAATATACAGCTTAGGAGCTCTGCATGTAGCAGCTCACTGCAAAATAGCTCTAGGCCATGCAAACACAAGTAAGTTAACAACACTGACAAAGCTGAAAGAATTCAAATTGGCACATTGGCCAATAGCAAATGACACCAGAATTCCACACCAGTCATAGTGGGGTCCTTTTTCTGCTGTCACTTGCATGCACACCAATAGCCATTCTTAACTGGATTACTAAAAGAATTACCACAAAAGTGCAGAGCTGTTCCAGTAAACCCGATAAGAAGAGAAAAGTACTTATCACATATCTTGTAGGGCTTGTAGTGTTTTGCCAGGTTCATTGGAAATTTGCCACAATTAGTAGCTTTGCAGTCCAGTGTCCAGCAGCTTGTAACAAATGAGCTTTAGGCTATGCACATGTGGATAATTTATAACACTGATGAAAGTGAAAAAAATGTAAATTATCACATTGGCCAATAGCACAGAGCACTCTTCAAGGTTCTATAGCAACTGGAGGCCTATAAATAACTAGGTTATTTCTCCACAAACTAATAGCAATTCTTAGCTATTATGATGATGATGATGATGATTATTATTATTATTATTATTATTATTATCATTATTTTATTACTATAAATTACCAAAAAACATGCATGGCTATTACAGTAAATTAGGTAAAAACAGAAAAATACTTATCACAGATCTTGTGTTTTTTTGTCAAATCCAGTGGAAATTTATCACAATCAGAGCTTAAAACAGTTCAGCACATAAGAGCTCATAGCAAAATAACTCCAGGGCACACCACAAACATGAATGATTTATATCAGCATTGCTAAAGCTGAAAAAATTCAAGCAAGTACATTTTCCAATATTAAATGACACTCCTTGAGGTTTTATAGCAATCATACACCTAGAAATGGCTAGTTTCTTTCTCTGCTGTCACTAGAGTACAAACAGCTAGCAATTGTTAGCCCAATTGTAAAAAAAGCACCAAAAAAGTGCACAGCTATAACAATAAACTTAGGAAGAGCAGAAAACTACTTACCCTAGATCTTGTAGGACTTTATTCGCATATCCAGTGGAAATTTATCACAATCAGTAGATTAGTTGCTCACTCCACACCACTTTTCTTTTCATTATCATCTCAAGTTCTACTATTTTCCTTTCATCTGTCCATCTTCTGTCAAATAAACAAATTAACTCTGTATCTATTTTTCACACTTGTCAGACACCATCATTCTTCTAAAATCACTTTTCATGCTATTCACATTTAGTGTTGCTGTACTTATATTAACCTTTTCCCTTTTCTGCATCTTTTAGTTCATCTTTTGGCCTCCTTTTTCTTCTTCTCATCCTTCCCCCAGTAGAACCATCTACTTATTTTTCTAACTCAGAGTTCAGAGCTCCCTCTTTTTGCACTGTTTCTAATAATCTTTTTTCTATATTTTTATCTTGCATTTCCTCACTCTCATCCACCCCCTCCACCCCCACCATTTCATCATTCACTTCTACTTTTTCTTATGTAAAAACATCTTTGTTCTCCTCATTTTCATTATTTGACTGCCTTCATTAATTTGTGGATAACAGACCGAAAAAGTCCTCACTTTCTCATTTCCTAAAATATGCTTTACCGTTTTTTCTTCTAAAATGTCCAAGCTCCCCAAACAGCCAACATCTTCTTTTAGTACAGTCTTGGATTAAATGTGATTCATCCCCACAGAATAAATTGATCTTGGCTTCCCTCAGTACTTAGCACTCACTTTTTTCTCATTTATTACTATCACATTAGGCACATGCTGCAACTTTTTATTTTCTGTTTTTACAATTACATTAACTTCTCTTTCACTAGTCTATCCTTTTCAATCATCCATAACTTTTTAATATAATGCACATCCTGATAACCTTAGAAAAAACATTTTAAATCATTCACATCTATCCCAGTTGTTCTAAATTGCAGGAATGGTTGTCTTTATAACTATACATTTACATTTTAATAAATATAGTCCTTCTAAGGTGACGTGACTTCTCCTTTCACTTTCATTAACAAATTGTTCTGCTAATGCAAATGTTAATGCCCTAATGACAGACAAATGTAATCCTAACAGCATAAAAATATTGTCTAAAACACAATACCTGTTTATTTGCTGATACTCTGTTTTCACCCACACAACAGGACTTTTCTTCCAGATATCAACAGATCCAGTCTGTCTCCTTTGCACCTGCACCTCCTTTTCTTTCTACAGTCTTTCATTGGAACTTGATATTGCTGCTGTGGAAGTCATTACTGCTCTGTTCCATCTATTTACTACTCTCTATTCTATCTTTCTAAAGTCCACACAGAACATTCCCTTAAATTAAGTTACTCCGCTGACCAGGAATGTGCACTTTGTATCCACACCATCATTTATAGCATCCTTCACTCTTTTCTGTCATCTTGTCTTTGCCAAATATTTTGTCCATTACCATGCTCCACTCCATAGCCTCTGATTCCTCTGGTTTTGCTTCTTCCATCATTTTTCGTCAGAGTCATCCAGACCCATTGATGTCATGATATTCCCCTCCAAAACATTGTATTCCTTCTGACTCCATTACTTTTTTATCCTTGTATCATCCCTCTGGCCTCACCTAGTGATCACTTAGAAATGAGCAGGGCACCTTTATTTAAAAGACTTGTTAATCATCCAAACTTTATGATAATTACACTATTTATATTATTTACAACATTTTAGACTTGACAGATTTCTTCATGTTCTACAAATTCAGTTTCATTATATACTTTAGAACCTTCACTCCATTTTCCACAACAAAAATATTATTTTTTGCAATATTTTTGCTAAATCCAATTTTTACTGTGCATTATTTCCTTTACTCTCTCGTTCCATATAACCCATATAATACTGAACATTTTTTATCCATTTTGTATACTTATTCTGTGTTCCTATCTTTGTAAAAAACATATTCAATAATGTCCATGTTTACATCTTCTATCTCCCTTATGACCTAAGAATAATTCAGCTTTCTTACTTTCATATTTCCATATTCTTCCAATTAATTTACATCTTTAAGAATACATGCTTAATTTCAATCTAATTACAATAATTACATATTCAACTGTGTCCTGTTTTATATGGCATATTTGCTTTAACTGGCACTTTCCTAATTACCAATGTCACAAACAGTCCTGATATTCAATCATATTTTGTCATCTTTCCATTCTTGCTTTTATTGACCTGATCTTACCTTCCTCCAGATCTAACCAAGGATATACATAAACATGATTAATCATGATATTTTGTGCCATACTTTTCTCTCAACTTCAGTATCATTCACGTTTATTTTGCTTTCCATTCCTTTCCATAACTTGTTCTTTATACCTTCCTGCTTTTCTTTCATCCATTTCAAGACTTTATACAGATTCAATGAAGCCACATAAACAACTTGGTTGATTAAACCTAACCTCCCTTCTTCATTTGTAACATACAGTATACCTCATTTTATATGGTTGAGCCTCAAACCCCAAATGAATGAAAAAAAAACAACTATTATATATAACTTCTTTTCATACTTTAAAGACAAACTAAATGTACTTGTTAAATACTTCATTTTAGCCATTAAAACTGAATTTATCAAGTATACTTTTTTGAATGATAATTTGAAAGTTGTCCAAAATTTAACAAATATTTCTTTTTTTCTGTAATATCTCTTGCCATTGTAATTTTTTTTTCTTGTCCACCAAAACTTATTCCTAAAACTGTTATTTCATTCATGTTAAATCTGATCCCTTCTATTTTTCTGTTATGTCTTAAGTCTTTACCACTTTCATTATTTACGTATAAACCTATTAGGTTTAGATTTACATTTAAATAATTTATTATGTCATCCATTCCTTCCACATCTTTCTTGAGAGTTATAGTATCATTTGCATAAGATAACATAATAGGTATTCCTATAGCCTTTTTATTTACGTAACATACATCCTACATATTTTGATTTATATGACTTACTAGCACATTCATTACCAGTTTAAATATTGTACTGCTTAATAGACAACCTTGTCTTATGCCACTTTTTATAGCTATATACTTACTTAATCAACCATAACTAAGACATATGCTGTAAAACACACATTTTTATCTTCTCACTTATATTGTATGACTTTAACATTTCCTACAGTTTTTCATACTGTATAGTATTAAAAGCTTTCTTTAAATCACCTGCCATGATATTTACTTGTTTCTTCCCATTTATCTTATCTACCAATAATTCATGACTTCCTCTACCTTTAACACTATATATAATATCCTCTATTACCTTTATTAATTTACCTTCTAATCTTTTCTGAAGAATTTTCATAATATTTTATAATCTCTATTATTCATTATCACTGGTCTCCAATTCTGCATCTTTCTTTTAACCATGCTTTTATCTCATAAAGATTCCATGGATTACAGTCTCTCTTTTCTTCATATTCTCCAAGAAAATTTTCCATTGAAAAAATAGTTTCAACTATAATGTCACAAAATGTCTTTTTTCTTAATAAGAATAAATGCTCTTACCTTGGGCTTTTACACCCAAAGGAGTTATTAAGTTGTCCCATCTTTTCTGCTGCTCCACTTTTGCCTTCCTTTACTTTCTCTGCATATGTTTTCTTTTCCATCTCACCACTGTTCTTCAGGATTGTCCCTGCGGTTTCCTATCAGATGACTAAGGACGTATTTTGTCGAATGCGTCTTGATCGAACTTTTTGTATATTTAAGTAGCGGGGGTGGGGGGGGGCGAAGCCCCCCACTTTATGCAATGTTTTAATGTCTTTTTTTTTTTTTTGGGAACAGTGATTATTTTAAAATGTACCAATAAACCACAAACTGAAGAAAGATACAAAATGCTAAGCAGTTGAACACTCCCAAGGTCGATTTATCAACCAACAATAGCGTAAGCAAAGTACAAACCAAGTTTTCGGTGAGCTCAGTGTCTCACCTTCATCAGACAACATTTACAAGCCAGCTAGCATAGTTTATATACTAAAAACTTAATTAGTTAATTACATTCAATTATGCAAAGACCTATTTGATTACAAAATATATATATATGTGTATGTACATTTATCTCATATTTTAAAAAACGTCCTCATTTTAAGGACCATCCTTTAATCACTAGTTAAAACATTTCACTAACAATAATCTAATTTACAATATTAAAAAACCACTTATAAAAACCATTAATAAAAAATCTCTTAAAACTCGTATTGTATCAAGAAAACTTTGTACTGAGTAAGCTTAGAACTGAACTTTATTGGCAGCTACGTACATGGGCATACACTAGCCCAGGCTTAAATGAGTATGTCTCTGTTGCTCCTGTTTTGAAATTGTTATCTAATAAAAGATGAGTATTTTGGGGGTTACTTGCTTATCTGAAGATGAAATATCTTAGCAGCAAGAAGGTATGAGATTCATTTAAAGTGCAACAAGCCTAGGGTATATTTCTTCAGGCTTTTAGGTTTAATCTTTTTTAATGTATGTGTAGGTAATTTATTTGGTTTTTAATTGAAATAGTGTTTTGGTTAGAATAGTACTGTATTTCTTTCATTTTACATGTGTCACACACATATATTATAAACATGTGTAAATGTTGTTTTGATCTAAAGTGGTGTGGGAGAACTGAGTAATACAAATTCTAAGCTTACTCAGTACAAAGTTTTCTTGATACAATACGAGTTTTAAGAGATTTTTTATTAATGGTTTTTATAAGTGGTTTTCTAATATTGTAAATTAGATTATTGTTAGTGAAATGTTTTAACTAGTGATTAAAGGATGGTCCTTAAAATGAGGACATTTTTTAAAATATGAGATAAATGTACATACACATATATATATATTTTGTAATCAAATAGGTCTTTGCATAATTGAATGTAATTAACTAATTAAGTTTTTAGTATATAAACTATGCTAGCTGGCTTGTAAATGTTGTCTGATGAAGGTGAGACACTGAGCTCACCGAAAGCTTGGTTTGTACTTTGCTTACGCTATTGTTGGTTAATAAATCGACCTTGGGAGTGTTCAACTGCTTAGCATTTTGTAACAGTGATTATTTTCCCCTGGGAAAAAAATTGCCGTTCTGGTTGTTCGATGTTTTGTGAATTCAAACTTTATAAATCGATATAACAATGTTCAATCATTTGATCATTTGTTGTTATAATATAGACCTATCTCTGCATCTCCCTTTTGTATTTTTCCATAATGTTCCCCCAGGAAACATCTTCTTCATTGTTTGGCTCACTCTGCATCACCATTTCTTTAAGTAAATCATCCCAAAACCCTCCTGACTAGAGGGTTGTAATTACAGATCCATCATTTGCAGATTCATCCCTATCAAACATTTTCTTTGAAACATTTTCTCAAAATCCTGCACACATTCTTCAGTCTTAATATTTGCTTTATTTTTCATTTCTTTCACTACTCCATCATCTCCTTTCTCTCTATCTGCCTCCCTGTTTCTCTGGGCCACCTCTGTGCCTGGAACAGAAACAGAAAGTACTCCTCCAAAATGGTTCCATTCACAACAATGATGACTAGAGGAACTTCCCTGATGACCAAGCCAAATGCCCTCTACTAGTATAAATACCACATTGGGTCACCCTGAAAAGAGGCTACTAGGCTAGTGGGAGGAAACAGGTTAACAAAGGATAAATAAATAAATAAATAAATCTAAAGCTATGTACCCAAAATATATTTGTTCAGTATGTAAGAGTGTGCATATAAATATACATTTGTGATTTGCTGACAAGTGTTGGAAAGTTCAATTTGCTGACCAAAACAAAAAAGCCATTACAGCTGTCTGAAAATCAGCTTATTGCATATACTGACCTTTTTCTCTATGTGAGATGACTGTACAGTGGGGACTTTGCCCTTTCCTCACTGTTGTATGATACTGGAGTTAGTATATCATAGGTTCATAGATAAAAACTAGGCTAACTGCCATGAAAGGCCATTCTAAGCCTAGCCAATATCCTGAGGTCAGAATCAAATGGTGTGCCTTGTGCCTATGGGGTGAACAGCTTAACCTTTAAGCCAAACCCACCCCCAGGGGAAGTGGTGGTGCAGGTGGCTTGCTCCTCCACCTGCAAAAAAATTTAGATTATCTTTTTGTTATTTTTGTGTTGTACATTTTGATATTTCTGGATCAGTGTGTTTAGCCTGTCAATGGTTTGTCTTCTTTGTTTTTGATTATATGTACTAGATCCATTTTAAATCTGTTGTGTTTTATTGCAAGTACTTAAACAAAGATTAACATTTTTATTTAATTTACTGAAACTTACATACTAAGTGACGGAAGCTGTCTATGAAATGTTTAGCAGGCTTTGCTGAATTTTACCCTTCATGGGATATATTATATATATTAAGTATATGTTGTATAGCTGGCGGAAAATTTTTTATCTCAAGTGCATTTTTTCCTTGCATTTAAGGGATCATTATACTTTCTGTCTGTATTTATTCAGTTGTTCATTGATTCATAACAGGCTGTTGATCAATTGGACCATTTTTAGCCTAGCCTACACTCTTACCAATTTACCAAGACATGAATTAATGCCAGTCCTGACTTAATTTTTATCAGTTTTCATAAAGGTTGGGGGGCATACTAGGGGTGTATTTACAATTACCCATGCAGTCATCCAGGGTTACTATTAAAAAGGGTCATGGATACACTATGTTTTACCTCTACGTTTATTCCACTACCAGTTCCTAATTATTTTTAAATGGTACTTTATGCCTTTTGAGCAGGTGTTTAAGATGGTATTAGCTTTATGTATGTGTAGAAGGTTGACTAGAACATTTTTAAGGTTCTGTAGGCAAGGCAGAGATTTCCTTTAAACAGGTAATAGGAAACAGAAAAGAGTTAGAACACTTTAAGGTGGTCAGGGTGACTCAAGGAGGACAACCTGTTGATTTTTTTTTTTAGTTGGGAAATACTGTGGTGTCTCTCCCTGGGTCCTATGTCTAGACAACTACACAGAAAGGGGGGATTATATTCTATTATTGGTGTGATAAGGGAGACATGGGGGAAAATTATTTCCTTGGCTCTAGAAGATATGACTCTGGTGATTAGTCTGGCTATATAAAATAATTTCCCAGTTAATGGAGAGGTAGTTGAAGTCACCTAAAAGCACAGTGCTTGGTTCTATGGTGAGGGCTGTCAGTTTGTTAAGCTATACCTCATGGTCTTGTCAGTGTCGTAGAGGGGGTATGGTAGTTGGTTACTTTGTGGTAGTCGGTTTTGGTTATCATAAGAGCAATGTGGCAAAGTTCTAGATCATTGGCTTACATTATGAGTCTGGAGGTGAACTAGTTTCTTAAGAACACAAATATGCCTCCACCAGCTATAATATTCAGTTCAGCATTTGGTCTGAAGGAGGAGTAGGCATTAAAACCCTGTACAGCAGGGGTATTTTCACTGTTCTGAAACCATATTTCACTGGTATACATAAATCGATATTTACAATGGTTAGGAATGCCTGTAATGTGTGAAATGCTTTGTTTTGGCTTCTAGCATTCAACAGTGCTACTTTTATATAATTTTGATTTGGATGACTATGTGGGTAACCTGAGGAGAGTGACTCTGCCTAAAAAAGGCAATATGGGTTAAGAAGTTGTCTTAGCCAATGTACAAAAGTCATGAGCAGAGAGATGGAGACCATCTATAGTAAAGCTGCCAAGTTTTTCAGTCATCACATCTCGGGCTGATATATGTCAGATAGCCTTAGAATGACAAATAGTTGAGGAGTAGTTAAAGTCAATTATCTTTTGTTTTTATTGCAGCATCATTCTTGGAAATGGTAGGATACTGCTCAATCCTAATTTCATTCTTTTTCCAAATGCCTGTTATGAGATCTTCATCATGTTCCGTGTTACTTGATGCAAGGACATTATTCTTACTTCAGGGGACTTCTGCTTTTTACATGACTACTTTATACTCTGAGCAACAAGTCGGTCTGGTACGTTCTGTAAGCCATGTATTTGTAGCTAATTAAGCTCAACAACAGGTCAATGTTTGGTAAGGCAGTAATGTGTGTTATTTTATATGGTTGTGGAGCTTGACTTCTGTATATGGTACATACTGCCTTCCAATAATTCTCCTTGGAAAGTAGGTCTGCGCTCTTTAATTTCTGTTTGATGGGTACCCTGTGATATTTTATGTAAATGGTTTATGAATTTTAGTTTTCTTGTTGGAACTTTCCTGCTACGTGTTTAATTTTCACAATGACACAGATATTGACAGCATGGGGGAAAGCATGTGACTGATAAGTTGCAATTGCATGTGATTTCGTGGAATATAAAGCGCTTAAATACTATTCAAAATGTAACGGCCATTTTTGCAAATTACATGCAAATTAAGAGACACAAGAGTTCAGATTGTACTGTATCTTAGGTGCTTGTTTAGCAACTATGGGTTTATTATTTGCTTAGTAACAACTAGGTGTGGCCAAAACTACAGAAACTATCAGACAAACAAGGCAGGTTCTGCATCACTACGGTTGTTATGAAATTGTATACACTTCTGATGGGATATTATTTATAGCCCAACCATTGTAATGTAAAAGTATTTCAAGCTTTTTATGCTAGACTCAATACATTTTTTTTCATGTGGAATTATAATGCAGTAAAGACCCCCATTTTACATAAGCTGCCCTCTTTCAAGTAATGATTACATGCTTATAGATTATATATGGTAGGAGTTGTAGAAAGGGTTTTTGTTATAAGATCTTTGGGGAATATTATACCTGATCATGCAATCTTTACGTATACGGTGCCGCTGATAGCATTTACCAATAGGACTGATTACTTTATGGTTAGTTATATACTGTTGCATGACATATGACATTTTAAAGTGGTACAATGTGCACAATCTAATAATCACATGGGGATATTGGAAATTATTGGGCTAAGGGAAGAGTCCATTGTTCTGAGCTGGAAGACAGAGCTTCTTTTTCAGAAGTGCATGATTGGCAGGGAACAGGTGAGACAATGAATTCAGTCTATTTTGAAGCACCAAGTAAATGAACCTGCAATGAGTACAAATTGGAAGACAATCATATTTTTAAGGATTGTGTTTATTTATACTGAGAAAGATTTTCTCAGTCTAGTAATAAAGAATTCAAGTGTTTAAAGAAAATATACAGTTGTATTATCATTGAGAGGACTACAATGATAGGATAGTTTGATGCATAAGGAGAAATGTAATGCCCTTCAACCAGTACTGTAGATCAGTGTGTATATTGAACCTAGTCAGCCATTGTAGCTAGATAGCATGTGCATATAAGTTACTGAGCATGTGAGAAATCAGTGCCATTTCATATAGTCAGTCAATGTGAGTGCAAGCATGAATGAAGATGCACATGTGAGTGTGTTAGAAGTAACAAGTCAGTCAGTAACCATATGAAGTTTGAAGTATATGTACTAGTTACAGCTCCTGATGTGTTTATGTGCAATAAATGACGAACACATTCCGTGCCTCAATCTCGCATCTGAATACACGAGACATGCAACATGGTGTCAGAAGTAAGATCCAACGTTGAAGCAGCTCGCAAACCATGAGGCATGCATTTAGAAGTGGAGCAATATTCAGGAGTGAACTGCAAACAGGTCAGCAGTTATTTGAAGTTACCCAAATTTGTTTTAGATGATTTTCAGTCGCCAAACATGTGGCATAGCATTCGAAGTGTTCAAAATAATTATTGACTTATTCAAAATGTCCAAAATAGCGACATAATGATTAAAGTGTTTGAAATAATCTTTGAAGTGTTTCAAATGTTCAAAAAGGCTAAAATGTCCAAATTGCTTTCAGAATGTATGTGTTTTACAGTAACTAAGACTTTTCAAAGTGTCTGAAGTGTAAGGATTGTTCGAGGTATTTGCATTTTTGGAGAGGTTGCTGTGCACTTCAGCAATATTATAAGTACCAGGTCTAAATTTATGTTTAAAAGAAATTTGTTGTTATGGCACTGGGATTTCACAAACCCGAACCACTAGTGTTTGATAATAATATTGCAGAGAATTAGTGAGTGTTTGAGCAAGAATATAATATTTTTATAGAGGCTGCATTTTCTGATAAAGCTACATGTTCAAGAGCATAAATACTTCTCAATTTAGCTGGCTCAGAGGCCATTGAGCGAGAACATTCATTTTTGTATGCACCTGCTGTATATGCAGGGGAGGGGGAAACTGCCATACTGTGATATAGGCTGAAACATGAGAAGACCCTGAGTGCTTAAAACATAAATTTATTGAAATGTGTAACCCTCAAATGGATATTACAATGCAGAGGCCTACATTTTACAGAAGAAGTCAAAACCTGGTGAAACTATTGCAGGATATATTACAGACTTAAGAAATGAAAGCAAAAACATAGATTTGGTGGTCTACAAGATGAGTTGATAAAAGACCATCTTGTCTGTGGTGTTAATAATGATTAAGTGAGAAAGATTTTTCTTCGAGATAATGAATTAACATTGAGAAAAGCCACTGAGATTTGGCAAATACATGAGCTTACAGAAAAAGATGCAAATATGCTTACGAATGAAATAAGCATCTTTGCAGTATCTTCTAGTGCGAATGTTGATAGTGTACAGCAGAAAGTTAAGATGAAAAAGAAATATAAACTGAAAGGCAGTGCCACACCCAACCTCATTGTTAACTGTCTCAATTGGCAAAAAGGCATTCATGAACCTAAACAGATAAAGTGTTTAGCTTTTGGTCAGCAATATCACAAATGTAAAAAGTGGAATAATTTCAAAAGGCTTTTCAAGTCTAAAGTGTTGCAGACATATGTTTAAAGAGAGTATATGAAGAAGCAAGTAGATGAGATAGAGACTTTAGCAAACTTCAAGAGCTGAGAGAAAATTTTCTATGTTGATGGCATCTCTGTGATTGAGGAACTACTCAATACAGTAGACTATCAGTTATCAGCAAAGAGGGAAATATTTAGTAGTGTACAAATGAATCGGAAACTTGTAGAGCTAGAAACTGGATTTAAGTGCAATGTTATATCAGCACAAATGTTTGCTAAAGTAAAAGCTGGTGATAAATGTGATTCAGCAAAGTGTGCAAAACTAGTTGCACAAATAGAGAAGGAAATTTTGGCAGTAGTGTTTGCATGTTCGAAGTTCAGTGATTACATTTATGGCAGACCTATCCAAATAGAGACTGATCACCCAACCACTAGTGACAATTTTGAAAAAAGCCAATGCAACAGCCCTGGCTCGATTGCAACACATGGTGTTAAAATTGCAAAAGTACAATTTCAACATTGTTTACAAAAAGGGCAAACACTTGTATCTTGCTGATGCTTTGTCACATGCAGCCAGACAAATGACAGAGCTGCATGAAAATGAAACAGCAGACCTTGAAGTCATGTAAGTCAAAGCATCATGCCTTCATGAACTAATAAATCACATAGCTTCAGACCCAATTCTCCAGAAGCTAAAAAATGTTATCAGTCAAAGATTGCCAACAATACAAAATAGTTTATCACTTGACATTCAGCAGTATTTTCCTTACATAGACAAGCTCATCATAAGAGAAGATGGAATCATCACGAAGGGTTCAAAAGTGATAATTCCTAAAGCATCACACCAGGAATATATCAAAATTTTGCATTGTGGTCACCCAAGTACTGATTCAACCTAAAGAAGGGCAAGAGGCATTGTATTTTCACCTTCTATGTCCAAAGATATAAAAAAGGAAACTCTAGGATTTTCAATTTGTAATAGCACCAAACCACATCAAGAAAAAGAACTGTTTCAGCTACACCAAAATCCTGAATTGCCATAGTTGACGGTTGCTACAGATATTTTCGAATAGAATGGTCAACATTACTTGGTTTTAGTAGACTCTTAATCATATGGGTTTGAAATTGACCTAATTCCTAACTTGACATCCAGCACAGTCATTACAAAATTGAAGAGACATTTTTCTGTCCACGGTAGTCTGCACAAAGTCATATCTGATAATGGTGCACAGTTTTTAAGTCAGCAGTTCAAGAAATTTGCTGAGTCTTGGGAGTTTGTTCATATTACCAGTAGTCCTGACTATCCACAAGCCAATGGTTTAGCTGAATGTGCAGTTCAGAGTTTAAAGCACTTGCTGGAGAAATCCAAGAGAGATGGTACCAATGTTTTGCTTAACTTACTCAATCTTTGAAACATTCCTTGAGACAACATGTTTAGTTTACCTGCTCAGAGATTGATGTCCAGACAGACATGAGCAACTCTTCTAATCAGCAAACAATTGTTAGTAACAAGCCAAAGAACAGTAGACAGGTCAAGGCTCAACTTTCAAGAAAATGTCAGTCACAAAAGTTGTACTATGATAAGACCAGTAAATCCCTTTGACCATTACTACAAGAAGTTGTGAGAATGCAAACATCCAAAGGGTATGACTGAATAGGAATTATGAAGAGTATTTGTGAGGAACTGAGATCTTATATCATACAATCAGAAGGAATGGATTACAGAAGGAATCGTAGACATGTGTCATCTCTCTCCGAACCAGTGCCATAGCAGATTGCCTATGCTGATGACTCTAATTCCCAGAGTGACTAATCAACTGTTCAAATTCAGAAGGACAGTGTGCTTTCTTCAAACAACTTCTATGTAAACCCATATGTTCCAGTTTTGAAAGAATCCCCAGAAACTGTCCATATTGCTAAACCCTGTCAGAATTTCTATGTGACCAGATCGGATAGAATTTGCAAACCTCATCCTAAATACACAGCTACTTGGACTTGAAGTCAGTTATATTTATTGAAATGTTGAAATAATGTCTAGCTCTTAAATATGCCTTTGTTCTTGTATTTTGCAATGTTGAACAAATTAAAGAAGGATGATGCAGATCAGTGTGTATATTGAACCTAGTCAGCCACTGTAGCTAGATAGCACGTGCATATAAGTTACTGAGCACATGCAAGAACAGTGCCATTTTGTATAGTCAGTCAGTTTGAGTGCAAGTGTGAGTGATGCACATGAGTGTGTTAGAAGTAACAAGTCAGTCAGTAAGCATTTGAAGCTCAAAGTATATGCAGAAGTTACAGCTCCTAATGTGTTTATGTACAATAAATGACTTGAATGCATTCTGTGCCTCAGTGTCTCATTTGAATACACGAGACATGCGACAAATACAATATCAGGATAGGGGGTTCACAACCAAGAGGAATTTTTAATAAAATTCTCAAAGCTCCTAAATTACTTGGCCTTTATCTAAAGACATAGTGGTTTTGATGTGAGTACTCATTAATAATGAGCATGGCAATGTTTGATATACCCCATGGTATAATTAATATTCTGCTTGGATACCAATGAAAACATTGAAAGGAAGCAGCTGGGATAATAAATGAGTATGTTTTGAGGTTGCTAGATCTCTCACTTTGGACTGACATACTTGGAATTTTGGAAACTTCAAATAAATCTATTTTATAAAAAAAATGGACTGTTTATTAATTTACTGAATAGTTGTAATGCCCCAAATGCCATATTAAAATATTTGTAGATATTTTTTACAAAGCATATAAAAGAAGAATTGAGTAAATAGTCTTAATTTAGCAATTTCTGGTGAAGAATATTCTACTTCATGTAATGTGGTTTGTGACAGTTATATGACAATTGCCAGCACTTATGTGATCAGTGGCAGTGTGTGTGTGTGTGTGTGTGTGTGTGTGTGTGTGTGTGTGTGTGTGTGTGTGAGAGTGTGTGAGTGTGTGTGTGTGTGTGTGTGTGTGTGAGTGTGTGCGGTTGTGTGTGTGTGTGTGTGTGTGTGTGTGTGTGCCTGACTGTTGATGCTAGCTTGTGCATGTATATCTTTTTGACATTATCTGGAGATGGTAATGTGCCTCAGGCAATGAAACTAGCCACTCTTGCACACACAGAAACACAATCACATAAGACATGCTTACCTATGGGCAATATGGAGGATCAACAACCCACATATGGCTGTTAATTCCAGCCATGGTCTCAGTAACACAGATTCTCTTCTGCTGCATAGATCTAGCATTGTATAACCCTAGCTAGAGATTATCTGTATTCCAGCTGCATCTCTAAAAATGAAATAACATTCCATACCCACTTAGAAATATTAATAGACAATTAAGCTTTATATCTACATTACTCTGACTTAAAAAAAAAAAAAAAAAAAAAAATATATATATATATATATATATATATATATATATATATATATATATATATATGCCACTGCACATGCATAGCCCTAGGTTAAACATTAATCTTCCCAACTATTTAGCACCCTGAACTTAATCTCATCCTCACTTTTAGCTCCTTCGCACTCTCTCCTACTATAAGTTTCTCCATCTTTTTTTCCCGAAGAATTGCTTTTCTACTTGTTTGGTTAAGACAAAGCTTATTCATCTTTTTCTTATTACTATTAAGTTGTAACTAACTTTTTTTTTCAAATTCTTCTGTTATAACTACTAAGAATTCTACATCCATATAGATTTTACCTTAGATGAAATCTACAACCACAGAAAAGGAATGTAAATACTTTCTTTACATAAACATGTGCGGCTTCATTTATTTTATTGTTGTTAACCTGCTTTTCATTTGTGTATTTTACTGTACTTAATCTCTTTTTAATTTGTATAACTTATAAGCTACTGAAAACCGACTCTCATGTATATTGCTTTTTGTATGTGTGAATCTGCATTGTAAATTGTTTGTAATTTTTGTGCAGCTTTCTTCTTTGGCCTCTATTTAATTATTTATTTATTTTTTTATGGCCAGTCAGACTATCCGGGTAACCATATGCAAAATAAATAAATAAATGGCATGAATTTTGTTCTAGAAAGAACCCACAGCAGCCAATGAAAACCCACATGGAAACCCACATGGAAGAATGTAGAGACTCCAGCTTTGAACTTAACTGAAGAGCAAAGCATTGTGGGACAGCAGTGCTGTCCATATTGTCTAATTTTGTGCTCCATTCATTTCAGCTTATTCTGCAGCTTTTTCCTGCATAAGATATACTGTAATATTAGCTACATCTTAGGCAAATTAGATAAAAGTGAGGCAAAAGTAAACAACCTACAGTAGATCCAAGAAAGAAAATGTATTCAAACCTTAGCACTTCGGCCAACACAGCCTTCAAGAAGTATAGTACAGGGAGGGGGAGTGGCTAGCATGGTCATGGTGTAGCAACAGATTTCACAAGCTCCACTAAGGAAAATATATCTTCACTGGAAATTTGTTTCATACCAAGAAAAAGTGGATTTATTTTTGCAGAATTTGATAGTATTTAACATTCTCTTCAGGAATATCTACTTATAAATTGAAATTGGTTATAATTTCCAGTCAAAACCTTCATCTGAACAAATACTTCACTTCTGGGAGATTTTCAACATGAGTTATACAAGGCAAACAGCCAGGATTCCAGTATAAAAAAGGAGCGACTTTAATAAAAACTATTCAAAACCTCACAACTAAGATTGATATAATTAACTGTAAAATAGACAACTTTAAAGAAAAAACTACCAAGCAGACAGATATGCTTCATGAGGATTTAAAACAGCAAAAAATTCAAATTACTAGTATTGAGGAATCATTAACAGACTTTGATGGAAGATTGCTAGAAAATTAAAACAACATAGAATTTTTGCTTAAACAAAATACTTCATTACAACATAAACTGGATGATCTAGAGAATAGATCGTGCTGGAATAATATAAGGATTTTTGGTCTTCAGGAAAATATAGAAGGAAACAATATGTCGAGTTTCCTTAACTCATGGCTGCCAAAATTTCTAGAGTTACCAGAGGCTTTATCTTTTGGTATAGAGAGAGCACATCGGTCTCTCACATCAGGAAACAGTACCAACAGGAAACAACCTAGATCTGTCATAGTAAAATTCCTATCATCTTCAGACTTAATTCTAAAAACAGCCTGGTCAAAATCACCTTTAAAATACAATGACTCTATCATTCACTTTGATAATGGCTATTCAACAATGGTAATTACCGAAAGAAAGTTTTTTTTTACCTCTAATTAAAGAACTGAAAAAGGTACAGATTAAGACTCACCTCTTGTTTCCAGCAAGGCTGAAGATTTTTCTTTCTGATGGACCTTCATTATTTGAGAATCTTGATTCTGCTGTGACATATGATAAAAACCACAAATTACTGGAAAAAATAGAAGATATGGAGTGGGCTAACCCCTCTCTTAAAAGAATGGCTCCTAAAACTACATGGAAATCTACTGAAAAACAAAAGATACTAAATAATTTATTTATTTATTTATTTATATTTGTTGACCGGGAGTGTCCGACTGGACGTAGGTCCATTTTCAGCAGAGGCTTGGGGAGAAAAGCTTCACAGTTAAAATAAACAGACAGTAGTTACATTGGATTACATAGCGATTAACAATTTACATAGCAATTACTTACAACATATTTACAGATGAAGAACATAGTACATCAGTAGACAACTAGAATCTTTATCTGTGAAGTACATAACAGACATTAACAAATGTTACAATAAGAAGTTCCTGCTGTATAATAAGTACTAGGCTTATGAGCATCTGAGCTTGCTATAATCAAGGTAGTTAGTGGAAGAATAAATGAGAAATACAGACTATTTATAAAACAAACTATTATTGTGGACTATGCTTTTATTAACAAGTCTGTTTTGATATGTTATAAATGCAAGGTAAGATTTACACTGCTTTTCATGTTGCATATATATAATGTTTCATTCATAACAATTTGATATAATATAACATACTTAATCTACCATCAATATACTTATAATTAATACTTTAAGTATTCATTTTGTATATGTAAGCATACCATATAAAATGCATTACCTCAGTTTCTGCTTCATAGTATAGGATACTACTTAGCTGTATATTACACTTTAATTTCACACAGCTATAATATATACAGTTATAAATATTTAATATTCTATGTAAGATAAAATGAAGGGATACACTGGAAAATATAAAGTAAGGAAGGATGGAGGGGAGGGAAAGAAAAGAAAAAAAATATTTTTTTGTTATATACATATAATTTCTTGTATATATAGCATAGTATACATAAGTCTCTCTAAACTCAAAGTAATAACAATGCATAGCATACTCAAAGCCTTCTTCTCTCTTCTAATTGCATTTTAAGTAATAGAGAATAACATATTCATATAACAGTTTCCATCTCACTTCTAATCATAAAGTACTGGTCAGCACTGAGCATAAACTGTGTTACACCCTCAGAGTAGAACAAGAATTCACAATGTAATTATTAAATATGTACATGATATACATTTGTTCAGGATAGGCAAATGTTGGGAAGGTAGTGTAGTATCTGTGGGTATAAATGCCAATGCATACATTAGCTCTGAAAAGCTGGGAGATGTTATGTGTGTTTCTATTACAAGGCTTATTATTTATATATTAATCTTAACTCTAGGGAATATATATAGTTAAAAATAAACATAGTGCTTTTAAATGACAAAATAGAGCAGTAGGAAAAGTTACATTACTTTCACGCTTTCTTTGAAAACATTTTTTTTTTGATGACAGTTTTGCAGTTTCTAGTATGGGAAATAGATATATGCTGATTCACATGTATAAAACATTTTTTTTTACTAAAACTCTGCTGTTTCTCGCCGAAAAAATAAGGGAGACAACTTTGAGCATTCTCCTTACCTCATGCAGTGCTTTCACGAGCTAATTATTCATTTGGAAAACTTTCTACAGTTTGTAGAATCATCTCTTCTCTCTCTCTGAACTCCCTTGATGATGTGAAGCAGCTGGATGATGTCATCACCGTGCGACAAACATTTCCAGGAAGTGCAGACCTGTATTTTGACTGTAACGTGGTTTAACAGTCTTTTTTGTTTTAAATCAACTATTTACTTAAAATGATCATTTATATGGTCGATGACAAGATTACATATTACAATAACATAACATCTTCATCTTTTGTGACTTGAAGAAAGGATTACAGAACAGATAAAAAAAGAAAATGTAAAAAGAAACGAGGTGAGAGAGGAGATGGTTATGAGAGAACTGTGTGAGTATTAAAATGTAAATATCTATGTGCTTTATTCTTAGACCCTACAAGTGTAAATACTGATGGTAACTGTCAAAGGAAAAAACTTTAAAGACCAATACACGTAAGGTTCAGATAAGGCACTTTTAATAACTTGCTGCAAGGAGACAAAAAGATGCAAATACAGGATTTTGCCTAATTACTAACAGGAAGTATGCTATTCTTATACTGTTCTACAAGACAATGCCTTCTATGGTTGATGTAATCAAACACAACTTTCAGTATTGTTTTACAGCAGATGTTACTCAGATTTTCTGCTGACATGACTGGATTTATGAAAAACATTTTGAGAAAAACAACCTGGCCTTGGTGGGCTCTAGCCCGTTACAAGCTTCTATTGTGTAGTTCTAATACATGTGTTACATTTCAAGGTACTTTTCTAGGTTAGGCACAAGCAAATGCTGATTGCAGTTCATATTTTCAAGCAGCCTTTGTTCTGATTATCTATAGCTTCTGCAGCTGTGTATTTTCTCACAGCCCAAGCGGAACTCCTTGTCTAAGTCTCATAACATCAATACAAGTGATACATCTATTCATTATTTTCCTGACACAAGCAGAAATTATCTGCTTCCCTGTAAATTTCCAAAGCATAAGCAAAGGTTATAGCTGCACATATTTCATGACAATACAAGGTTAGAAAGCTTCTGCAATTTGTACAGATTTTATGCGGTGTGAAATAGAATAAATGTGTTAACCCTTTTCAAGTCTTAAATGCACTAAGCATATTACTAATACATACACTAATACATATTTTTCTGACAGTAACATTAATTTTTGTATGTATGTGTGTGTGCGCGCGCGTGTGTGTGTGTGTGTGTGTGTGTGTGTGTGTGTGTGTGTGTGTGTGTGTGTGTGTGTATATATATATATATATATATATATATATATATATATCTTTATATATATCTATGGAAACACTTTATAACCTCGAATTACTGAAATGTCGAATTTCAGTATCTCGAAGCTATAAAGTCGAATGTTAAAAATAGTGAAAGCCCATAATCGCGAATTTGAATATATGTCGAATTCGCGGTTATGACCTTACGCTGCGTAATGTCCAGGTTTTGTGTTTTGATGGTGCGCGGTGCCGTGTGTGGATGTAAGTGTTATGTCAGGTAAGTGTTTTCTAAGGGTTGTGAGTGGGAGTTAGAGTGTGTGTGAGTGTGCTGATGTGTTTGATGTGTGTGTGAGGGGTCAGAGAATGTGCGTGTGTGAGTCGGCTTCTGTTTTGTGTTTGTGCGATCTTGGAGTTAGTATAAAGTAGGGGGGGTGTGGGGTGCAGCCCCCCACATGGGGGGTGCAGGGGGGCTTGCCCCCAGCTTATGTGTGTATGAGTTGTGTATGTATGTAGTTTTGTTTGTTTTTGTTGTGATGTGGGTGTTGTGGTGTATGTGTAGTATTGTGTGTGCGTTTTTTTCAGTGTTTTGACTTTCGCGTTTTTTTTGTGTCGGTGTTTTGTGGATTCAGTTTTATAGTCTCGAGATACTGAAATTCAACATTTCAGTAATTCGAGGTTATGAAGTGAATCCATATATATATATATATATATATATATATATATATATATATATATATATATATATTTGTATGTATATGTGTATATGTGTACATATATATATATATGTGTGTGTGTGTGTGTGTGTGTGTATATGTATGTATATATATGTATATGTATAAAATATTTTTTTTCTCTCCCTCATCTTTCTTTGAAGTATCAAAGTTAATGTCTTCAAAAATTTGTGCAATCTTTATATTTAAATGTCATAAGTAAGGTTATGCATATCATTTCAGAATGTTTGTTAGCATAGCAAAGAATTAAATAACAAAAGTGGTATACTAAAAAGAACTTTGCAAATAGATAGCTTATTCTGCCACTAGTGAAAGCGGTTGTATATACACGTGTTTATAGTGAATACATCCCATTTGGGGGGGTGATACAATGTTTATTTAAATGACATACTGTTTATAATTACACCTACGTCTTCTAAATAGTCATTCTAAATATAACCATTTACATGGGATCTTAACTACATTAGCCTTGTTTTACTTTTTTTTTCTCTTTCTCTCTCTCTTCCCCTCTTGTGTTCATGTATATAAGTTAAATAAAGGGAAGAGATAATGAGAGTTACAAACATGTTAATACAAAATAGAATTACATTTAGACAAACCATGGTTTGAACAATAACATTGTGTCCTGGATAATGTATTATATCTGATAACCTAATTAAAGTGTTGTTTATACACACAACCTCTGTTATCTATGTTAATAGTAAGGCAGTGGGCTAAATTACTTAGTCCTTTTAAATAATCTGCTAGACATTTGCCTTATTTTGGAATGTACATCATATCTTGAATCTATTAGGTTACATAGGTTTCTTATTAGATATGATATCTATGAATGTATAAACCTTCCAGATAACACTATATTAGGACAATTGATGATTTCATTAGAATTTGGTTATCTTAATGTTTATAACTTAAAGTATATAAAGTATGTTATTAGTGGAGTTTGTACTCTATTGTTACAGTTTAGCGGTTGATCTCAGTGACAGATGTCATTGGGATTAGGAGGTTATAACTCCAGGTGGGGAGCATTGGGGTGTTTGTTTTTATCTAGTGTATGTAATAATTTTTTTTAAAAAAGAGATTTTTGACATCCAGAGTAGCTTTTTTACAGAAAATATAGAGAATAAAGCTCAAGGAATACATTTTTCCCAAAGACATGAGATTTAATATTTTTACTAGGAACAAATTCACTTTTTTTGTGGAAGTTTTCACATTATACATATGATATTGATATGTTACTAACACATCTTTCAGGTACAATTACATAATATGACTATGTTGAAAGGTATGTCACTTAACATAAATGGTTTGAACAATCTGTATAAAAGAAGTAATTTGTTTAAATATCTCGCTTTTCATAAACCTAATTTAGTATTCTTACAAGAAACCCATTTAACAAAAGATACTATTAAATTTCTAGATACAAATAAATAAACAAATATAGTAAGCTCAGAGTGTACAAAAAAAAAAAAAAAAAAAGAGGTGTAGCAATATTGTGGAACAGAACTTTACTATTACCCAGAATAATCAAAACATACCAAGACAATAAAGGTTTGCTTTGCTTGGCTGTAATTGAGATGGGTAAGAAACTATATACATTAATAAACAACTATTGGTTACCTGGTATTAGTACTAATACTATTAGACACATATTGAATTGAATAGTTTCACTATCTGAGGGACATATCATTATGGCGGGTGACTACAACTGTATCTTAGATGCTAAAGATACAACCACTTCAGGAAAAAGAAAAATTACAGCACAAGCTAAACAACTTATAAATTTCATAGACTTATACCTACTCAAAGACATACATCCTTTTGTGGATCATAACTCATTACAATACATGTTCTATTATAATAGATACAAAACATATTCTAGAACTCCAATAAGTGTAGAAAGGAGCGACGCTGATCTCTTTGGTACAAAAACCAAAAACTGTATTGTAACAGAGTATACAAATCCCAAACAAAAGTAGTAATCCAGTAATGTCCAAGCAAGTGAACCACAACCACTAGTGGCTTAAAATCTTTATTCCAAATCTGATGGAATAAAGATTTTAAGCCACTAGTGGTTGTGGTTCACTTGCTTGGACATTACTGGATTACTACTTTTGTTTGGGATTTGTATACTCTGTTACAATACAGTTTTTGGTTTTTGTACCAAAAGATCAGCGCCCTTTCTACACTTGTTGGATTTTTATATTTGCTTCTTGAATAGGAGCGTTTACCTGGCAGGAGGCTGTAACTTTTTTATTTCTTCTTATATATTCTAGAACTGATAGAATATTTCTTTCCACACAGATAATGAATAACCTGACCAATAGCCAAATTATATCCTGCCCAATCTCGGACCATAATTCTATCATATTTGAACTTAATATTAATAACACCCATAGTGTCCAAATTAAAAGGATTCCAGCATATCTCACACAACTTAAGGATTTTCAATTATTCATAACAGAAGAGACACAAAACTTCATTAATATAAACTCAGCATCAGACACACATGAAATATTTATTTGGGATGCCCTAAAAGCATATTTGTATGGACAAATAAACAAATGGTTTCATAATAAGATGAAAATATGGGATAAAGATATAAGAATAATACAAGATAAACTGGACTGACTATACACAAATAATAAAGACAACTTGTCTTCAAAGAATATAAGGGATGAGCTATACAAACTAAATGAGGAATATAGGTCTATCCTACTTCATAAAACAAAGATAACACTAGAAAAATGTAGGTTTCTTGCTTATTCTGTAAATCCTAAACATCTATCAAACCTTAAGAATAAGACCAAAAGATTAAATAAATATAATTATATTAAAGAAATACATTCTGCAAAAAAGAAAAGAGAAGTACATAGTATGCAAGATATATTAGAGGAGGTTAGATGTCACTTTGATAAAATTAATCAATCCACACAACAAATTCAAACACAAGATAACATAAGAGATTATATTAACAAGAATATATATACTAAACTAAACAAACAACAAATTGAAGTTATCGATAAACAGATTACTTTATCAGATATACAAAGTCAAGTAAGTAAGCTTAAACTAAACATAGCTCCAGGTAATGATGTAATTATTCCTGAAATATATAAGATAATGCCCAAAATGGCTCTTTCCTTAATACACAAAGTATTTAATTTGGCCCAAAGTGATAATATTACACCCTCATCCTGGAAATATACATTTATATCCCCTATTTTAAAATCAAATAAAGACCCAAAATTCTGTTCTTCATACAGACCAATATCTTTACTGAATATCGATTATAAGATGTTTATGAATATATTCTCAGAAAGATTGAATAAATTCTTACCCCACTTAATAGACGAAGACCAGACAGGATTTATAACTAACAGAAGTAGTTTTGATAATATAAAATGAACCCTAGCTATTATAGACTTCTCACAAAGGAAGAAAAGGAACTTATCATTAATTAGTCTTGATATTAATGCGGCCTTTGATTCTATTAACTGGATCTATCTATTTACTCTTTGGAATGCTTACATTTTTCACATAATTTTATTAATCTTCTAAAACATTTATATGAAGAAACCTATGCATATATCAAAATAGGGTCATATATTTCCAATAAAATATCTATTAAAAGAGGCACCAAACAAGGATGTCCTCTCTCTCCTCTACTATTTACTTTGATCATGGAACCCTGGGCAAATGAAATAAGAAACAATAAAGAAATAGAGGGTTTGGAAATGAATAAAGACAATATAGCCAAAATCCAGCTGTTTGCGGATGATGTTCTTATCACCACGAAGGGAAATGACTCATCATTCATGTCATTATATGAATCAATTAAAACATTTCAAATAATGTCCAGTCTATCATTCAATGACAATAAAACAAAATATCTACCCATATATCCTAATAATAAAAAAAAGGGGTCAAGCAGTGCTAAAATAGACAACTTTCTAAATGGTTGTCATATGCTATTGCCTTTTGTTGTTCTCACCATAAGAAGTCACTTCTAGGCAAAGTCAGAGGCCAGTATACCAAGCCTTGGCTACTTCTGTGGCTTTTTGGACAATTTTGTCATCTGTGCATTCCTGTACCTAGCACTACAACCTGGGTACATTCTCTATTCAGAGTAGATTTTATTAGGACTATCTACTAGGGGTTACTGGACTTTCAACCTTCTTCCTCCTACATTCTGGTATTCATTCCATATAGCTTTAAGCTACTGCAGCAGTGGTCTTAATGATAAACATAGGGCAGTTGTGTAAGTAAACTTTCCATAACAATAGATATTAGACTAGATGACTGAAGAAGTAACTAGTGACTAGTCCTATAGTTTTTACAATCAAGTCTAATTTGGATCTGTCTCTACTAACAATCTTGGATGTCCCTTAATATACATCATCTTGAAATGTTGGAAACGTGCAAACTACATAACAGGGTGTAACCCTACTCCCCTAACTAATCTCTCTTCTACAAACCAAAAATGTGACTGCCTTCTTTATTTATCCTCCTGTTTCAGTATAAATGCCCTACTGTGTAAATGCTTATATTAAAATGTGTAAATGATTCATCATATACAACTGTAGGTAAGTAGTTTTCACCTTTCTTGTTCAAGTATGATTTTCTGTGTATAAATGCCATTCTGTATAAATGTTGTATATATTTCTGTTTTGTCATGTGGAGCTTTTCTCCCCGGGCCTCCGCTGAAAATGGACATGTGTCTAGTCGGACTATCCCGGTAAACAAATGTAAAATAAAATAAAATAAATAAAAATAAAATAAAAATAAAAAAAAGGATGATAGGAAATAATACATATCACATTGCTAACGCAGATCAAATCACATATCTTGGAATCATTCTTGCCAAAGACATTAAATCAATAATTCAATTAAACTATAACAAATGTTTACAAAATATCCAAGAATTATTTTCAAAATGGAATACAATAATATTTACTACTGAAGAAAGACTAACAATTATAAAAATGATAATTCTACCTAAAATCTTATACATAATACAATCCATTGAAATTCTACCCTCAAAAAGGTTTATAAATAAACTAAACACTTTAATACTAAGATTCTTTTGGTCTCAAAAAAAACTTAGAATTACTATTAATCAACATACTAACAGCTGGAAGAATGGTGAAATAGCTTTCCCAGATCTAAATCTCTATTCGATTTCCGCTATAATCAGATCAATTTCTCAGCTCTTAGATATAACCTATTTAGCTAAATAGAAATCTTTATGGGAAGTATCAGCCATGGAACTTATAATGAGACCAACATCATATCAACTAGAATTCATAAACGCACCTTTTATATGGATCTTAAAAGAATATTTCATCACACATACTAATCCTAATCATACTGCCAGTTACATACATAATATTATAATTAACTTTAGAAACTTTATATATAAACATGTTAAATATTAAGACTACTTTTTTGTTATTTCCTATAGCATATACACAAGAGACTTTTGTTACCTCAGATATTAACAACATTTCTGAACTGAAAAACAATGAACTCAAATACTGGTCCCTGCTAACTTATGAATACAAGACTAGTTCAATGGATCATATTATACAGGAATACAAACTTAATAATTCCTCATGGTTAGATATACAAACACGTATACTATATCTTGATAATAAGCTGAAACTAGCTTCATCAACTCGCAAACATGACACCAGGATATTATTACAATTTCTTCAATCAACATTATTACGCCGGCGTACATATTCAGGTAGTCTCTCCTTTATTTATAGACTTTTAAGAGAATAAACATTTTCTTGCACACATAACCACTGGAGTTATTATAGTTTAATTACTCATAATTCCCCAAGTGAGCCAGATAAGGTTAATATGCTACAATCAGCTGGGAAAACATTATTTTCTCTGAAATTGAAGATTTACACATGGATATTCATGAATAGATCCTTTTATACACCACACGTAATGGACAAAATTAATAAAAAACAGAACATCTGTAATAGATGCAACTCTAATATTGATATTAACTGGGCACATATGTTTTTTGACTGCCCAACCTTAAATATCTTTTGGAATAAAGTAAATGACTTTTTACAAGCACTTTTTTTTCAGACGACTTCATATTGAATAAATCATTAATCATATTTAATACACCTGTTTCACAATGTGTTAGGAAAACCAAATGCTCATTACTATGGACTATATTGGCAGTGGCTAGAAAGATCATAACAAAAAAATGGATTTCAAAACATCCTCCTACTTTCTCTGAGTTTACTAATTTATTAAAAGAAGTTAGTCATTTACAGATAAGAACCATAACCTCTAGAACTTCTAGAAAGACATATGAGTATCATTTATGGGTTAACTTACAAAATATGTTGGAAAAAAATGATCATTTTGCAGAAAGGTAATTGACTTTCCTTGTCATTCATGAGAACAAGTTACAAAAGGAAGGTTATAGTGTATGTTAATGTATAAATACTGAATGTCTATGTACATACTTCAGTTTGTTTATTTGTATATTCATATTTAAATGCTTTAAATATATGTTATCAGTTTGTAAATCTATAATGTAAATTATATTATATATGTCTATGTGATTGTTTTCACTATAATCAAAATCAATAAAACTGTTTAAAAAAAAAAAAGAGGTATAGTACATAGAAAAAAATTCATTTAAATACACAACCCAATAAAGCAAAAAAAAAAAAATTAATAAAACAATCAAAATTCTATTACATTAAATATTTCCAGTTAATACTTTAGTACCTAATGGACTTAATGGTGAAATTAACTGGAGATATATAATCTAATTGAATTGTGATTGATTTATTAATTGCTTTATTGTTTTATTGGGTTGTGTATTTAAGGGAATGTTTTTTACTATGTACTATACTCTTGAAGGCTGTGTTAGCCGAGCTGCTAAGGTTTGAATACATTTTCTTTTTTGAATTTATTGCCAAGTGGTTTTCATTTATATTTTTGGTTTTTTGGTTTGTTTGTCATTTAAGCAACCTACAATGTCCAATCTCCATTTTCAGTTTTATGAGGATTAACTCATTTTGCTCTTCTTTAATTCCCTATAACTGCCTTTTATTTTGGGATCAGCTGCCCTTTAAAATATGCAATACTTTCACAATTTTTTTATTGACTTACAGAAGAAGTTGTGATTGTACATATATTGTAAAGTTGGATAAAACTGCCTGAGAATAATGGTGGTGTTTTTTATTGAATTCTTGCTACATTTATGCTGTTGACAAAGTAATCTGTAATGGATACTTATACTTTGATGTTCAAGATTATTGGTCAGTGTCCTGAATAACACTTATTTATTTTCTTTTAGGATAAGAAGAGTGGTGGAATAGCTGTGATCTACCCAGGAAGTGGTGCCATCCAACTGATAACCTGTACTGTTCCAGTGCTGTTACTATGGCTGTTCAAATTCGGCTTCATGAAATAAAAGCAGCAACCATCATAATGGCTTTCATGAAATGGATTTCATGAACCCAGAGGCTCCCTTCACTCTGGAATAGAATTCCAGTTCATGTGAGGCAGAGCACCTCACTGAATCTCTTCAAGAAGAATCTCGATAGGTGGATGGGGGATCGTAGGTTTGTCCCAGGGATTACTCCCATGTCACTATTAGACAGAGGCACAGTAAACTAAACCTTAAAAAGGGCACAGTATACTCAAATCAAGGGGTGGTGTAAGCCATACAGAATCAGGCTAGGCTTATAATTGCCCCAAGGCAGATAGCATAGTATGAACCTATGAACCTATGAAACTATCAATTAATGTGCTTAGGTTAAAAGTCTCAGTCTTGCCCTGACAGTATCAGAAGAGAGATGTCACTCTCCACCCAAGCAGATCCAGCTACCAGTTGTTTTTCATTTCTGCTTTGTCACAATATTGGCCATGTTATTGATGACATGTGACTTAAATGTGATGCTCTCATTTAACAATTCATTTAAGCCTTGTTAGACTTAAAGCATATTCTGGGAATAATAAAATGAAATGCTATTAACTACCTTCATGTTTCCTAATAATTATATTCTTTTCAAACATAATTTATGTTTTCTGTACCTAATAGACCATCTATTCAGAGCCTATTTTCACTGGACACCTAAAATGATAAAGCTGAATTAATAATACAGTGACCAAAGACAGGTGCATTAATTCACCACTGTACACAACTTATTCTTTAGTTTTAAAATGACAGCACATAATGAAATACCAAGTGGAAGAAACAGTACATATAACTACAATGCAATATAAAAAAGGTGTCACAGTACTCATTTGTACAGTACATATACATATTGTAAAGCACAGCAATTAAAACACTTATGTAATCATTTCTTTATTGGTATGTTTATTATAGAACATTACTTAAAATTTCAAATAACTAAACAAGAAAAAATCTGGAGCAACATCCATGACATGGTTCAAAATACCTGAGTAGTTTCTTAAATTTCAACCCATTTGAGACATGGAGACATGGATTTCATGAAAGCCACACAAAATCAAATAACATCACTCAGTTTGATTTAATAGTCTAGCCTAGTGTAGCCTTTCTGATGCTGCCTTTCACTGTTTTTCCAGCTATATGTCTAATAGGTACCAGATTATGAAATGCTTTCCATCTGTTCTAGCATCGATCAAGGTTCCATCTTATGCCTGCAATTTTATTTAATTTTATAAGCAAATTAATAATTTGGGGACCAACAAGTTTAATTCAGAATACTAATGACTCCAGTCTTTTCCTTGAAACCTTAAGGACTGATGACCTTAGTACCAGCTTTCAAATCAGTCTTCATAAAGTGACATTATGGCTAACTGGTTCAGGATTTTTACTGAACATGCCTGCGACTAAAATAGTTCTCCAAACTGTGTCAAAACATTTCTCAGAGAAGAAGACGGCACAGATCCCAGCCAAGATGACCGCACAAACCCAATGCTCTTAACAGGGCTTATAGAAATTTGGATAAAAATAGTGTAAGAAAAACAGGAAGGAAAAGATTGGATTATGCTCCTTGACCTGAAGAATTCCTGTGATATGGTGAGATGGAAGATACTACAGTAAATGCAGGTAGTAGAAAAGTTCATACACTGGATACAGGGCATACACCAAGACCCAGAAATGGAAATACTCATAAATAGGAGAATCCGGGGAAACAAGGATAGAGATGGGAGTCAGACAGGGGTGCCCACTATCTCTAGACCTGTTCACACACACACACACACACACACACACACACACACACACACACACACACACACACACACACACACACACACACAATCAAGGAACTGGCAATGGAGTAAAATACAATTTAACAAAGCTTGAAGTAAAGGGATAAATTCTTAGTCTGTGTGATATATACCGATGACCGCATGTTAATGTCAGAGAGTATGACTGTAGCAATGGGAACTTACACAAAGGTGGAGTGTCCACTGATCAGGGAAATTATAGACCCATCAGCCTAACTAGCCTGATCTGCAAGGCCATGTAATGGATTATTATGGACCTCATTAACAAGGGCATTGGCAACCTGCAAACACTTGATCCCACACAGTTTGGCTTCATTAAGGGATGGCCATGTCTGCTAAATTTAGTCAAATTATTTGAGGCAGTCTCCAAAGCCATGGATGAAGTGAAGATGGTGTACACCACCTACCTTGACTTGGCCAAAGCCTTTGACACTATTCCCCACTCAGGCATAATAGATAAACTCTCTCCAATAGGCATCATTCCATATGTTACCAGATGGGTAGCAAACTGCCTCACTGACAGAACCCATGTAGTCAAAATAAGGGACGCTACCTCAAGCAGTACACCCATAACAAGTGGCATACCCCAGGGTTTGGTCTTGGAGCCTCTGTTATTTGGGATGTACTTTTCTGAGGTGCAAGCCAAAACCAGTGGGCTATGGCTGACCATGTTTGCAGATGACTGCAAACTGGGTGCTGTCATCAATTCCCCTAGTGATGTGGACATCCTCCAAGAGGGTCTCACTCAGACAAATGACTGGTGCCAGAAACATGGCCTCAAGTTGAATATTAAAAAATGCATCATCTAATTGGGGAGAGTGACGTCCTCACAAATTATCACATTAATAACGTCCTAAACACGTAATCAGTTGTGAGGGATTTGGGCACCCAGGTTGATAGCAACCTGACTTTTGACCACCATGTTGCTTCCATTCTACGGAAAGCCTTCTACATAGCCCACCTCATAGGTAAGGGTATCTCATCCAGGGACAAGGAGGTCATACGATCCCTGTATTCTTTCCTTATAAGGCCCATTATTGAGTACAACACCCCTTTTGGCATTAAACTCACAAAGCACATGCAGCAGCTGGAGAGACCACAGAGGTTCCTCACCAGGATAATCCAGGGCCTCAAACATCTACCATACACAGATAGGCTAAAAGCTCTATCCCTATACTCAGTTTCATATAGACTCCTCAGAGGTGACCTCTGTCTAACATACAGGATGATCACATACTCTACCTTAATGGGACTGCTGGATATCCGCAAGTCAATCTCCACTTCAGTAACCCACATGTGTGGCTTCAACCTGGTCTGTGACATCAATGAGACTTGTTGGCAGGACAGATTTGTGTTCCACAGACACCCCCATCTATGGAATAGACTCCCTCCCCATCAAGCAGAGTACCAGTTTACCTCTTCTTAAGCGAAACATGGATAACTGGATGGGAAACAGAAAATATACCCTTGGGATTCCATCCGTGTCCCTGCCAGACAGGGGCACTGGGTGCTGATTTGTCTAAACATGGGCTAAACTCTTGGCTAGGATTATAAGAGAATCATTAGAGAAGTTTGAGGAAATGGCAGAGGTCAGGTGCAACAAGAAAAAGACAGTCATACTAAGATTAGAAAATTGGAATGGGGGAAGGTAAACATATAAGATAAAAAGAAAGAGTTTTCCAAGTATCTAGGGCTCTAACTTGAAAGTATGTTGAAACATACAATGGGGACAAACCTAGAGGAAGTTGGGGAAAAGGTATGGCATATTTTCCAGAGAGTGGAGAAGACTTGTGCATTGCTTAAGAGAATTAATGTAGTAAGGATGATAATATTACCAATAATCCTGCACCTACTCAGAAGCATACGAATAGACCACAGACACAAAAAGCTACAGCCACTGTAAAAAAAAAAAAAAAAAAAAGCGAGGGACTGCATCAGTAAAAACAAAGAGAAAATAATTGAACATGGCAAAAATGAGAATGAACAGGACAAGGGGGTTGGGGGCTTCCCCATGTCCTTACATATGCACTCATGTGTAACATTACTGACTGGATAGAAACAAAAGAGAAAGAGTTTTGGAAAAAGAGAGTAAGAGAAAGGGAGATGTGGAAAAACTTGGATTCCGGCGTGTAGCTCGCGAGACATTTGCCTGCGAGCTACATCGCCGAAACCAAGCGGCTGCATCAGCACTTTGCCGTAGTGCAAAGTGCCTGAACAGCACAGCCGCTGCCACTATAATCTATGGACGAGCAGCTGCAGCCGTACGGGCTGTGTAACGCATTCCTTCTTCCCGTGCAAGGAATGCATTTATTTAAATATTTATTTATTGTGATGTCAGACTGACAACACAATAAATAAATAATTAAATAAATGCATTCCTTGCACGAGAAGGAATACATTACACAGCCCGTATGGCTGCAGCTGCTCGTCCATAGATTATAGTGGCAGCGGCTGTGCTGTTCAGGCACTTTGCACTATGGCAAAGTGCTGATGCAGCCGCTTGGTTTCGGCGATGTAGCTCGCAGGCAAATGTCTCGCAAGCTACACGCCAGAATCCGGAAAAACTTACTGAATGGCATTAATGAAACAGCACTAAAACAACTGGGATGCAGAAAGTGCGGTAAATAAAACATCAAAAAAATATGGAGGGCAGAAGGGTGGGGTGGATATCTGGTTCAACTAACACCCTGGGTCTGTACCATTAACCAGTGCCCCACTGTCTCAGTTTTTACTGTATTAAGCTAATTCCTTATTACAGATCCACCCCCAGCTCTTCCTTTGAAGTGCACACCAATCAGATGCACAAGACTCCCCTGCCTGCCTAGCCATTGAAGTCTGATTTCTGTTCCTGGCTCCTAAACCTCCTCCATTTTATTAAAAAAATGTGTTCATAGAAATTGTAGCAAACTGCTTACTGCAGTTTATACCCTGCCTGCACAAAGTGCTAAAGTGCTCAGGTTTTAGTTACAAAAGTGATTTTTTTTTTACCTTTACACTGTTATTTTGCAATATTGCCAGCAGTTGCTACAGTTTAGACCACACACAGAATGATACAGTGCTCAGGTTTGCCTGCAAATGCAAGACCCGCTTTCAAAACTGATCTTGCATTTGAGATGGGGATCAGCTGACTATGACCTTGGGAAAGACGGGAAAATTTAAGAAATGTGGAGGAGAAGCAGAATAGCTCTAAAGGAAGATTTGGTATGCAGAGAAAAGAATGGTGGGGAAAAAGTAAACACAACAGAGGAGTTACTAGAGAAATTCAAAATACCAGAAGTCCAGTGCTGGAACTACTTGATACTCATGGAGAGCTGGAAAAGAATAAAGAGAGGGCAACAGGAGAAAGGAATATGCAGAAAGAGAGGACAAAAGAGAGAGGATGGCAGCTGGGTAGAAAAACGGATCTACAATACTTTAGAGAAAACAGGGACAAATTCAAAGAAAAGAGGATGAGAGAGAATTGGGAAAGGAAGGTAGGAAGGATATAAGGGAGTTACAGGATCAGGTTGGGAGACACATGCAGAATGTACATGAATCAGGAGATCAAAGCCTCAGAATACTGCATACATGGATCAAACCCCCAAGGCCCTGTTAAAGGAAGGCAGAAAGGAGGCCAGTAGATGCCGGAGATGTTAGGAGAAAGAGGCAAGAATGCGACACTGTTCTGTGACACTGAGTGAGCAGAAGAAATCTGGAACAAGCATAGGTGATTTGGGAGATGAATTTATTTGGGGCATAAAGCAAGAGGAGAGATTCTGGTAAGAAAGAAACACAGATGAACATCATCAGACTGCTTTGCCATTAAACAATCAGAGGAGGTTAGAAAGAATTGGGAAGAAAGATTGGATAAGCAATTCACAAAGAAACAATGGGAGGATATATGTATGTCTCCCAATTATGCAACACAATCTAGAAGATTTAGGATTTTTGCCTGGAAATGTTTACATAGATATTTGCATACCCCAAGTAGACACCTGAGAATTTTTCCTCATGCAGACAGTAAATGTGGGAGGTATGAAGGGGAAGAAAGAAGTACTTGGGAATATATTTTCTCAGAGTGTGGTGAGTTGGCAGATTTTAAGGATTCCCTGTGGGATGCACGGTCAGAGATGCTGGGCGGACAGATTGCTATCATTTAAAAAAAAAAAAACAAACAAAAATAAAAACTAACTAGCGTAGGTAAGGGCGCAAGCCCCCCTGCAAACCTCACACCCCCCTACTTAAATATTCCAACTCCAAGACGGCACTTCAGTGAGGTAAATGGAAATCTCCCCCTATGGAGATTTCCATTTACCTGCATGATGTTCTGCGCTTTCGATGTTGTGGTGCCGACAATGTCACCTTCAATATTGTCAGCTTTCGACATCGTGAAGTAGACCCTTGAAATCAATATATTCATACAATTCCATTCCTCAGACATCATTGCCATCACCAAATTTGTGTTAAAGACATCTGCCACTACCACAATACACCTTCCCAGGTTACAAACACATTCAAATCAACAGAGCTGGAGCTACAACATGTGGGTAAACAATGCCCCTATATAAAGCCCATATAAAACTTCACACACACACACACACACACACACACACACACACACACACACACACACACACACACACACACACACACACACACACACGCATGTGAGTGAATCCCACATCTGATCCCCAGCCCAAGGGTTCATAACTCTATATAGCATCAGTTTGCCTCATACCCTGTACTATCTATAAAAAGTAAAGAAATCTAATAAGCACAATAAAACAAGCCATTTCCAAACCAAATAAGTACTACTAATAATAATGGAGGACATACAACTGATCATACTTAACAAAAACACAAGACCAAATGAATCCTAGCTGGCATCTGTTTAACTTAAATAATCTCTGAACATCCTAGACCTAACATAAAAACTAAATAACTTCTCCCTTTTAGACAAGTTGGTCACAAACATTCCCAAAAGAATCCCAAGTCCCTCCCCTCTTTGGAATGTTGTTACTGTTAGTTCATAACCCATCTTTTAAATATTCACTGTATATATTTATTTATTCTCGAGTACTAATTTCTTTACAGATAGTACTTAATTTTGCAGTTTTTCCTGTGGCTTTATTATTTATGCATGTTCAGTGTTTGGAAAAACTGTTTAGGAAATAAGTTGTCTAATAAAAGTGTATGCGATCATTCTCCCCTTGCCTGACTCAGAGTCATTGCCCGGTAACATATACAAATAAAACTCAACAATACACAGAACAGTGACATAAAAACTTCAGACCAAATCTAAAAACAACTTCCTTCATCTTCAACCTATCCGTTCTCTGTTTGACTGGTTATGCATGTATATCCCTCAGGATGCACAAGTAGCTGCCATCTCTCTCACAATAATCTTTCTAGCAATACATAAACAATATCTCCACTGACTTCCAAACCATTAACAGATGGCTAACCAAGAACTAAAAGCCTTGCTAAAACTTAGCAATGGGGCCTGGAAATTATAGAAGTAAACTTACAGAACAGAATTAATTGCAAGATTCATTAATCTATGGAACCTACATAGAAAGATCATCAGGAGACACAAAACAACAACCCTCCGCCACCACCGAACCACACTTTTCAATCGATGTAAAAAAAAAAAGAAGATACAAGTAAATCAAGTAATGTGGAGACAAACGAATTCATACACCAACACTTACATAGGCTCACTTATTCCTGACGAAATCAAGCCATGAGCCATCATGAAAGATGTGTACTGAAACCATAAAGTTTATCAGACTCAACCCCTTGCAGTTCCCTTTAGTCATAGACAGAGTTTGCCTAATGCACCTTGTGAACACCTTTGAAATGGTTAATTAGGCTGTAGATTGTGTGCATGTTGATCTCACAGTGTACGTTGACCATGCCAAGAGATCTGATTCCATACCACATGCAAATACAACAGATAAACTGAAAGACCTCCAAATTTACCCATATGTTGTTAGGTGAATAGCCAAATTGCTTAATGACTGCACCCACGCAGTAAAAAAGGGGGTGGATCCTAGAAGAGAATGAAGGTAACCAGTGGAGTTCCTTAGAGATCTGTACTAGGAACTCTGATATTCAATATCTACTTCTTGGATCTCCATTTATCAAACAAGAATCTCTGGTTAACAAAGTTTGCCAGTGATTGCTAGCTGTGAGCTGTTATTAAGTCCCGTTCTGATATTCAGGTTCTCCAACAAGAACTTACTCTTGTCAGTAGCTGCTGTGCAAAGTACCAGTGCCAAGCAGTGCAACATTGCAGCACATGGTAAGCACCCTTTAGCTGCAGCTTATAGTATAGATAATGCACCACTTCTGAATAAAAGGTTGTGAGAGACCTAGGCAGCTGAGTGGATAGCTCCTTCATATTTGACCATCACATTGCAATGATGGCTAGGAAATACTTTTATCTTGTACAGCTCATAGCAAAAGATATTTATTTCAGATCAAGTAAAGTCCTCAACTCCTTGTACTTGAGTACATACAATAGCCCCTTTTGGGTATACCTTACTAGGCTAAAGCAATTGAAAAGACTCCAGAGGTTTGTAACTAAAAAGATCATAAACTTAAATGACCTGAGCTACCAAGAAAGACTGGAAGCTTTATTTCGATACCTGGTATCATAAATACTCCTTAAGGGTGATCTGTACCTTGTTAAGGGGCTATTAGGGATACAGCAGTCCAAAAAAACTTTTAAACTTGCATAAGTCACACAGCCCTGTTAATACCAGGGCCAAGGATTTGAATCTATCAACACATAAATAATGCAAGGTGGAGGGATAGATGTGCCATACAGCACCGACCCCTTCTCTGGAATAGACGTCATTTCTAAGTTAAACAGTGTGATATGCTATCTGCATTTAAAAATCAGCTGGAAAAGTGGATGGATATTTGTAGGCTGACCCCTGGTATGACTGATGAAGCAAAAAGGGAGGCAAGCTAGAAATAGCTGCATGGCTAAGTCAGAGTACCTCGTTGACCGTCTTCAAGCGCAACCTTGATGAGTGGATAGGAAACCACAAATTTGTCCCAGGCATTCCACCTTTGTCCCTCATTGACAGGGGTGACAGGTGCAGACTGAGGTTTCTTTTTTGGGGATAAACGCTTGGCTAGGCTTGTAAGGGCCCCAGGGCCATTAACCTAGTAACCTTCTATGGTCCTATGAAAATCCTATGATCCTATGAATGCTATAATTCATAAAGACTTGTGCAGAACATATATTGTACTCCCTAAACCATACTTACAGCCTCTTTTCCTGCTATAGTATCATCTCTACAACATGAAAAGATACCATTAAGCCGATCCAAAATAAAAATTTAAAAATAACCCAGAAGCCTTATCAGATTTTAGGTCAATAGCAATACTCCCAATGTTTGGTAAATTATTGGAAAATTTTACCTATGACCAACTTTCCATTTACTTCTATAAATGGGCAATCCAGTGCCCCTACCAACATGGATTGTGGGTTAACAGTGCAATGACATATCTGGACACTAATTGGTAACATCCTTACTGGTCTGGACAAGTGAAGTCACAGAAGCTATATTTCTAGACCTAACTAAAGTCTTCAGTATGGTTGCCTACTCACTTCTTCAAACTGCTCTCATAGCCCATGATATATGCAACAAAGCTTTTCAATGGTTCCTCAGATTTCTTTCCAATTACACCTTTAGTGTTAAAATTGCATTTTTTCTACTTAGCCAATGCTTCTCTTACTCATTGAAGTCCCCAGTGATGAGTACTGTCACCCCTGCTTTTCACCATTTATAAAACAGACTGCAGTAAGACATCCCCATCTCCTCGTTATTCCCTATGCGGATGGCATGGTCATCTACAACTCATATTTATAGTTTATAGACAAGTACTAGGCAATCAGTCTGCAGACAATTACAAGCCTAGCCAATAACTCAACAGTTTACTCCAGCCTGAAGGAGCACAATACAAGACTGACTGGGTGAGAATTTGTGACTGCCTATTAAAATTATCTAGTTTTACCCTGAAGGTGGCAAGGGCACTACTCTACATGACATATAGTGGACTACTGCTTCAGAGGTGAGAGATGCTCTGGGATATGAATCTATCATGACAATGTGTCTTTTTTATCTGTCAATGAATGTTTAGCTCTTTTAACCTGCTATTTGAGGAACCATTTGTTCTGTGAAGGAAGAGAAGTTCAACATGAGTTGGATTGCTCATCGCTCAAAAGGCTAGACAGAGATTTCCAAGCAGGAGTCTATTAAACACTGAGTATAAAGAGAGATGGCTGCCAGTCTGCCATTAACTAAGATGTTTGAGACCACTGATCTTAGTTAGAAACCTCTGTAGTCTCTCATCTCAAGTTGAGTGATATGTTTAGGCAAATACATTTCCAAAGGGACATTGTATACAGTAATGGATCTAATTAGAAATGAGTAAAGGGGAATTAAGACTCCTTTGGATCTTGAAGAGATGCATTTGGAAGTTAGATGAGCCAAATAGAAGGCTTTCTCTTCTTTGAATCTTGAGGAGATGCATTTGGAAGTTAGATGAGCCAAACAGAAGGCTTTTTTAAGTACTGTGAACACATGATGACCAAAGGATAAGGAATTATTACAAAAGAGACTTAATGGAGGGGTCTGTCATCTATGTGGTAATGAAAAAAAGTTTGTTCACCAAAATTAACTATACTACATTTTTTAACATTTAATTTCAATCCTTTGTCCTTACATCAATTGTTTATATGGCCTAACCCATGTTCGAGCAATTGTGAGTTAATGCAAGGTCAAATAACAGCACCTAATTTACAGCCTTCTTCAAACTTAGATAAACATAAGCCAGAAGTGTTGACCTGCAGGTCTAAGAAATAAATGCCAAATAACTGGAGGTGCAACACTAAGCCTTGCGGTCAATATTTTGGCTCCTCAGGCCTCAAACATGTGTACCTATTCATTGGGATCCAGTGCGTTATCACTACATAATAGCGATAACTTGTGCATTCATAACACTGAAATCCAATTTCAAAAATATCTTCTATCCCTTGTTAACTGTCTTACTCAAGGAACCTGCTACTGAGCCCAAGTAAAATTAAAGACGTATTATTCAGAACTCCAGTCTTTGCCATCTGACTTATTATTTTTGACCACAACTAAGGTTCCCTAGAAACTACCACATCATTCAAATATCTAGGACACTGGCTAGATTAGAACCTACATTTACAACTACACATTAATACCTCCAAAGAAAAAATACATGAAAGTTCTTTCCGAATATGGAAGATCTTGTGCTTTTTTGTCACCATCAGGAAAAGAAGCCATGGGGAAATGCACAGTTTAAAAATGCTTTCCCAGTAATTGTTCAACTATTAGTAAAGTATGCTGTTGCTTATCACTAACTCCAGGAGCAGAATATCACTGGTCTGCCCTGAGAAAATTGCATTTGTTAGAAGTCAAAAAAATATCAGGGCTCTTCTAGGCCAAAACTCCTTCTGTTAATTAGTAGGAAGATTCACAATTTATAAAGCACTTAAACTCTTGTATTAAAAGCTGAGCATGCTCCCTCTGTCCACATCACCTTCTCAGATAGCAAATGCAGCAACCACAGTTTCTCAGTTCTAACCTTCAAACTCTGGGAGACCATGCAACTAAATATAAGAGACGAAACTACCCTTTCCCAGTTTAGAAAAAAAATTCAAACGTCATAAAAATGTGAAATGTCACTGTTTTCACAAACATACGACTTACTCCCAGTAACACCTTCCTGGTTCTATTAACTTACTCAGTATCAAGGCTTAAGATCACACCAACAAGCATCCTTCTTTCAGGCTAAGGTCAAAACTTGAATATAGATATTCCTAATGCATGATTAGATGATCATCTCATTTCCATCCACTTCTTTTTCTCCTCTTTTCATCTGCAATAACCTCCCTGTTAGCACAATCCACATCCTGCCCCATTTGAGTGAAAATCCCAGTAACACTTTACATAGGAGTAAGCTAAAGGTCTACTACAAGTGCTTGCATTCGTTTAGCTTGCTTCTCACTTGCCCACTGCCTGTTGATGTAAATGTCAAGTGCTCTGACTCCTACTAGCCCAGTCCTACTTATTCACCTAACCCTTCCAATACCCAAACCTACTGAACTGGATAGCCTTACAATGGTCAAAACTCTAACACTAATAGCCCTACAATGGTCAAAACTCTAACCCAGAAACTTCCACCTGGCTTCTACCTTTAGCTATAACACTACCCTCCTGTTTCTGAACTCTAAAGTCCCCAATCTTTCCTTATACTTAAAACTGCACTCTCCTTCCCTAAACCTTATGTCATCCCAATTTCTCCCTAAACCTAAAACTCTACTCCAGGTCCATGACCTTAAACTCCACACCCATCCATAACCTTAAACTTCCCTCCTGTTCTCTAAATCTAAACTCCCCTCCTACTCCCTAAATCTAAAATCCCTCCTACTCCCTAACCTTAAACTCCCCTTCCACTCTCTAAACCTAAAATTCCCTTCTACTCCCTAAATCTAAACTCCCTCCTATTCCCTAAATCTAAACTCCCCTCCTACTCCCTAAACCTAAAACCTTCCCATTGCAAAACCTAAATCCTTGTCCTGA
Source organism: Protopterus annectens (assembly GCF_019279795.1). Taxonomy (NCBI): domain Eukaryota; kingdom Metazoa; phylum Chordata; order Ceratodontiformes; family Protopteridae; genus Protopterus; species Protopterus annectens. Next base: position 1,686,355,749 of record NC_056726.1, read on the forward strand.
TCACTGTTTGAAGCCCTGTCTTATACTCCCACCCTGCAGAAACTGCACTCATTTTGGTCATACTTGGCTACTGTGTTCGAGGGTGGTGTGGCAGCTCCATCCATTATTTCTGCATGGCTACCACCCCTTGCCCAAACATGTAGTCAAGTTCAAGTGCAATCAACAGGTGTAGCAAGCTAAAAAATACCCAAATCCCTGACTGCTTGGGACTCAGGGGCTTGTAGTCCAGCCTTAAACTACCATCTTGATTTCTTCTCTATTTTCTACCACTTGCACGTATGTTTGCTATCCATTATCATTCTCGTACTTTCTCTGCATGCATCACAAAAGAGTTGGAGGACTTCCTTTTAACATATTCTACTCGTACCTTATTCTTCTTCACCATTCTTGCCTGAACTTCTCTTTGTCTTTTGCAATGCATTTTGTATAATATCGCTTCCACGTGTGTATGCTAGATTTATATTTCTCTCTCTTTTTGTATCCATGGTTTGTAAATATCGCTTTACCACTGCCTGCTTGATGTAGTTTTATTGTACCTGTGAATGTCTTTTTGTCACTGAATGATGTTTGCAAGCTCTGTTTTGTCTTTATCTGCTGTAAAATACTCTGTAAATTTCACTTCTGTTATTATGTATTCTTATTTAGTAAAGCAAGTGTCCTTTTATTTCCATGGTGATTGTCATAACCTGGCATGCCAGTTTATATGCTATAATTGTTCACATATTGTTGCATTTCTTTTTTTAAATAATTTTGGATGGCGTTTTTCTTAGTAGAAGCCTCTAAACTATGGAATTGTCTCCCATTTGACTTGTCTCATGTGACACCATCTACAAAGACCTTTTTTGCATGTTTTTACTTACTGTTTAAATTAGCAAAAATAAATGAATGATTCAAACAGATAAGCTGTTAACTGAAATTTCATACTTAAATCCTGTCACGCTACCTGAGATATAAACTAGCTGCACTAAACTGAAAAAAATAGTTTAAAGCAAAAAAAAAAAAAAAAAAAAAAAACATTGTTATTTTGATAAATGTGTTAGCTTGCTGTATCTTTAGATATATCTTAGTTCTCATTTCCTAGCAAATCTCATGTCATCAGGTGACAGACTGTGGGGTGTATCTTTCATGTGAACTTCATATGACAAGAAAAACAGGAGAGGTGGGGCACTCATCTCTTCAAACTCCCAAACTGAGCCACGGCTTACTGAAATAGAAGCTTCTGTGTGACAGTTCACACCTTCAGCTAATGCAAATGCTTTATAAACATTATAGTTCATTGTTGTAGGATTGTAGTTATATGCATTATTTTTTATCTTTTTTATTGATTTCCCTTACAGAGTCATAGTTCTCTGCAGTATTTACAGGAAATGTATAATATATTTTCTATGTAAAATATTACATTTTCCATTTGCTGTTTTGCTTTCCTAAGATAAAGTTAGCTGGTAGCTATCTGAGGTAGGCAGATACTATCCCTGGGATTCAATTAAGTGAAATCTCCATGCAGCAACAGTGTAGCCATTCCTGCACGAATATGGCCGCTGAGCAATCCAGTAAACTACTATTCTGATGTTCACGAGCCTACCTACACTATTCCTACACGGACACCACTGCATAATGCTAATTACCTCATTTACTGGTTAAAACCATGTAAATGAGGTGAATTAGTGATTCAGCAAGCAGGCAGGCATCCGTGCAAGAATAGTATTAGTTGCAGAAATGTATTCGGCTACAAGCCGAATATATTTCTGCAAAAATTAAAGCAGAGGCATGACAGCTTAAATAAAAGCATGTAGTATAATCTTTATGCAAATTTTTATCCATGCCAATGGCCAAATATATAGCTATTGGCATGAAAAAGTGTTTCATTTTTCTAAAAATAAACCTTTTCTTTTTTGGCCGATCTCAGCCGTTTAAGCATAGGGCAGCTGCGTGGAAACGGGACAGTGCCGAAAATAAAAAAAAAATGTGAAAACGCAATTTTAAGGGAAATCTGCATTTTGACATTATAGTCTATGGCATGAAGAATAAAAACAATACCAGGGAACAGTGATTGCTAAGGGGAAAGGCTCTGGTGTACTGCAGTAACTAGGGACTAAGGCAGTGGGGGTATGCAAATGAGGGGAAGTTTACTAAATCACAAAAATATTCTAAGTGCCAAACTGCACCTAACAATGTAGGTGCTATAACATGATCTTGTAAACAGGAGGAGCAGTAGACATGAAAAAGGGGTGTGGAGTGTAAGCACATTGGAGCTCCATGGCCCCCAGATGAGCTTAGCTAAGCACAGCTAAGGAAGGGGGTGTGTCTGAGGCTTTATTGACTTATTCCATGAAATGAAAAGTGTGTCCGCATCTAGGGAGGGCCATTTCTCAGTGTTTACATTATCTAAACGGGATTGCGTGGCATGCACCAGGTCAAAAAAAAAAAAAAATGGAAATAGCAGGACTGTTTACATTTGGGCACCAGGTTTGTGTGGCGAGCCTTGGGCTTAAAAGGGGGAGGAAATGGGAATGGAAAAAAAGATAGAAAAAAGGGAAATAGCAGAATAAAAGCAATCAAGTACAAATTACATAGCTAGCAGGTGGAATACATCATAGTCAACAAATCATGCAGGCAGCATCTGCAGCACAACAGTATAAACTATGGAAACACCTTACGGTCTAGTTTTTCCCCACAAACTCTGCACCATTGGTGTACACATGCAGGGGGAATTTTAACTGGAAAAATGTTAGGGGCTTCCATTGCTTTGATCCAACAGTATGTGCTAGAGGCTGAGGGCAGAGAGGAGGATAATGCTGACAACCACCACAGACCAAGGAGGAGGAGAAGAGTGTTCAGACCCAGGGTAACTTACCAGGGGATACATGATCTGGAGATAGTAGAGACCTACATGGTGCACAGAGACATACTGCAGCAAATCATTGGGCTGTGCCAGCCTCAACTCAGACCCAGAGCCAACAGAGGGGAACCCATTCCAGTGGATACCAAGGTATGGGTAGCCTTAAAAATACTAGCTACAGGTACTTTCCAAAGACCTACTGTGGACATCATAGGGGTCTCACAGGCATCTGCATCCAGGGTACTCCCCCAATTCCTAGATGCCATGCTACCACATGCCGGTGAGCATATTTACTTCCCCAACACCCTTGAGAAGAGGACCAGCAATATGCGTCTCTTTCACCATGTAGCAGAATACTCGGAGGTACTGGGTGCAATAGACTGCACGCACATCCACATCAAAGCACTACCTTCAGAAATGCACACACACCCACACAAGAACACCATAATGAGGCACATGCACAAACCAGGATCATTATACAGTGTGTGTTTGGGATGCTCAAGTCATGGTTCCACTGCCTTGACATATCTGGTGGAGCCTTGCAGTACTTTCCAGCCACATGTACACACATGTTCATAGTATGTGCCATGCTACAAAATATGATCCTGCAGAAACAGCTGCATCAGGAACAGCACAGGGAAGGGCCACACAGCCCATCACCATTGCCAAGGTCCCCACAGGCACAGAAGGACTCAGAAGAAGAGGCTCATGAGCCTGCTCCTGTAGGCAGACGGAGGCATTCCCAGTATGCTCAGGCCTTGGCAAAGTGAAAATGCATAGCACACACATTGACACCGTAGGGACCCCAGGGACTGACATCTCTCTCTGACTCACACACACAGTAAAATCGATGACACACACCACACATTACCTGTAACTTACCATGTATAGGCAGTGTACTGTGTACATCCAAGATAGGCAGCCCTCAAGCACCATTCTCACAACTGCCGCAGGCACAAGGCAATTCAGTCTTCTTAACAATAAATGAATGGATTAGTATGTTTTGGTAGCGTATCTATGGTAATGCTGCATGCATGCAAGGGAATGAGGTGGCCTACTGAGATAGCAGCAGACAACTGACTGCTATGTAGGACACCAGGAAATGTCTACCCAATACTGGCCTCCCCACACAATGCAGTAGTACCCAAGGTGAAAAATCTCACTGCAGTATATGTGTGAGAACAACTAACTGGGGGGGGGGGGTCATAGGTCATAGGCATGGATGTCAGTATGGGTGTCCCATACTCACCCCTCAGACCCACACAGCAAGTCAGCTGTAGAAAACCAGAGAGAAATGACTGGCAAAGGCCCACAAATGACAGCAATGTTGATTTACCCCCCCCCTACAGACTCATGCAGTGATAGCACAGCAGGTCTTGCAGTTGCAGTAAGGCTATGAAGGGTAAGAAGTCTGAAACTCAAATGTATGCCATTACAGTATGATCTGTGGTCTTTACTCACATACCTCTAGTCCCCAAGGCTATTGTGCAAAGACATTGCACAATAGTATGGTAAATGGAACCAAAATGTAAAGCAAATATCAGCACAGTCAGTGCAAATGTGTACAGTTGACAGGTGTGCTCCCCCATATATCCACAGAAATGCAGTAACATGTATGTTTGCAGGGAAATAGCAGCATAGCACACATTGGCAGGGCTGTCCCAATACACATGAAAACATGCTGCATGTCCACAATATGCAGATGTCAATGAGCTATGTGCATGTGTGGTTAATACTGTCAGGATCTGGCCAGCATGTTCGCCTGGCAGTCTTCTTGTAGTGCCCTAGGTACAGTGCTGTCTTTGACAGGGCCATGTGCAGATAATTGCAGTGCCAACTATTATGCATATCAGTGACACCTACTGCTCTCTGCTATGTGGAATATACTACACATATAATGGACTTCTTGAAGGCTGTGTAGCTGAGGTGCTAAGGCTTTTGTGAATATAGTGCTTTTTGGTACAGTTTCCAGTGGTTATTTTCAATAATTCTTTTTTTTTATGTTTGCTTTTACATGTAATGGACATGGCTGCACAGTAGAATCCCCACACCCATAACTCCCAACCTCTGACAGCAAGACATCTGGACAAGGGCAGAAATAAAAGTGGAACAAAGGCACAATGATAGACATGTGTTGTAAATATCTCCTTACATACTGAGAAAGTCGGTAGGGTGAGGGGGTTGCAGTACTGGGAATTGTCTGAAGGTTATGTTGTCTGAAACAGTAATGTCTGTCATTATTTTGTAATGTCACTCTTCAATTATATGTAACTAACTTGCCATAAAAACACAAGTTTACGTTGACTGGATGAAACTGCAAGCCAAACACCTGGACAATCTGCCAAAAAATGTACAGGTGAGAGGTATGGCTACACAGTGATATGACATCTCAGGTTAGAAAGATACCACACAAGCAGGAGATCCCCAGACAATATATCAACAAGTTGCTGGACTGTTTACTCAGCAAGTCCTCACTCAACTGGCTGCAACCACACCTCACAACTAGCCTTGGACAAGAATGTACATAGCTGCCCTCATAATATTAGTCTATGCATCATACAACTAGTATTCCTCTGGTAAAGCACTGTGATGATTTGAGGATGTCTGCCACTAGGTAATGACACAATACATTGCACTGTCAGACTACAGATATATCAGAAAATGTCTGCTAAACAAACTCAGTACCCCAAGGAAAGACCTGTGCACTCTTGAGAGGTATGGCTGTAGCACACAAAACCCCTGGACTGGATACACTTATCTCTGGAATGGAGTCCCACTCTAACTATAGAAGGTCACACTAGGCATGCTCCTACATGACTCACAGGACATGTTGGAACCCACATCAGACTATATGACTGTATTGTGTATATATGTATGTGCATACAGACAGCTACATACATCTTAACTGTCCCCACATGCACACATCAGACAAGTTTAACCTCACCTAGCTGTAGGTGGTCCATATGTGATATATCTGCATCTTTTGCGTGTTATACCAGACATATATATGGGCAACAGATAACATATGTCAAGCATGCACACACATAGATGTGGTGAAGTGAGAGACAGACAGCGATAGAGAGAGAGAGAGACACACACACACAGGGGGACACAGACAGAGTGAGTCACACACACAGATACCCTGAATGGCATACAGTGATGTCCTACTGTGGACAGTGGCATACCAGTTGTAAACAGTTGCACGTGCCAGCATAAAAGGTGAGCCTCATTGTGTAATAGTACTGAAACTGGGTTTATAATATCACATCACCTATCTGTATGTGTGTGTGTGTGTGTGTGTGTGTGTGTGTGTGTGTGTGTGTGTGTGTGTGTGTGTGTGTGTGTGAGACAGTTGTGTGTGTGTGTGACAGTTGTGTGTGTGAGAGTGAGGGAGTGTGTGTTTGTTTTAGGTGAAACAGTTTTAGGCCATTCCCACCCCCCACACTTCCCAGTGCCCCACTTTATCAGTCCTGCTGGTGCCATTCCCCTTATCAGCACATTTAGCCAGTTGTTAGCCCAGTAAGCTCTGTAGCGCATGTGATAACTGTGTAACACTATAGTACAAATAGCTAGATAGGCAGGGGTTCTACTCTCAGATCCGGTAAATGTGTGTGTGGGTGTGTAAGTGTGTATGTTTGTAGTAAGAAGTATTTTGATAAGTTTCCCACCCAGTGCCCTACTTTCTCTATCCTGATGATGTCATTCCCTTTATCAGCACCTTTGGCCAGTCATCAGCCCAGTAAGCTCTATAGCATGTATGATAACTGCTTAATACTATAGTACAAATGACTAGATATGCAGGGGTTCTTCTCTCAGATCTGGCAAATGTTTGTGTGTAAGTGTGTGTTTGTAGGAAGAAGTATTTTGATAAGTTTCCCACCCAGTTCCCTACTTTATCAGTCCTACTGATGTCATTTCCCATATCATCACCTTTGGCCAGTTGTCAGCCAAATAAGTTCTGTAGCTCATGTGATAACTGCATAATAGTATAATACAAATCACTAGATACACATGGGGCTGTACTCTCAGATCTACTCTCAGATCCAGCAAATGTGAGTGTGTATGTTTGTAGGAAGAAGTATTTTGATAAGTTTCCTATCCAGTGCCCTACTTTATTAGTCTTGCTGATGTCATTCCCCTTATCAGCACCTTTGACCAGTTGTCAGCTCAGTAAGATTTGTAGCGCATGCGATAACTGTGTAACACTATAGTACAAATAACTAGATAGACAAGGTTCAATGCTGGCAAGTAAGTGTGCGTGTGTGTGTGTGTGTCTGTGTGTGTGTGCGTGCGTGTGCGTGTGTGTGTGTGTGTGTGTGTGTGTGTGTGTGTGTCTGTGTGCGTGTCTGTGTGTGTGTGTGTGTCTGTGTGCATGTCTGTGTGTGTGTGTGTGTGTGTGTGTGTGTGTGTGTGTGTGTGTGTGTGTGTGTGTGTGTGTGTGTGTGTGAATCATATCTGTTTTGGTGATACCATTTTGATGTGCGTACCATCTACGCCTATGTACCACATCCCAATGACATTACTTTATATAGCATGTTAATGGCTTCTGCCTCACATGCAGCATGTTAAACCATTGTACAGGCCATACCAGTTATCCGTACAGATGTCTATGGAATATCCAGATGTTTGAAACCTATATGTGGTCTCTGTCCCCTAACATTGGCCATGTATGTGATATTGTTGCCAAATTAGTCACAGTTAATGTAGTGACACACATGCCAGCATCAGATATCATACATGACTGAAACATCATGCTGATACAACATCTGTTACTCCATCACTTGTTTAGGCTTCTAGCAGCAATAGATGACTCCAGTTGATATTTCTGGTGGGTTATCTCATCATCCATGAAGGCATTCACAACATTATGTGTTGTAAGAGGTAGGGGGTTATGACCCACACATATAATCTATGTGGGGCATGTCATGTCTATGTAGCACTATAGTACATTAAAGTGGATAGGTAGGTTTACTAATCTGTCTATTGCCAACTGTGTTCCTGTTACTGTATGCCCATCCCCTGTGTCAGTCTTTACTGTGTGTATGCAAAGGATATACCATTTTGTCTCCGTGTTCCATCCTGTGAACTCAGGAATACATACCACAAACCTGTCATACACAGTACCATGCATGCCTTCACCAATTGCATCAGGGTTGAGTGTATGGGAAAGAAATAGCAGGTGCAACAGGTGCTGACAAGTGAATATGTTGCAGTCAATCTAATGGCTAAGCTTGTGAGGGACCTATTGATAGTTCTCCAGTAACCTGTTCTATATATATGAGCCTGTGGTACTACACAACACTGAGGTGACATGTCTGAAGGCTACCTGTCTGTGACAAGGGGTATGTATACAATATCACACTGTCTGACAACAATGTCCCTCACACACACTGTTGCATGCATACACATCTGGTAAACATACATATAAAGCTGTATCTTGGCTATGAAACAGTTGGTGTATTTCCACTCTGCCATACTCCATGTTGGTAATGTCTGCAGGGCCACAGCCTAAAGACACACAGACACCTGGAACACAAACAGAATACAGCATGTCAGACTACATTCAGTCAGTGGTACTAACAGCAATAATGCATCATGGCTAATAAGGTACATACACTTTATTTGTTCCCATAAGAAATGCAAGCAGACAGCACCTTACACAGTATTACATAGCTACACTGTACTATACTCACCCTTTGCTTCACACCCATATTAGCATGTCACTAAATTGATGGTATGAATGACAGGGATGTGGCACAGGTATCATCATATGCAGAGGGTGAGAAGTGGGTTTGCCAGAGGCCTAGGCTGGGCCATACAGTTGACATCGTGTGTGTGTGTTTGGAGGGGTATCCTATAGGTGGGCTATGCAGAGGTGCTGTGTGTTCCTGGAGATGACCTGCCTGTGATACAGATATGTGTGTGTATGTATGCACACAATCACTCCATATGGCTGCCCTAGACAGGGGTATGTTGGACAGCTGTGGACCGTACATGGCAGGGTGTCCAATTCACCATCTCTGGTCACAGACACATAAACTAGTACTGCCAGAGGTCTCACTGGCACCACCAGGCCCAAGGCCAGATGCAGTACTGCTTCCTGATGGTGACTGCTGTCTGCTGGATCCGTGTCCTTGATGGGACCAGCCAGAGCCATGTGCCCAGGGCCTGTTTCATTGTGATGTGGACAGCAACTCCCCCTTCAGTAGTGCTGGTGTCACTGCCACTATGGGAGTGTGAAGGAGCACAGCCCCGTAGACTCTTAGTTGATGTTAGTGTTGACCTACATCCATGTGGCTGACACCCATCTCCCACCACACACTCTACCACAGACATGCCATGGTCGAGGATTGCCAAGGTCTCACCCCACTATTCATGACCTCAGTATTTTGGCATATGGCCTCAACAAGCTCATGTATGTTGCTACATAGATCTGGAATAGTTGCATCCAACACCCTGAGTATTTGTCTGGTGTTGCATTCACTACATGCCTGTGCATCCAGGACAGCCCAAAACATGCATCTGATGACACCTGCTGTGGCACTTGTGACTGTGGCATGATGAGCAGCAATCCTCCTGTGAGTACCCTTGTTCATCGTCCTGTGTGGGACCTCCCTGCACTCTGGCTATGGCCAGTGTCTACACTCACACCTGCCATAGCCACGACACTAGCCTGTTCCATGCCACCACCTGCCAACTGTCCATCATCTGTGGCTGCTGGGGACGGGGCATGTGTGGGCATTGTGACCATGTGCAGTGACATTGTGGATGACTATAGGATGCCAACCGATGGCACAGATTCAGCCCCTGACAACCCCACCTGTGCCTGACTATGACCATCATTATTGTTAGAGTCTTCCAACCCTTCCCCATAGGCCAGACATGTGGAGAATACAAGAGGTTGTTGTCACATGTAGTACACAACTAGTACTTGCCAGAGATTCCTGCAACTCTTGTAGTGTTACTGTAGGTCTCCTGGCAGCCTCCCTGACCAGTTTGTGTCTTGTCTTTTCCACATATTTGGAGGGATGTCCAGTTCTTGGCAGTGTCACTGTTGCCCCATATTTTCACCACCATTTGATTACTGTCCTCACTGTGTTCTATGGTATATGTAATGCTGTGGAAATGTGTGTGTACCATTATCTGGGCCAATACCTTTCACAAATGAGATCCCTTTGCTGCTTCGTAAGCTGTATGTGAACTATGGCTGTTGTTGTAACAGGCAACTGAATACATGTTAGGATAATCCTGGTAGGACACCTGACTGTTATTTGCTATTAATCAAAGAGTATCTGTAATTGATGGCAGGTGTGTACCCAAGAAGACGTAATGCTGTAATTATATTGAAAGCTGCTTCAACACATTATTAGCTTCAGCCTGTGCACACATATGCATCTAGCTTCTTGTACATTTTTTAGGTGTAATAATTGTTCCCCTAACATATTTGTTTGTTTTACAATTGAATTGTACATGTTATAGGTCACATGAAAGGATGGAAGGGTTCAGAAATGTTTTATTGTACTCTTATTTTTTGTATATCACAAATACCTGGCATTCTAACAGGTGTGTGTACACCATTTTTATGCACTGTGCAACACTAATTTATAAAATACGTCCCAAGTTTTAGGCCTTTGTTCCCCCCCCCCATTTTGTCAGTCTTTGTCCAGATTTCTTGCAATGACAGGTTCTGAGGTATGCTACATATATGTGACATCTCCTGCAAATAGGCCCCTGTGATGACCACTGTGATGCAATGCAGTTAACCACACCACAAGTGAACATGCAGATATTGCAAAATTATTGAGAGTAACAGTTGTGTGCATGGTCACATGCATGACCTTAACATGCCTGGGGTACTGGTGAGCCACAACAGGAAAATCCCACACTCACTGGCTTCAGGATGCTGTCCCACATCTAGACCAGAGGTACCTATGTAGTTGTGGGGGAGAGGTACTGTCAGCAGACTTACATTTGGCATTGGTACAAAATGAATGCTACTTTTCTGCAGGTGTACAGTACAAGCTCTGATAATACACAATTTGCTGTCCTTCACCATAGATGTGCACTTATGTGCATTAATAAACCCCACTCACAAATGCAGTTTGAACTGACATATGCATTTAGATACTGTATAGAAGACAGTATGACTGCTACATGATTAAATTGATGTGCACTGTGGCTTTACCTGGACGCTCCTCGCCTGTTGCCTGGGTGCCATCCACCTCCACGACTTGTGTTTCCTGTGTTGGCTGTTGTGTGGGTGCGGCCCCAAGGTTGGCAAGGAGCTCCTCTGTTGCCATAGGTGGGGTCTCTGTGGCTAGACCCCCATCTATAGCAGTGTGGTCCCTTGCCATGGCAGTAGCCCTTTGCCGGGAATGATGTATCAGGTCAGTTGCCTGATGCCTGACCTGATCGTATGTGTAGCCATGGTGGCACAAGGTGTTAATTCTGTGGACATGGTCATCCCACAGGGCAGTCTGCTCCTGCAGATTTTGTCAACTATGGCCGAACAGCATCCCATGGTGCTGGATTATGGCATTGGTGATGGCTGCGTTCTCATCTGCAGTATATGCTGGTTGATGCTGCATAGCACCTGGAAAACATAAACAGGGAAACACATCACAGGATCTCAGACATCGCCCAGAGTTATTTACAGAGCCAGCAGATCAACATTGCCTATCATTAGCCACCACTTACAACCACATCATACATCTATCATCTATCAGCACAATATGAACCTGCATTGCACTCCTGGTCCTGATGTGTCATGTTCCCCCCAATGAGGGCCAGTACATTGCATAAACCACCATTTGTCATTCATGTTTGTGTAGAGGGATGACAGTGGTCATCTTCCTTGCAGATGGGATGTCAATGGTTCTCAGGCTTTGCTTGAATGCAGTGTGTAATGGAGCTGGCAGCATATGCCTGAGTTCATGTAGGATGCAGACAGGAATGTTATCAGGTCCTATGGAGACTTGCTTTTGTTGACTTTGATTAGGCAGTATGCAGCTGCTCCCTGATGATGAGGGGAGGGGTGTGGGTGCTGTTCATATCCACCTATACTGATGGTGAGCCAGGGGGTGATGTTTGCCCTAAACCTGTCTGCAGCAGGTTGGCTATAGCTATGGTGTGTGTGTGTGTGTGTGTGTGTGTGTGTGTGTGTGTGTGTGTGTGTGTGTGTGTGTGTGTGTGTGTGTGTGAGTGTGTATGCGGTGTGATTGACCACCATTACAGGGTGGTTTGGGTTGTTGCTTCTGAGATTGCAGACATATGTGATGATGGCCTTGTGATTGCCCTTGGTGGACGTGTCCAATTTGTACTCATAGTTAGCCTTACAGTAAGCCACCTGTGACCTTATTTGCTCATTTAGACAAAGGTTGACTTACTGCCAAGATGGTGCTTGCTCCTACTTTGCCTATACAGCCAATATAGCGACCAATTATGTGGTTTGTGTATTGCTGCTGTCCAGCAAATGGGATTACTCTACCTTGGTGGAGGCAGGTTTTACAAGTAAGGTATTGCTGAGTCCATACAGCTACGTAGGTGGTCATGTAGCTGTTTGTAATTGGCATGGACACAAGGTCATAACACAGTTGGACACCTCTTCAGTTTCAACCTAATAATCAAGCTTATTCTAGTACCCAGGTCTGTGGCAGGGCAATGCAACAACCAGTACCTGTAGAAATGTAACTCTGTTGGATGCACAGAAACTAAGATTACACACATGTACAACATGTACAGCTTATTTACCTGACATTTTGCATCCCGTGTCTGTTGTTGTGAGGCAGCCAGGTACACCTACTCATACATAGATGTGCACAGGTAAAACCTGATATACATTTTTGTTCTATGTCAGTATGGCACACTGTATTTACACTCCTGCTGCTCAGCCATTCCTCTCAACCTGTTAGAGCAGGACATCTGGAGGACACCACACATACATGGGGGGCAATGGGCCAAAATTAGTGACACTTTTTTAATATTGCTGTAACACATTTAAGTCATTTGATAGCGCAGTAGCCTTTGCATTCACAGACATACCCTAGAGGATGTCCAACACTCATATGTCCGGAAGAGAGGAGAAAGGCTAGGAGTGTGGTAGTGAGGGTAGGATCTTTAAATGTTGGCAGTATGACTGGTATGGGGACAGAGCTAGCTGATATGATGGACATAAAGATGGTTGAAGGGGGGTAAGGCTAGGTGTATCGGAGGCAGGTCCAAATTGTTCTATCATGGTGCAGATGGGAGGAGAAATGGTGTAGGGGTTATCCTGAAGGAACAATATGCCATGAGTGATTTTGGAGGTGAAAAGAATGTCGGATAGAGGGATGTTTATGAAGCTGGAAATTAATGGTGTAATGATAAATGTTGTTAGTGCACATGCTCCGCAAGTTGGGTGTGCGATGGATGAGAAGGAACATTTTTGGAATGAGGTGGATAAAGTGGTGATGGCTGTACCCAAGGGTAAGAGAGTGGTGATCGGAGCAGATTTCAATGGGCATGTTGGTGAAGGGAACAGAGGAGATGCGGAAGTGATGGGTAGGTATGGTGTTAAGCAAAGGAATGCAGATGTTGAGATGGTAGTGGATTTTGCAAAAAGGATGGACATTGCTGTGGTGAATACATATTTTAACAAGACGGAGGAGAATAGGGTGACATACAAGAGTGGAGGAAGATGCACCCAGGTGGATTATGTCCTATGCAAGAGGGCCAGTTTGAAGGAGATTGGAGACTGTAAAGTGATGACAGGGGAAAGTGTGGTTAGGCAGCATAGAGTGTTGGTCTGTGGGACAACATTGGTGATCTAGAAAAGGAGGAGGAGTGTGAGGGCATCACCAAGGATTAAATGGTGGAAAATGAAAAAGGGAGATTATGAGGTTGAGTTCAGGGAAGAGTTAAGACAGGCTCTGGGTGGCAGTGAAAATTTACTGAATATCTGGGTAACTGCCGCAGAGCTGGTAAGGGAGACAACTAGAAAGGTGCTTGGTGTGACATCTGGACAGAGGAAGGAGGACAAGGAAACATGGTGGTGGAATGAAGAAGTACAGGAGAGTATACAGAGGAAAGATGTTGATGAAGAAGAAATGGGATTGTCAGAAAGATAAAGAAAGTAGACAGGAGGACCGGAGTATAAGGAGACGAGGTGCATGGCAAACAGGGAGGTGGCAAAGGCTAAGGATGAGGCATACGAAGAGTTATATAAAAGTTTGGACACTAAGGATGGAGAAAAGGATCTGTACTGATTGGCTAGACAGAAGGACTGAACTAGAAAAGATGTGCAGCAGATAAGGGTGATAAAGGATAATGAAAGAAACGTACTCACAAGTGAGGAGAGTGTGTTGAGCAGATGGAAAGAGTACTTTGAGGGGCTGATGAATAAAGGGACTGAGAGAGAGAGAAGGTTGGATGATGTGGGTATGGTGAATAAGGAAGTGCAATGGATTAACAAGGAGGAAATAAGGATAGCTATGGAGAGGATAAAGAATGGAAAGACTATTGGTCCAGATGACATACCTGTGGAAGCATGAAGGTGTTTAGGAGAAATGGCAATGGAGTTTTTAACCAGATTGTTTAATGAAATCTTGAAAAGTGAGAGGATGCATGAGCAGTGGAGAAAAAATGTTTGGGTACCAATTATAAGAATAAGGGTGATGTGCAGAGCTGTAGTAACTACAGAGGGATAACACCGATGAGTCACAGCATGAAGCTATGCTGAGGAGGGATGCTGAGTATATTGGGAAAAGGATGGTAAGAATGAAACTGTCAGGTAAGAGGAAAAGAGGAAGGTCTAAAATAAGGTTTCTGGATGTGGTGAGAGAGGACATGCAGATGGTTGGTGTGACAGAGCAAGATGCAGAGGACAAGAAGAAATGGAGACAGATGATCCACTGTGGAGACCCCTAATGGGAACAGCCAAAAGAAAGAGTAAGAGATGTTGTAATGTCAGTCTTCACAGATTTGCCATTGATTTGTCAGACATAACACAACTCTATGAGTAAATGACTATAAATATGAGGCACACATATGGTCAGTGTGCATAACACTGGGCAGTTGAATGGTATGAGCTCATTATATCACATGCAGATCAACACACACGTCTGCAACAGTAGTTTACTCTGCAAATACTCTGTATAGGTCTCTCACATTTCTGAGACAAACATGTATATCATAGTTGTATTCACAATTAACATATGGATATCTACGTCATCCCAGTAGCTGGCCTAGCAGTGTCACAGTCAGTATTATTCAACACACACTCCAGTAGTAGTCATATGTGAACCGTCCTTTCCTGGGGTGACTCAGGTGCCTGATCTGTGATCTATGTCACTGTAGACAGACCGAGATGCTAAGGCCATAGGTTCTGATCAGCAATATATTAGTACAGCAAGTCTTGTTGAGACATATTTGTTGAAATTCCTATTTCCCATTATTACATACCCCTACTGCATTCTATTACATGCTTACTTGTTTGACATAGCTTTTTTTGTCCTAGTATAGTTGGTTTGATTCCGATTTGTGCTGGTTTGTTTGTTTGTCTGCCTGTCTGTTTGTCTCTCTCTCTCTCCAAGATGTTGGGTATATATCTGTTTTGCATAGGCAGCAACTTGCCTATTGTAGGGAATGCTCATGAGCAGCTGATGGCCTGTACACCAATTGGTGTCCCCCACTTGCTAATTGCATGAAAAACAGCTGTGTTTTTATTCCTATAGTCAATGGCATGGCAACACACTCCTATAATTGAGTACTTCATGTGGGCGTTGGCCCTTTTCCTTGCCTGGGAAGAGGACTTCATGGAGGTGTGTGAACAACATCATCACAGAGGGTAATTGGAAATACCTCTTACAATGAAAACTGTGGAGACAGCCCAAGAAAATGGGGGAGAATGTTCCAGACATAGGGACAAAATGTAAGTATTGCTGTTATACAGTTGAATTAATGTTAGTTTAACAGGGTTTATGTGGACATGGCTTTTCTGTGTGATTTTAAGTTCATAGGTTTATAGGTTCATAGGTAGGTACTAGGCTATCGGCCAAAGGGCCTATGTAAGCCTAGCCAACAAGGTTCCCTGGCTTATGCCACCCAAGAAAGTTATTTTCCTGTGCCACTGTCGAGCAGAGACACAGAAGTGATCCCCGGGGTGTATTTACTATTTCCCATCCACTCATCAAGATTTTCCTTGAAGAGTGCTAATGAAGAACTTTGCTTGACATAGATGGTTAGCCTGTTCCAGAGTATGGGAAGTCTTTGAGACAGGAATCTATTCCTCCAGCATGTCCTGTTTATTGTGGTGACAAGGTTTAGGTCCCTAGAGTGTGTAGATTGGAGGGATTGGGATTTCTTTAGGTGTAGCATGTCCAACAGCTCTGGGTTTGACATAGCTTTATATGTTAGGCAGAGATCACCTCAGAGTAGGTGATATGCTACGGAGTAAAGCTGGAGTTTTTTGAGACGGTCAGTGTAGTGCATTTGTTTGAGGCCAGTAATCCTCTTTGTGAGGTACTTTTGTGGCCTTTTCAGCTGCTGCAGATGTCTTGTGAGGTACATTCCAAAAGGGACGCTGTACTCTATAATGGGTCTAATGAGTGTCAAGTAGAGGGGAACAATGATCTCTTTTTTCCTGGATGAGAACCATTTTATGATGAGGTGTGCCATGTAGAAGGACTTCCTGACTACTATGGTGATGTGACTATCAAAGGAGAGACTACTGTGCATCTGGGTCCCAAGGTCTCTTATCACACATTCAGTGTTAAGTAGATTTCTGCCTATGTGGTAGTTCATGGGTACAGAGTTTTTACCAAAGGGGATGACACTGCACTTTTTGACATTGAGCTTGAGGCCATGGCTCTGACACCGGGCATCTGTCTCAGAGAGACCCTTCTGTAGGATGTCCACATCATTTGGGGACTTGACTATGACTCCTAGTTTGCAGTCATCTGCGAACTTTGTTAACCAGAGGCCTTATGTGTTTGCCTGTACTTCAGAGAAGTAGATACCAAACAGGAGAGGTCCCAGGACTGAACCCTGTGGTACTCCACTTGTCACTGGTTTGAGGTCAGATTTGGAGTCTGCAACTTTTAAGGTGTGGGTTCTGTCAGTGAGCCAGTTGGCAACCCATCTTGTGACATAGGGATTTATACCTAGTTTAGTGAGTTTAGCTATAATTCCAGAATGGGGGATGGTGTCGAAAGCCTTGGCGAGGTCAAGATAGGCTTTGTGAACCACCTTACCCTCATCTACGGCTTTGATGACTGCCTCAAAGAAGTCAATCAGGTTCAGGAGGCATGATCTGCCTTTCACAAACCCGAACTGGGTGGCATCCAGAGTTTGGAGGTTACCAATGTCTTTGTTTATGAGTTCCATGATGATACATTCCATGACCTTGCAGACTAGGCTCGTCAGGCTAATAGGGTGATAGTTCCCGGGATCAGTGGTGGCTCCCGCTTTGTGGAGTGGGATAACTGTTGTTATGCACCATTCAGTGGGCACAAAGCCTGATGCGAGGCTATTATTGAACATGGTGCTTAGGTGGGGAGCCAGTTCATTCTGAAGTTCGTGTAAAATGCAGCCTGGAATGTTGTCTGGTCCCATGGATGCTGTGTTTTTGGCTTTAGAGAGTGCAGCTTTTACCTGCGTAGTTGTGATTACAGGGACTCTGCATTCTTCCTGTATAGATATGGGCCCTTTAGGGGGTGGGGGAGTAAAGTTAGCACTGAACCTATCTGCCAGGATGTTGACAATATCAGTTGGTTCTGTAATTTTCATGCCGTTGTGCTATAACTCAGAGCAGATCTGGGTGCTGCCATCGAAATTCTTGACATAGCTATAGAATGCTTTGTGGTTGTCCTTAGAATTAGTGTCAATTTTGTTTTTGTACTTAGCTTTGGAGGATCTTATAAGGAATCTCAGCTTCTTACTGAGGCTGACCAGGGAGCACCTCCACTCATGGGATTTTACTCTCTTTTGCAACAGTTTCTTCCTTCTGTTGTACAGTTTGTTTATGACAGGGGACCACCAGATTGGCTTCCTTTTTTTGGAGGATAGCGTCTTGGTTCTGTTTGGGATAGCACGATCCATGCACTCATGTAATAGAGTGCATTTGTGTAGGATTCAGCAGTTTTAACTGTATTGTCCATCTGCATGGGTGTCATGAAGTTCATCACTTCTGTCTTAAGAAGCATGAAGTTGGCTTTGGAGAAATTTTTTACCATGATTTTCTTAATGGGGGGTGGGGGGGTGTGGATATCAAGGGTGATTAGCTTATGGTTGGATCGGAGCAATGAGGAGTTGACTTCAGGTGTGGAACACCGGTCACTCATGTTGGTAATGACTAGATCTAGGACATTGTTGCCCCTGGTGGGGTTGTGGATAAGTTGATTCAGGGCATTGGAGTTTATGAATTCCAGAAAGCGTTGAGCTAAGGAGTTCTTACATGAGTAGTTTTCCCAATTAATGGTTGGGTAGTTGAAGTCGCCCATTATTAGGGTGTTTGGTTGAACCCTAATATTTTCCAGTACATCAAGAATAGAGTAGTGGGAATCCTGGGGCATGGTGGGGGATCTGTAGCAAGCTATGATTTGGATCGCTGTTTTGCCCAGAGTTAGTTGCACTTGGATAACCTCGGATGCATTATGCTGAGCAACTAGCCTGGAGGTGTGGATATCTTTAATGAATATGGACACACCTCCACCTTTGGTGTTTCGGTCCAGGTTACATGGCCGAAAAGTGTGGTATGAGTTATAGTCTGGTAGTGCAGTGGTGCTCTCTGGAGCCTTGAACCAGGTCTCAGTCACTGCACAGATATCAATGTTCTCCATTTTAAGGAGTGCCTCGAGTGAGTGCATTTTGAGATTTAGACTTCTAGCATTGAGTAGCATTACCCTCAGTTTTTGCTTGCCTGTTCTTGTTACAGTGGTGAATTTGTCATTTGAACCTTGCCTAAAAAAGCATCATGGTCTGTCGACCATATCATCCTAAGCAGACAGATACTGGATCCCCTTAGAATGACACCAGAAGCTTAGCCAATTGTTGAAGTCAATCATTTTGTCCTTGTACTGTGATATCATTCCGGGCGATGGCAGAATGCTATTCAGGGCTAGGATCATACCTGCCTGGGCTACAAGATTGGAGCGCTCTTCCATGTCTCTTTTCATGTAGTCCAGGGAGGTACATCTCAGGTCATTCACACCAACATGGACAATGACAGAGTCATATTGGTACTTGTTGTGGAGTGACCTGAGTGCTTGGGTTATGTGGTGTATCCTGGCACCTGACAGGCTGCTGACAGTAACCTTCTCTTTGTTTAGCCTGGTGAGTGGGATATCAGTGTGCCTGATTACAGAGTCATAGTGTGTTGGGTACGTTGTTTTGCCTTATTGGCTGTGGTTGAGTGGCACACTGAGTCTGTGGGCTATGTGTCATTTAGGTTGTGTTGGGGAATGGAGGTTGCTTGCGTTTCTTCTTTGGAGGTCTCTGTTGCTTAGACAGATTATTACTGAGAGCCTCCGCAAATGTTTTTGTGTTACTACGTGTGGATTTTGGTGGTGTAGATTTAGTGAGACTATGTGATGAGTGCAGTGTGGTGCAAATGTTTACCTTCTACTCTTGACTGTCAAGTCTTGGCTGGAGAGAGCTTTAACTCCAGTTTGGCTAGATAAGTGCATCTCTCACAGGTTGTAGTGTTGGGTGGTAGGAGGAGATGGTTGTCTGTATACATGAGACAATTTCTACATTGCCTTAAGATGCCCAGATTCATCAGATAGACAGGAGAGAACACTGGTCTGTCTGTGTCTGACAATGTTATGTGGTTGGCATAACTCTCAACTGTAGGGCTATCCACAGAATGGCCAGAGTTTGGACTTTTATGTTTGGTGTGTTCCTCAGACATTTTTTGCCTTTGGAAAATCAGAAGCATACTCTGGGGATTGCAGTCAGTAAATGGTAACATCCATTTGTGTTTCTGACTTCATATCCCTCAGAAAAGATATGTTACAACAAACCCTGTTACACCAGCAACTTTCTCAGTTTATAACAGCAATATTTCAAATATGCCCTTGTTTTTGGGCCTCTGTCCCCCAGGTATGTCAGGCTTTGTCCAGATGTCATGCAGTAAGAGGTTGATAGGTATGGTATATCATTATTTAGGGCCTTCATTCCTGATATCATCCCAGTGATGTATCAGAATGTCAGACATGTTATGTGGAAGGGGCCTTATATATGAAGACAAAGCCTGGACATTCTGTGGGACTCTGTACAGTTGAGAGGTATGTGTATTTCTGGTGATTGTTGACAGACTGTCAGGACTGTGTAGCAGAGTAGAGTGTAAATGTTATTTGGCCTGTGTAGGGAGGGGGTAGATGTAAGCGTTCTGGCTCCTTTTCTATCTGACTGTGCATATTGCTCCAGTTTCTGGTGGTCTATCAGCTGTATATGTTTGTAGGGGCAGACTGAGACATGTCCTGTACCATGGTCAGGAGCCATACTACACTTTGAATTGGGCCACTATATGTAGAGTTAGTGTGTGAGTGGCAAACATGATGATGTTTTTGTTCACACAGTCCTTATACTCTACTGTTCATTTGGCTTACCGGTATGTCACTATGACTGTGGTGAAATTGGTTGTGGATATGCACTTTCATATTGGTGTCTGTTTTTCAGTGCGGTTACATCTCTGTAGTGCCTGATATATTTGCAAATACACATGTAATTCCCCATAGCAGATTTGGGTTGGTGTTGTGTCAGCCTGACTGTAGTTTGGACGCTGCTTGGTGACATGCTTAGCAGCTCAGTGTAGTTTCCCTAATGTGATGTTATGTCTAGATATTTGTAGGGTGTACTGTTGCCTGGCCTCCATAAGTGTTGTGTATTTCTGACACATCAGTGGGATGATGTGAGGATTTAAGTCACTAACTAATGAGAAGTAATTGAGTGTTGGACTTGTGCTATTTCAGTCAATAAATGTTAGAACAGACTGGAGGGTGTTACTCCAGCAACTGTGTCAGCTTATCTATTCCAGTATTTCAGATATGTCCTTATTTTCATGGCTTTCTCCCCCCACTTTGTCAGGCTTGGTCCAGATTCATTGCACTAAGGGCTTCTGAGCATACCTCTCGACTGGCTGGATTGTTTCCGAATGTCCAGGTTTATTGCTCATATTTCTGGTCTGTTCCACAGATTCATTTTTTTTTTATTTCTCTAGTTAATCACTGTGATGATCTGAGGATTTCTGTCAGTAAATGATGGCATACATTTCAGCTTCAGAACTAACATGCTTCAGAACATGCATGCTGAAACAAACCCTGTTACTCTAGCAACATTCTACATTTATAAGAGCAATATTTAAAATATGTCATTAGTTTTGGCCCATTGTCCCCCCCCCATTTTGACAGCCTTTGGCAAGAATTCTTGCACTAAGAGGTTGAGAGGTATGGTTCTGAGGTATGATTCCTCTACATGTTATGAGTATATGTTTATGTGTGTATATATATATATGTGTGTGTGTGTGTGTGTGTGTGTGTGTGTGTGTGTGTGTGTGTGTGTGTGTGTGTGTGTGTGTGTGTGTGTGTGTGTGTGTATATATATCTCGATATATATTATGTATATATTCCATATATATGCATGCAATATGTATACATACAATACCTGACTTCTTCTTTTGGCTTTTCCTGGTTATGGGTTGCCATAGTGGATCACCTGTCCACTGATGATTGGCAGTGGAGTTTTACAGTGTTGAGTTACCAGTCCAGAGCCCAACCTTCCACAGAAGGCACACACACACACACACACACACACACACACACACACACACACACACACACACACACACACACACACACACACAAGGCCAATTTAGAGTATCCAATCCACCTACAGCATGTCTTTGGGAAGAAACAAGAGCACCTGAGGAAACCTACACAACCACAGGGAGGACATGCAGACTCCACATAGAAGGCACCCCAGTCGAGGATCAAACCAGAGAACCTCTTGCTGTGAGGCAGCAACACTAATGGCTGTACCACTGCAGCCACACTATGCATGCAAGCAAAACCTGATTCTACAGAATCTTTTCCCTACTGTTGAATGGCTCTATTGCATGATATGTTTGAAAAAGCATCAGAAATCCCCATAGCTCAATTAGCATAGTGGTACATTGCTCTGACTATGGTACGCAGGGCCCCGGGTTTGAGACGTGGTAGTGCTGCTTGTTTTGTTGCTAGGCAGAACAGTGGCTGATGGAGACAGAGAGATTAAAGCAGTTTTAAGTGGCTTTAACTAATTCCCTCCAGTACAGCTCTTTTGACTGTGTACCTTTAACTCCCAGTGGGTGTGGCTTCAGACTTTAAAAAATGAAGTTATCACTTTATAATTCTAATAAATACTCATCAACAGAGGACAAATATCAACACAATTGAGTTTGCCATCATGTATGCTTCAAGATAAAATCTTATATCTTGTATGGACCATGGTTTTGGAATTATTAATGCAAACATGAACAAACAATATTTGATGCCTAGAGGTGCAGTAAGAGGCAACTGCAGAAACATCTGAAGGTGACACTTGGCTGTAATGAGTTAAGTGGGTCTGCACGGGTTTGCGGGATGCTAAGCAATGCCAACACACAGTTAACAGTAGAGATGCTGAATCTGTGTTGGCTTCACTTAGAATCACACAAACTCACTTACTCCCACTTCAACCACGCTAATTTCTTTAAAAGAAGAGCAAAAGGGGTGATAGGAAAGTGGTGAAAAAGGGGCATGCAGTGGGAAAAATAATATGAAAGATAGCTAGGGATGTGCAGGATGGGTGTAGGCAAGGTCCATAGCTGTTCATTTCTTATACAGCAACAGCTGTGCATTTCTACAGAATTTGGAGGTGAATTTGGACACTCAAACCCCAGAGACAGTGGTGAGGACAACAGAAATGTGTTGTCCAGCCAATTGGACCGGATTACATGTGTCCAGTGGACACGTGAAATGGACAGCTATGTATGGGGCGATATTTTTATTTTGGGACAGATGCCCTTTTCTTTATTTTTAAGGTGAGAGTGGGATGTTGGGGGAGGATTGTATGTATGTCTGGGGAGGTAGGTTGGGTAGGGAGACAGACAAGATAGCAGACAGGGGCAGTACATAATACATGAGTGGGGTAAACACATTTGACATGGAGGGTGGTTGGGAATCCGAAACCCATGGGCCTCCATATGGTTACAGTGGGACTGAGATCCCCACCCATGGGCAGTTACCACTGCACCTTCACGACCCCAAAGGTGGCTGTGCTGGGGACTGGACAGGAGGGGTGGCCTGCCTCTTGAGGTGTGCCAGGTGGCCCTCTTATCTGGTGCAGCTGCTCTCCAAACACAGATCAAAGTGTGCTGCACATTAAACCCCAGACCTGACTGTGCCTGACGGGATCCTGTCCACTCCCACTCTCAGGGGGGCAGGCCCCGGCCCCTGAGGCAGCTCCACCCAAAGCTGGTGCCAGACCAGCAGATGAGGGAGATCAGGGTTGGGTCCCAGATCTGCTGGGGCCCGGTGCCACAGCCAGATGAGGAGAGAGAGTGGTGGATCCACTGGGATCTGCCTTCCCAAACGCAATATCGTGTTGAGGTTTTACAAAATATGTTGGTTAGCCATGAACAACACATTTCAAGATTAATTATAACAGCATGCATGGGTGTTCCAAATAACCCCATAAAACAGATTTGAAACAGTTGCATAGCAAACAGAACACATATAAATAAATGGAACAACAGCATGCATCGTAACAGTATGCCAGTAACACTGACATTAACAGGCCACCAACAATCATATTTATAGAAGGTATGTTAACATGCAAGCAAGCAAACATATTAACAATAATATAACACAAGTCCCAACATTAGGGTTGGAGCACAACATACCCATAGTATTTGGGTAATAATTATTGATGCAGATGACGGGTAGGGGGAAAGACAAAAAGTCCATTAACAACTGTTTATGTTTCTATTTTCCACAATAGTACTGCTCGATACTCTATGGGTCTGCCCTCACTTTACATGTACCTATGCCCATAGCTTCTGTAGTACAAACATAGATATATTAAACTGTCAGCCTGGAATGGTATGAGGTAAACCGTGACAACTCTGGGTACATGACTAATGGGGACTCGTACATGTCAGGGTTTTATATCTGGCACAGAAGGGGTACCCTGAACCACTGTTATGTGAGTGTGCTACTGGCATACATCAACTGGTTTCCTATCTGTGTCCAGGATTATTTGGAGGTGTCCACTAGCTGTGACAGTGTGACACTTGAGAGACTTGTGTTGGGAACATACCTCTCAACCTCATAGAGCATGACATCTGGACAAGCCCATACATAAGAGTGGGACAAAGACCCATAAATATAGTCAAATTTTAGATATTGCTCTTACAAACTTAGAAAGTTGATAAAATAACAGGTTTTGCATTTGCATGGCTTTTCTGATGGATATGACATCTGACATTTGTATGTGTATCATTATTTTCTAACTTCAGTCTATAATGGTTTGTCACTGATTTGCCGACAACACTAGTTTATGTAAAATGGACCTAAAATCTGAGACAAATATCTGGACATAATATCTGTACAATTGAGAGGTACGAGTCAGGAAGAGTGCATATTGTATGTACCTACCCTGCTGTCATTTGCAGGCATGTGGTGGGACAATAGAACAGTAGTACACAGTTTATTAGTATACCCTTCATACAGCTACTGGCAACATTTACTTACCTGTAAAACCTGTGGGAAAATATCTGTTAACACTACCTGATTGTACATTTATTCCTGATTCCTTGTGTGTAGATATGCACACATCTTAGTACCACTCCCTGGATTTGGACCATGTCTGGGTGTGCAAAATTAACAAGAAAGCTATTTCTCACCACACTGAGCTACTGGGGAACTGCTATTTCTTGCTTCACTGGTTTCTACCTAATAGTCTCTTAGTTAGACAGTCTGAACTTGTAATCCTGTGATGCATGCATGACAGTTATTGTACTGTGTTTTAATCCTTTGGATTACTACAATCTGGAAAGCAAATGTTAACATAAAGCAGTGCTGCATTGAACATACTTTAATACTCTACACATTACTATTCAGGATTCAGAGCTTAGTACAGTATATATTTCACATTTAATTTATAGCTCATTTTACAGCTACACCATCTACAGTTTCTCCTACCAGCTTGTTCACAGATGAACCTCAGTTAATGTATGCTGTCACAACCATATTTGCTGTGAAGAACCTGTATACATTCTATATATGTCTACAAAAACATACCAGAATAAACACAACCATTTTTAAGGGTCTTTATTGTACTTCAATATTCGTCAGTCAAACTTTTTTATTTATTCAGTTCACACAGTAACAGTATACCTACTAGCAGTAAGCAATGTACTCCATCTTAACCATTTTAACAATATACTGCAAAATAGATTTGTACTCACCAGCCTGTGGGTGCAGCCTCAGCAGTCTGTCACCATGGGCTTCGACATTCACAGCCCTCTCTGGTGCAGCTGTAGTGGAGAAAAACCCAGATTATGCATATCTGTCTATCAAATTCTCAGGTTAGTATTTGCTACAAACTACTTGACAGTGATACTTATACACTAGTGGAGCATTCCAGTCCCATCCATCTTGGATCCACTGGTCCAAGAATGCCCCCTTCCTACTATTTATGTCAGCCTAATGGTGCAATACCTGCTCACCAGTCCAGGGGATGCCAGTAGCACTGGTGAGGTGACTTGCGAGATGGTCCCAGGCCTCTGCTTTGTATTGGGAGCCCTGGTACTGGCCCTGCAGCAGTCTCTCCTCATGTTTTTTTACTAGGAGTCCAGCCATGACCCTGGACTCCTGAATGCTCCAGCGTTGTGCCCGAAAGCGCACTCCCTTTCCTATGCCAGCCATTGTATCTGCACTGATGGACTATAACAGATTATGGCTATATTCCTACTTGTGCCATTTAAATAGTGCTATATTCCCACCCTTTGCTGTCATTGGACCATTTTGAAAAGGTGAAGCTCTGCTAAGCAGTGCGCAAACCTGCTGAGCCAGTTTTAACACTGCTTAAAGGAGAAATTGTTGAGCACTGTTTAACAGTGTGCAAATCCACTTAGCTGAGCTACCTGCTGCTTAGCATTCACGTCTTAGCAATAGTTACACCTGATAAGCATAGCTGAGCAATGCTAACCATTGCTCACTTTTAATTTATTAAATATATCAGAACATTCCTTAGCCTAGGAAAAAAATATATAATATTAGTATTATATTATTATGTTATATAGTGAGTATTATGGTGCTCTGACAAGGCATTGAGGACTGCAATCAGGAAATAATGGTATACAGTTGGCTTTCAGGCTTCTATCTTTCAGAGATTCATGCTAATACATATCCTGTTTTCTATCAACTTTCTACATTTGTTAGGGCAATATTTAAGTGGTGTCCCTATTTTTAGTGTTTTGTCCACCTATTATTTGTGCCTTTGTCCACATGGACTGCTGTCAGGGAATAGTGGCATACATTTGACTTTCAGACTTCTATCCTTCGGAAATTCATGCTAATGCATGACCTGTTTAATATCAACTTTCTAAGTTTTTGAAGGCAATATGTAAGATGTGTCCCTTTTTATGGCTTTATCCCCCATTGTTTGTGCCTTTGTATACATTTCCTACTTTAGCAGGTTGCGGAGGTGTCATATGGCACTTTTATAATGCAGGGGGTGTGTCCCAGAACCTGTCACACACCACCTGCATTGTTTTCCTGCTTCCATATGTATGTCAGTGTCTGTGGACACTGAAATGATCATTTATTTCATTTCAGTGTCCACGGACACTGAAATACTGGCATCATATTAGAGAAATTCTCTAATATTATGCCATGTCATGATTAGAAAATGCAGTATGGCACTTTCTGAGTGCAGGGGACGTGATCAATGTCCGTACACTACTTGAACATGCCCCCTGCACTCATTCACGGTTTGTGTCCATGTAGCTTAAGTAGCAGTGTGCCTTCATGAATATGCAAGGCACGCTGCTGTGGCTACATGGACTCGAAAAACTCCATGCAGGAATAGCACTATTCCTGCATGAAGTTTATTGAATCTCAGGGTCTATTTTATCTGATGTTCTTTTCATGCTAAAGATTATTCATAATTTCCTAAATTTCCAAGGTTCAAAGCTGATGCATATATGGCCAGCTTTAAAATGATTCTGGTAGTTTTTGTTTAGTGGTTGAGTTTGCTCTCATTGTAGCAGTAGATCACCAGCATTTACATTTTTTAAAAAAAGTTACCTGTATATTACCAGGAAGGGTGAGACTGATTGGCTGATGGCAGTTTGCTCATCCTGGGAGGAAGAAGGTGATCAAGTCCACTACAAGACCGACTGCCACTGTGAAGTAAGAGTACAAACCCAATATAAGCCGGGGTGTATATTTGACTCTTCTAAGGTATAGTGATGGCATAGCTTTCCATGAGGAGTATGTTCAAAAAGATGGATCCTTTTACTTTTTTTACATTTATAGTAGAACCATAATATCAACAACCTTTATAATAAACAGAAAACAATTTTGACCAAAAGTAAGAAGAGTAATTCTGAAAACGTTAAAGCTCTTGTTAGTAAAATAAACAAACAACTCAGTAGCTTAATAAAATCCACCAAAGCCAAGTTTGAGGTTAAAATAGCTACCCAAGCCAAAGACAATCACAAGGCATTTTTCAGTTATGGCCATAATCTCAAAAGCAGAATGCAGCAATACACTGAGCTGATTGTCAGCAATATTACTTACAATGACACTTTAGATAATGGCTAACATACTGGTTGATTAATTCAGCTCTAACTTTACCCCTCTCTCCCCTCTGTCTGTTCCTCAGGATATACCTGACACTGGCTCACCTCCACATACCATACAAGACTAAGTCCTAAAAGTGCTATCAAAAGCTAAAAATACTGTATCAATGGGTCCTGACAATATCCGTGGATACATCTTAAATAGCATGAAGCTTGATTTAGCCACACCCCTAACAACACTGTTCAGTCTTAGTCTCCATACAGGTTTTGCACCAAATGAATGGAGAACATCTACAGCAATTCCCCTGCAGAAGGAATAACCTTTCACAAATCCAGGCAATTACAGAATCAGTCTGACTGGCCTCATGCAAAACCATGGAAAGACTTATCATAGAATTAATTAATCAGGATGTAAGCAACCTTCAAACACTGGACCCATCTCAGTATGGATTCATCAAGGGCAGGAAATGCTTACCTGGTGGATTTTTTTGAAAAGGTCACCAAATCAATGGATGCAGGTGAAATGGTACACTCTGCATAACTCAACCTGGCCAAAGCCTTTGACACAAATCCCCACTCAGGTATTGTAGAAATGCTAAATAAGCTGAGAATAAATCCCTATGTCACCCACTGGATTGCAAACTGACTCACAGATAGGATACTGCTAATTAAAGCAAGGGAAGTTACCACCGCAAAGAGACCATTCACCAGTGGAGTTCCCCAGGGTTCTGTGATGTGACCTCACCTGTTTGGCATCTACTTTTCTGACGTAAAAGCCAGCACCAAAGAGCTCTGACTGATTTGGTTTGCAGATGACTGAATGCTAAGAGTAGTCGTTGGATCTACGAATGACTTGCCCTTCAGGCAGGAAGGTTTTCCCTCAAAAAAAGAACTGATGTCAAAATCATGGTCTGCAACTAAATGCTAGAAAATGCATTATTGTATTCTTTGCCAAGTCATCTACCCCAGGGAATTACCACATTGACAATATGCTCCTAAGAGTTGACCCAGTTGTTCAGGATTTGGGAACTTATGTGGACACTTACCTCACTTCTGACCAACACGTGTCTATTTTTGTAAGAAAATCCTTCTATATTGCACAGCTTATAAACAGAGGGATTGTGTCTAGATTTAGGAATGTCACTGCACCCCCCCCCTCTTTACTCAGCACTCATTATGTTAGTCATTGAATATAACATCCTCTTTGGTATGTATCTATGCAGACACATGCAACAACTGGAACAGCCACACAGATACCCTACTAAAAAGCATACAAGGCCTAAAAAACATGTCCTACATGGACTGACTCAAAGTCTTGTACTCAGTATCCTACAGACTGCTAAGAGGTGACCTGTGTCTGGCATACAAGGCATCCTCTGACCCATTACTGATGGATTTACTGCACATCAACAAGTCAAATGACATCAGAAATACCCAGTGTAGGGATCTAAACCACTACTGCAATATCAAGAGAACAGTTTGGAGAAACAGGTATAATTTGCAGAGGAAATTATTGCTATGGAACAGATTCCCCATCCACATAAAATAAAGTTCAACACCATCCATTTTCAAGTGCAACTTAGCTCTATGGATGGGGAACAGAAAATGTTCCCTAGGACTGCCCCCTGTACTACTAATGAACAGATGCAGCTCCTAAATGTTTTATCCCATGCACAAGTTTCCTCAGAACATCTATGGCA
Organism: Protopterus annectens; assembly: GCF_019279795.1. NCBI lineage: Eukaryota > Metazoa > Chordata > Ceratodontiformes > Protopteridae > Protopterus > Protopterus annectens. Next base: position 1,686,385,090 of record NC_056726.1, read on the forward strand.
TGATCCCAGTTATTCTCATTAGAAGTAATATATAATTATTGACGATAGGATGGCTAAGGCCAGTCTAATGGTATAGGTTATTTCGAACACAAAATGGGAAACTAGCTCAGCTTAAAATGGTCTGCAAGGGTAGCTAACCTAGTACTTCCCTATGAACCTATAAAGATGAGCTAGAAACGCAAGGCATAGCAAGACCTAATACTGTACGCATGCATGTTTGCATAGCTCTCAAATGCCCAGATTTTTGCCTCATATTTTTGGGCTGTTCTTCATAAAATTTGTAGCTTTATGGCAAATCACTGAGGACTGATATTATTAAATAATGAATGAGGACATTAGAAAACTGCATTTTGGAAAATATTAATTGTTGTATTGATTAGCATCTTTGAAGGAATAGTACAACAAAAAATAGTGCATAGAAGTCAGACAAGACAATAGCTGGATGGATCTGCTGAAATGGTTTAAAGTTTGGTAATGACAAATAAAACAGATATGTTGGGCAGCGTTTCTACATAATTAGGTATGACACCTTTTCAATGAGAATTCCACTATATGGCAACTTCAATCTCCTTAGAGATGCCTTTATTTAGTAATGTCATACTCCTTATGTAATTCCTCAAACTCAATAACAGGAAGACCATATGTATCTCAGCCATATATTCCATCAGTGGCAGTGGCAGCACCAGCAGCCCCCTTTTCCTCATTTTCTACATAGGGTTGAGGTGTCTTGTCTTGAGTCAATGCCACATTCCTGCCTTCTTCAGCACTCATGCCTGACTGTCACAGATCTTCTCTCACACAATCCATCCACCTCCTTGCTTGATGCCCTAATTTCCACTTCCTTCTTCCTGTCTGTCCCAAATCTTCTTCACCAATTATGTTCTGCTTTTAGGCACATATAGTATGTCTGAACTGTTCTTTTTTGATCTTTTCTGCAATTGGAGCTACTTTTACTTCTGCTATTTTATCCTCATTTCCTCGTCTGTCCCACAGTGTGCATCCTACCACCCTTCTCAGGCACTTAATTTCCATCACCTCTAGTTCATCAACTGCTCTACCTTTAATGCCAAGGTTTTTGTACCATACAGTAGTACTGATCACATGACTGTTTTCTACACCTTACTTTTCAGCTTCTTTGCAATTCTTCTGTTACATACTACACATGAGACTCTATGCCAGTTGGCTGCAGCCCCTCTGATTCTAGCTTTGACCTCTTCATTCAGACTTCCATTCTCCTCAACCACCTCTCCCAGATACTTAGAGCTATTAACCTGTTCTGCTAAATTCCCTTCTATCTCAGTTCTCAGCTTCTTCTGATTTCCCCAATTTGCTGCCTTTAACACTGTCTTATCTGTACTTAGTTTCATCCCATGTGCATTTTGCATTCCGTTCCCCTGTCCTTTGCTGAAGTTCTTGCTCAGATTCTGCCTGAAATGTCACATCGTCTGCATATAGCAACTTTGTTGATCTGTCCCCTCTGACCTGTTTGGTAATGTAGTCCATCACTAGTATGAACAGCACTGGGCTCAGAGATGAACCATAGTGCACACCCACTCCAACTGGGAACCCCTTTATAAGACCAAACACTGTTTGTACTTGAGTCATTGGGTCCTTGTACATAGCCTGCACTAATTCTACGAATGTTTTCAGGACTTTAAACCACCACAGCACTGCCCAAATCAGCTTTCACAGGACCTTGTCATATGCTTTCTCTAAGCCTAGGAATGTCCAGTTGGACTCTTTCCTCATCTCAAGCTTCCTCTCGACTGTCTCACCACAAACACCAGGTCAGTTGTGCTGCATTCTGATTGGAATTCAAAACTGTTAATCTCCCATCTTACTTTCTACTACTCTGCATATCCATTTATCAACCTGGTCCATAACTTTCATACAATGTAACAAGAGTTTGATACCTCTGTACTGCCCACAGTTGTGGATGTCCCCTTTGTTCTTGTACAGTGGAATAAGTATGTTTATTCTCCAGTCATCTGGGATACGCCTTTCTTTCCATACAGCTATGAGTACCATCAGGAGCCATCTCACCCCTATCTCACCCAGTATCTTTATCATGTCTGCCATGACCTCATCTGAACCTGCTGCTTTCCCTGACTTTATTTTCCTTACTGCTATTGTTTCTTCTTCTAAGATGGGCTCCTCTTCTTTACTCATCATAGAGTATGCCTGGGACAGTACAGCTTCTGTGGGGTTTTCTTCATTCAGAAGCTACCATATATATTCCATCAGCCATATATCAAATATCTATCTATATATGTATATATGTATATATATATATATATATATATATATATATATATATATATATATATATATATATACACACACACACACACACACACACACACACACACACACACACACACACACACACACACACACACACACACACGTGCAAAGCCCCCCATTTGATTAGGATTGGGAAGCTAGGAAGTATGTTTCGTTTGTTTACTGCCTCGCAAAATTTTTCCCCTATGAAAAAATTTGCGGACATGGCTGTTCGCGGTTATGTGTTTTCTATGTTTTGGGTTCAAATATTACACATTCAAAGACAAGTGTCTTTGATTGCGTAATATAGACCCTATATATATATATATATATATACATATATATACATATATATATATATATATATATATATATATATATATATATATATATATATATGTGTGTGTGCGTGTGTGTATGGACATATATCAGCTGTATATATTCCATAAGGTAATAATACCTCAATTGCTGAAAATATTATACACGGGATATCTTACCATATTTTCCTTGAGACTACTGTATTAGGTAACCTCAGCCTTGACTGGAAGTTCATTAACAATAATGCCTCCACTGAATCAATGAAATTATATAGCTTTAACAACTATTCACCTTCGTTACCAGAGTCAATAAAAACTCTTTTTATTCTGTTGTTTATTTATTTTTATTTATTTAGCATTTGTTTATCGGGAAAGTCTGACTTGGAATGAAGCCAATTTTCAGTGGAGGCCCAGGGAGAAATACTCCAGGTGTATGCTTTAAAAACACATAACCTTATTTTGCAGCCTTAGTAATAAGCCAAGCACAATACTTATGTAGTTAGGAGTTACTTTAGCCAATGCGAAGAAATCATTTCTAAACAACGCAATGCAACTAAATTCAACAAAGAAACCTTTGTCAATATGCTAACTTAGTATAACTGAAACATACCAAAAGGAATGTAATTAGAGTGCATTGTCTCATATTTTAATGAGACATTTCTGAATACTGTCAACAATTTTGTGTTGAGAGCAAAATCAAATTCTGCATCATGGCCAACAAAGGAAATAAAGAACTTAAGCTTCAGATGGATAAAGCCTGGAAAGAATGGTACACAAATAGGAACAGTTAATGCATTTCAAAACTTTAGGCAAATTAAAGATCTCACAAAAAAAACTCACTAAACTGGACAAGCATAATGCTTATACCAGCCTACAATCCCGTGCAAAAAAATCTTATCTTTCTCTCCACACTAACACCTTTCCCTGCTATGCTTACATCAAACCCCTACATTTTGCATTTTACCTATTTGAGGAATTTCCTTGACCCCTGTCTTATCATTATGGATAGCCTAGCCCATCTGTCTAATTGTCATACAGAGATTTGACTCTGATGCAATAAACTTTATATACGTAAACTGAGATGTACAATCTGCTGCATGGCTGCAAAAAATAGCTTTTCTTTACTGAAAAGTACATCTAGTATTGTTACTGCGGAAATGTACTTCTGTGTGCAACATATTTTAGTGTTTGTAAACGTACTCAGTGTTCATAAATTGTGAATGTAAATGCCATTTAATGAACTTTTCTACCTGGGTTTCCACTGAAAATGGGTCATGCGTAGTTGGACTTTCCTATTAAAAAGATAAATAAAATAAATATGAAAGCTCTACAACATTGATCAAAAGTTAACGGAGGTCCCCAACCACATGGAGCAGAGGGATAAGACCTTAACTGTGAGCCAGATTACCCATATTCAGTTGGGGGAATAGTATCTAGAGAAACTGGGACAGGAGGATGAGTGTGGGTAGTATATGACTTGCCCATCCTGGGAGGAGGTTTGTGTCTTGTCATTTCTTAGGTGACACCCTGCAGGAACAGTGGGGGGTCCACCCCACAGAGTCTGTGTCAGAGAGACATACTACTATGATGTAGCCAGTTAGGTCAGAGAGCAGTCACACAGTGAAGCTTGCTTGCTCCTCCCCATAAACTGGAAGCTGGGGCTGAGGGGACTTTAATGCCTGGCTAGATGACTGGCCTGTGACCATCTCTCATTTCATGAGGAAATCAATGGGGGCTCCCACTCCCATAAGGAGTGAATGAGCTCATAGGTTGCAGGGGGTTGGGGCTACTGGCTGGCAGGCAGAGGGGATATAAAAAAAAGGTTACTTTGCATGGGTTAATATGGCAATGCTGAGCATCATCGATGATGTGCTATTTGGACCTCATGCCAGCTGGACTTTGCTGACAGTCCATTCCACTGACCACTGTGTTTGGTGATGGATGTCACACTGCAGTCACAAGGACATTTCAGGAGGCTACAGCTGGTATGCTAGAGTCTTCACCTGCTTGATGCCACTTGTTCATAGGTTCCATAGGGATTTGTAGGCATTTCAAGATAGTTTAGCCTTGTGACCATCAGTGCCATGCCTATTTAAACCTCTGGTTGTACCCTAGGCTAGTTAGTTTTGTTGTACAAATGAGGCTACTCTTCTAGTTATCTAGTTATCCAGGTTCTGTTTGAAGGAAGATAATAAATCACACAATCTAATCCGCAGGAGTGTTACATAATGAATTCATTGCATCATCACATATTTATCTGCTAGTGAAGATTTAGGTCTCTGGTTCTGATATTTTGTTATGCTATTTAACTTGCAGAGATATAGGAGGTCTAGCGCAACAGGGTCTCTCATGATATAGCCATGACTCAGGTTGCTCATCAAGAATATATAAAATATTGAGTTATACAAATTCAGCTTCTAACCTCCTTAGGTATTTCAGTCTTTATTCCCAGAATCTTCTTAGTTAGGAACCTATGGAACTTCTCTAATTGCCTGATGTGTCAAATGTGTTATATCCCTAAAGGGACATCATGCTCTATAACTGGTCTAACAGAGCTGAATAAAATGGAAAAATTGCATCTATAGATCTGGATTATGCACTCCTGACTATTAGTTGTACTAGGTATAAGGATTTCTGACTGAATTTTACACAGGATGACCAAAGAAGATGATACTACCAACCTTGGTACCCAGGCCCATGACTGCATTTTCTACATTTTTGTTTAGTAGGAGAGCATTGCTTATATATATATATATATATGTGTGTGTGTGTGTGTGTGTGTGTGTGTGTGTGTGTGTGTGTGTGTGTGAGAGAGAGTGTGTGTAGATGTAGGTATCTATCCATATATGTTGATGGAGTAGTCTGGCAAATATAATGATATAGTTTTTTTTATACATTTAATTTCAGCCCATCTCTGAACACCAGGCATTAACTAGGGCAAGTTCTTTTTGAAAGGCATAGATGTTAGTGTGAATTTTGGCAATAAATGCAGTTTGTATTCTTCTGCAAACTCAGTTAACTAGAGGTCTTGGTTTTCAATTTGGAGAGCAAAAAAGTAAATGTCAAAAAGGAGGGATCCCAGTACAGAGATCTGAGGATTCCTTTAGTTACAGTCATGCTTTCAGTTAAGTCATCTGCCACATGAGCTATGTGGGTTATGTCTTTTAGCTAGTTTGCAATCCATCTTTCTTACCATATACAGATCTATAGTTAAAGCACTTAGCCAATTTACAATGATTTCAAACACTTTGGCAAGGTCAAGATACACAGTGCCGGGGGTGGAGCCTAGATGGCCAACTGAGAGCAGTGAATTTTGAAAGCTTCATAAACTAGTATAATAATATAGGAAAATTTTATTATTTTCAAGTTTAAAACATCAGAAATATATAGATAAATTACTAAACTACATAAATATCAATTCTGGTGGAGATGTACAAAAATTTTCCTGTCAAGTAACTTGGAGATATATTGAGTCACTGAATATGAACAACTCAAGGAATTATCATCCAGATGCTGCTTTGAAAAAAGAACTGTAATTGATGACATCTACATTACAGGAACTATCTTTGTAGATGGATGGCTTTAAAAATGACTTAGAAAACCTCAGATTAAATTCTCAAAAACAGACTGATACTATTAAAGAATTATTACAGCAGCATCATACAAAATAACAAACATAGGGACTTCTCTAAATGACATTGAAGGGAGACTCAAAGAGGAAGAATTCCAAAAAGAATTTCTACTTAAACAGAATACACGGCTGCTTAACAAAATAGATGACTTAGAAAACAGGGAAAGGAGAAACAGCATAAGGATCTTTGGTCTGCCTAAAAACACTGAAGGAGAAGACGTTATTTCATTCTTAACAACCTGTATTCCTGAATTTCTAGACTTGACAGAGGGACTTTCATTTGGAATTGAAAGGGTGCATAGAGCACTGAGGAAACCTGCTTCTAACTCAACAAATACTCCACCTAGATCCATAGTTAGAAAATTTCTTTCATTTCTGGACAAGGAACTAATATTGAAATCTGCTTGGAGAAAATCACCCTTAAAATACAATCAAAGCCTGATAAGGGTTGACAATGATTATTCTTCCAGAATACTAGAACAAATGAAAAAATCTGGCCAATAATAAAACTGTTGAAGTAAAACAACATTAAAGCACAGCTGGCCTTTCCAGCCAAGATAAAAACACTTTTTGCCAATGAGATGAGAACCTTTAATGACTTAGAAGAAGCTACTATATTCATCAAAAACAACAACATAGTGTCTATCCCAGAAGAAATGGAATGGATGTCCCCTATTCTTAAAAGAATAAAAGAAACAAATCCTTGGACTGATGCTAGAAAGAAGAAACAAAAAAAAAAACTGATTCCAAGACAGCTGTCCCAAAAAATAACTCTTACAACTACATCTCTCAAAGTATCAACTGATATGGTACATCACCTGTCATCTGCTTTTATTTAAAAAAGGAGGGTCTCTTAAACAACTGAGAAATAGCAATGATTTATTCAGAATGATCAGAGTCCAGTAATTCTTCCCAAACAAAGGTAGGTCAAGATGGGTTACTATTTACATTATATATAAGCCAAACAAAGCAACATTCATTTTTATTGTTTTTACTTATAATAATTTAAGTAATTAATTAACTGATTCAATAAGGTACAATTCATCAGAGTTCAAACTTAAATGTAACAAATTAACATTATATATATAATAGCATTAACACTAGAGTGTTTGGAAAAAAAATGCTGTCATAGAGACTAATGCCTTCTTCAGTTAAAGTATGATTTATAAATGTCATGTATATCCTGGTTGAATAATAGTAGCAAGCTCTTAATACAAATGCCATCATTATTCTGTCTAAATATAGTTAATATCAATTATGGTGGGTATCACAGTTAAGAGAGCTGTTTGATCAATCCTAAAATGGTGTGCATGGTTGCAGCTGTGTCTGACAGCTAATACAAATGTCATTATTATTCCGTCTAAACATTGTTAGTATCAATTATGGCAGATATCATAGCTTTGAGTGCTATTTGATCAATCCTGATATGGTGTGCATGGATGCAGCCATGTCTGGCAGCTTGTACAAATGTCATTATTATTCTGTCTAAACATAGTTAATATCAATTATGGCAGGTATCATAGCTTCAAGTGCTGTTTGATTAAGCCTGCCATGGTGTGTGTGCATGCAGCGGTGTCTGGCATCTGTTGTATGTTGCCATTTTCATCTCCAGGAAACCATGGGTTGCAGCTTGTGATCGAGGTTTACTGATGCTTGTGTATTAGGAAGAGACATTTGGTGTTTTAGCTTGGATCCAGGGGGAGGGGGTGGATAAAACTGTGATTTGGGATATTTTGGCAGAGAATAGTTTGTTTATACATCTGCTGAGTGAGAGGTGGGAAGGCTGGAAGAATGTGTTATCTCTTGTGGCAGCTTGTTGGGAGGCTTTTTTTAATCTGTTTGTTCTCCATTCTTTTCCTGGCTGCTGCCTCATTGAAAGGGATGGAATTTAGTCTTGAATTTGCAGTGAAGTGAAGCTTTGCTTCAGGTGCATTGCAGGCCTCTGGTATGCAGTACACAGACACACTAACAGAAACAGACGCTTCCAGGTTGCTATGGTAACAGCGACAGAGTGACGATAATGCTTAATGGCTCTGAAGAGCCTCTGAGATGATTCTTGGCAATGATTTTGGTTTAAAAAAATATATATAATAAAAGGGCTGTTTTAAACCACATGTACACATATTGATGGTCTCCCAATACTTATTAAGCTTATTAAGTTGATTCTTGATAAAAAAAAATAATAATAAGCGCAATTTTATATTTAAAATGTATTTTGGTTCAAACACATTAAGGACTTACATAAGAGTAAGACTAATAGCACTTGGTCTTGTGCAAAACCCTTTGCAGTGGTCTGGGAGGTGAGCTTTTTCTGATGTGTTGGGCATATGGGGATAGTTGATTCTAGGGGGTTTTGGGGTTGCGGAGAAGTGCTAGAGAGTCATCAGATTTCCTTCATGGATATATCTGTGGGAATGAAAGGTGTGTTGAGTGGTTCACTGGCAGAGTGACCACTGCATGGAACAGGCTGGTAAAATGGAACAGGAAAAATATTGGTTTGGATGTTTTAAGAACAGCCTGAAAACACACCACATGAACTAGTGAATGGTATTCTGGCAAAACTGGATGGGTATTGTTGCCCATGCTTGAAGTACTGATGTGTCTATGTAAGTATGGTCTCATAATTTAAAGTCTATGGACTGTGTAAACATGCTTGGAAGGAGCTAATAATAAGAATAAGCATCACAGATTGTGGTCTCTCAAATAACTAAGCATCAGCCAAAAAAAAACACACACACATGCAATAGTTATGTAAGGTATGATTTTAGTAAATCTAGACATAAAATATATAATCATCATATAAGATGAAGCAATCTTTTGAATTTAGATATTAAAGATAGGATTTAATAACATGGGCTTATGTATAATAACACTACTGTCTTAACTTGTCATAAATAACATACACTACATTGAACATCAAGGGGAAGCATGATGATTTTCTTATATAAGTAAATATGCATAACAAGTCATGTAATTCATTTAACTTGAATTGTATGTTTTGTAACCCATCTTGATCATATATAATACTTAAGTGGTAACCAAGGTAACTAATATTTATACATGACATCAAACTGACAAAGTTGTTCAAGAGAAACAATAGAAGCCTGAACTTGAAATGCCACAGAATGTAACAATCATATTCTGAACAAATAATAATAAATTGACAATAGACAGTTTAATAACATGGGCTTGTGTATAATAACACTACTGTTTTAACTTGTCATAAATGACATACACTATATTGAACATCAAGAGGAAGCATGATGATTTTCTCATATAAGTAAATGTGCATAACAAGTCATATAATTACTTTAACTTGAATTGTGGTTTTGTAACCCATCTTGACCATACATAATACTTAAGCTGTTACCAAGGTAACTAATGTTTTATACATGACATCAAACTGACAAAGTTGCTCAAGGGAAACAACAGAAACCTGAACTAGGAATGTCACAGAATGTAACAATTACATTCTGAACAAATAGTATTAAATTGGCAATAATCACTCAGGTTAACCTTTGCTGATTATACAAAATAGAATGTTGCCATTTTAATCTAAAAACTTTCAATATATGCTATAAAATGGCAATTTATGAATATGGAAATGGAGCTTGTAATCATTAATCATAATATTTAATTTGTTGTTTTAACCTATAATTTTACTTATTTATAATAAGAAATGACAGATATGAAAATCCTTATGTGTAGGAAGAGGGATGCACTGATAATTAAACTGCACTAACTTTCATCAATGTTCACATAAAACAAACTTGATGCTTTAAGTAAGTTAGCAACATATTGGTTACTTAAATGCTGGTAAACAATGAAATATAACTTCTGATATATCCAATAAAATACATTGTATTATAAACATTAGGTATAAATATTATTACCATCTATTTATATTAAGTAATACGTTTTGAAAGACTTCATCAATAAGGGTGAATATGTTAAATACATGTGTGCTATAATCTTTTACTGAGATTTTATATATGATATATCCTACTTTACTATTATTGAATTGCTTGTGATCTATCTTTCATGTAAATATTAATTGCTTATACAATAAGTAGACATTTATATTGTACTATAATTCTGCCTAATCTACAATAGTTCCAAAAAGGCTGCTGAGGCAAGATTCCAGTGTCACTTTTGTATAAAAAAATAATAAAAAAATACCAGGAATTAAACGAGTAGTACCACTTTATTACTTTACACTAGCGCTTTCACAAATGCTTTATCAGGTGTAACTCAAATACAAAAACATACACCTTATATCCACTTCTGAAACAGTCACATGATCAGAAGCAATTAACATTTAAAGATATATAATAAAATGAAAAATACATAATAAGAGAAAAATATTAAAAAATGTATCAAAAAATGTATATATATATATATATATATATATATATATATATATATATATATATATATATATATAAAACAAATGCATGAAAATTACGAAAAACTATAAAGTTATAAAAAGTACCTATGAAATATAAAACTACATAAAAACACAATCTATCTATAAAGGGCTCTTTTACCTAACACAGGTTTCAAAGGAACATGGTCATTGAGTCCATGCCCAAAATTAGACCTTAACATCACAATCCATTTTGCTTCCATCTCTTCTGTCCTAGACCTAATATCACCTATTCTAGAGAGCACATATACCATATAGGTAAAGGTAGTGATACCAATGCTCTAGCTAAGCATGTGAAGTCAGTAGGTGGACAGCATAAATTCTTATTTACAGTTGTGTCCAGGACCCATGAGAGTGTTAGAATAGGTGATATTAGGTCTAGGACAGAAGAGATGGAAGCAAAATGGATTGTGATGTTAAGGGCTAATTTGGGACATGGACTCAATGACCATGTTCCTTTGAAACCAGTGTTAGGTAAAAGAGCCCTTTATAGATAGATTGTGTTTTTATGTAGTTTTATATTTTATAGGTACTTTTTATAACTTTATAGTTTTTTGTAATTTTCATGCATTTGTTTTATATATATATATATATATATATATATATATATATATATATATATATATATATACATTTTTTGATACATTTTTTGATATTTTTCTCTTATTATGTATTTTTCATTTTATTATATATCTTTAAATGTTAATTGCTTCTGATCATGTGACTGTTTCAGAAGTGGATATAAGGTGTGTGTTTTTGTATTTGAGTTACACCTGATGAAGCATTTGAGAAAGCGCTAGTGTAAAGTAATAAAGTGGTACTACTCGTTTAATTCCTGGTATTATTTATTATTTTTTATACAAAAGTGACACTGGAATCTTGCCTCAACAGCCTTTTTGGAAGTATTTTGTCTTTTGTCATTAGCTGCTATCGAGGTATCTGGTGCTTGGTCGTTCATTTCATTTTATAATCTACAATAGTACTATATCTGTTCAAAATAATATAAATATTGCTTATTCCTATTACAAATATTCTCCATATGATAATTCAATTTATGGAGCTTAGGTGTTCTGGATTGCCAAGGTATGAGTGATAATCTGATGGAGTTAGGTTTATCCATCAGATTAGGAATGATTTTCATTCCATGGCTAGTGCAGATCTTAGTTTTGTTAACATTTATTAATTTAAATTTATTTCACAAAAACATTTTTAGTATGCCTGACCAAAGCATTACTTTATTGGTAAACACCCAAAGTATAAAACTGATACTTTCCTTTAAAAGATCAAAGATATACTTTATAGTTATCATAGGAAAATGTTTAATAGTCACAATAAAACAAAAAATACATAGTGTAAATAACCTAAGATGGATTTAACTTTATCTTTAAATACCAATGGCTTAAACAATCCTAGCAAGAGATCAAATCTACTGAAATATTTAAAACTGAACAAAGTGCAAATTGTATTCCTTCAAGAAACTCATTTCAAAATAAATCACAATTACAAAAGGAATCCTAAGGAATATATGATATTGGCACAATCCATTTAGAAGACAAAGACAAAAGGGGTAACAATTTTATGGAAAACAAATGTGCTTAACCCAGAAATCATTTATAAGTATGAAGATAAAGAAGGCCTTATGGCATTAGTAATAGTTAAATATAATAACAGAATATGGACTCTAGCCAATCTATACTGGTTCCCAGGCATTGGAACAGGAACTGTGAAAAAAAAACACTTGGATTTAATTTCCAATAATTATAAAGGCAGCTTAATATTAGGAGGAGATTTTAACTGTATATTTGATATTTCTGAAATTACAAATAAAAGACCACTGTGTACAGCTGCTGTATCAAAAGCTTTAAACAAGTGGGTAGAATAATTTCATCTTGTAGATACTTTCAGATTTAAAGAAGATAAACATTTGTTGTTTTCCCATCAAGATCACAGATTTAGTACCCAAACTAGAATAGATAAAATATTTGCTGCCCATGACTTACACTCTAAAATAATTAATTTCTCAATCACTCCCTGCCCCTTTTCAGACCACAATTCATTGATACTAAAACTTCAAAATGGGTACAAACCATTAATCTTTAACTCAAGAATTCCAGCATATATAACTAAAATTAAAGAGTAAAACCCTGGTTATTATCTAAATTATAGTTCTTCTTAGATATTAATTACACCACAGAGATAAATAAAATAATGATATGGGACTCATTAAAAGCTTACATATATGGTAAAACCCTAACCTGGTATTAAAAAAAAAACAGAGTATGGGGTTCTGAATTATTAGATCTACAATCCAAACTTTTGTAAATAAAAGCTGAAAAAAAATCAAAATCATTTGGAGATGGAAAAGAAAGTAGAAGTATTAAACAATAAATGCGATGACATTCTAACACATAAAACTAGTTCAGCTTTTGAAAAACTAAAAATGAATACCATGGTCACTATTTACATAATTTATCCACACAAATCAAAATACAATCAAAAGCTAATAACATTAAACATATCTTCCATGAAAAGAAAGGGAAAATGTCTCTGATATAAGTGACATTCTTGATGCCTATAGAAATCACTATATGGAACATTTCCAAAAAGAAAATATACATGTTGATCAATTAAATCTAGATGAAAAATGTTGTAATATAAAAAAATACCAGACAATTTAAAACTAGATCTGCAAGCACCTATATCCTACAAATAAATTACAGATACAATAAAATACGGTACAAATTATAAAGCTCCAGGCATAAATGGCATAATTATGGAAATACATAACCTTTTTTCTTCAAATATACTATCCCTCTTCCATAATACTCTATTAGAAATTCAGTCACAGGCTTTAATACCACCCTCTCGGAGATATTCCTTAATCACACAATCCTAAAGGAAAACAAATCCCCAAACCTCTGTACCTCATATAGACCTATATCATTATTAAATAATGACTATAAGATATTTATGACAATATTAACTAACAAAATAAAAATACCACTATCCAAAACAATAAATGATCAAACTGGATTTATATATCATAGACACACACATGCCAATATTAAAAGGATAATTTCTCTTATAGATTATGTTAAAGAAATTAAAAAAACACTCATAATTGGCTTAGATATAGAGAAAGCCTTTGATTCCCTAAATTGGGACTATTTATTTAAAATCCTAATGCTATTTGAACTTCTTGCATCCTTTGTTCATCTCCTAAAGAATGTATATACAAATAATTTAGCATATGTCAAGTTAGGTCATTTACCTCTGAATCTATACATATAACAAAAGGCACTAAACAAGGATGTCCCATGTCACTGATTCTAGTTGCTCTGGCTTTTGAAATACTGGTGGATTCAATTCATAACAATATAAAAATCAAAGGAATAGATGTTTATAAACAATACAATTCTAAAGTAGTGCTATTTGCTGATGACATATTACTAACATTATCTAATACAAAAGAGACATTAGAAAAATTAGATATATTGACAAGTTTCACATGACTTCAGGACTCCATTTCAATAAATCAAAATCAACATTTTTATTTTTAAGTAAAAAAAAGAACTGCAGACTAAGGGGGATCACATCATAGGGAAACAAGAATCTACCTTAAAATATCTAGGAATAATAATGAATTAGTTTCAAAAAACTACAATAGTATCATCAATACAATTAAAATCTCTGTGGAAAAATGGAACAAAATAATACTAACATTTGAAGATAGACTGCAGCTAATAAAAATGGTTTTAATGCCCAAGATCCTGTATATAGCCTTGGCAATACAACTGTTACCAAAAAGGAATATACTTAAAGAAATAAATTCATGCCTAATAACATTTTTATGGCTTCCCAAAAGAAACAGAATAGCTTTAATACATCATATCAAATCATGGAAACAGGGAGGATTCATCTTTCCTGATACAGAAGCATAATAAAAGCATCAATATCTAAAACAATCCCAGATTGGATAAGTCCAAATTACTCCGCAAATTGGAAAGAATTGCTAACTGTAATATTAATAAATTAATTTGCTTTACAAAAAACAAAAAAAATCAAATAATAGATAAAAACAATTTTCCATGGCAATTATATATTAGTATGCAATATAACATAATTAAACGCACTAAAGCTCGTATGATTAATTATTACATTGACTCATTTAGGAAAATTATTAATGCAAATATAGATTTAAGAATCTGGTTTGATCTTTTAACACCATTTATAATCACAAAGAACTTTCCAAATAAAATATATATAGAAATTATTAATTCTTGGGAACATAAAGGATTTGTTTGTTGGCTCCAATGTATTAAAGAACTAAAAGTTTTAGATATGAAAGTAATAAAAACCACATGCAAAACTCCACAACAGGACTGGCTAACTTTACAGAGTATTCTGTCATATTCGCAAGATTTAAGTAGAATAATTAACAATTCTTCATTTAAAGAGCTACCTAAATTTACAAAATACATATATGAAATCATATATATTGACTTTGACATGGGAAAAAGTATTTCAAAATTTTACAAAATATTGATAAACTATAAAACAACACTCAAAACATCATATTGGAAATATATAACAAAAGGACACTCAATACAGTTAATGGAAGATATTCAAACAAATATATTATTATCAATAAAATATACATCCTTTATACAATACTGGAAAGTTTTTAAATGGAAATGCTTGCACAGAGCATTCTTACCCCCAGATAGAATCAGTAAAATTAGTTCTTACATAAAAGGAATATGTTGGAGATGTGAGCAAGTATACAATGCAGATTGGAACCACATTGTCTTTGATTGTGTTAAAATTAAGCCATTGTAGAATGGTATTAATAAATTTCTACAAGCTTTATTTAATGAATCATTTTATTTAACTAAAACTCTTATTAAACGTGAACAAAGGTCCTCATTTGAATAGGTCAAACGTATCTAGTATGGACTATACTTACAATTTCAAGGAAGTGTATAACAAGAAGATGGAATACAAACACAATACCAACTTTGGAAGACTTCTACACCTTACTGAAGACAACAGCATTATTGGAAATTAAAATTAAAGAACTAAAAATGTATCCAAAGCCATTTATCAACAACCCTTGGGGAAAAGTCTTATCGTTGACTGACACTATATAATAATTGATCAGACACTCTGATAATGGATTGGACATACTTATAAAGTAACTGTATATATTAAGATCTGTTATAGTGTCAGGCTAATGTAAATAGTGCACATAGTTATTTAAGATGGTATGTATAAATACTATGGAATTCATTCAAATGTATTTGAAAAATAAAAACAATTTTTAAGCAGATTCACTGTCAACAACCTACGTGACCCTCTCAACGATGCTAAGTATATTTAATAGGCAGGATCTACATTTAGTGAAAGTGAACTGTTGATGATCTAGGCTAATGAGATTTTCCATATTGTAATTGATAAGATCAGTTATGAAATGGTCATTAACACTGCATAAAAGGCCTGTAAAGCTGATGGGTCTATAATTACCAATGTCCTTGATAGGACCACCCTTGCAGAGAAGCATCACCACTGACATAATCCAGGAAGAAGTACTATGGCTAAACTTAAGTTAAACAATTTGAAGAGAGGCTCCATGAGGGCATGTTTTGTACTATTCATTAAACATCCAGAAATATTATCAGGTCCTATGGGGGAAGTGTTCTTGGTCATTTACTGTAGTTGAAGAAGATGTTCCTTGGTGATAATGGGCAGGTTAGGAATTCTGGGAGATGTGAAGTCTGGATAGCTGTTTCTTGGGGTGAAATTAGCATTAACTTGTTTGCTAAGATATTGGTGATGTCCATTGTGAAGGAGTGGGTGGTACCATTTAGGATAAGGACTGAGCATTGTTGGGAATTGTTCCTTACTTTCCTTGCATGGATGAAGGCCTTGTAGTTATTTTTAGCTTTAGAAGCTACCCTAAGTTCATGTGTTGTTTTGCTAGTCGTAGTAGTATTTTTCAGTTTCCATGGTAATGTTATACTATTCTTGCTATGTGGAGTTTTAGATATGCTGTATAATTTAAGGAGTTTTAGTGTTCTCTTGTTGCATATCTTGTTTGGCCACCTGAATGATTTGGTTTTGAATTTCTAACCACATTTTACTCCGGTTGGGACTGGCAATCTCATGTATTCATCTAAGTGGGTGCAGAACTCCTTTGTGAAGCTGATTGCTCTGTCTGTATCCAGTTGACAGAGTTCATCATACAACTGCATGAGGTTTGCCCTTTTGAAGTCTTTAAATTCAGAGATGTTGGATTCAGGGAATATAGAAATTTTGAAGGCAAATGTTAGAAGTTTATGGACTGACTTAAGTGATGTAGCTTATATACTGGTCATATTCATGATAACCAAACCTAGGAAAGTATGTCCTGTGGTGGACATGTTGACTTTGTGTTGAAGAGATTATTTTGAAATAAGTCCAAAAACTTCTGGGCAAAAGTTACATTGGAAAGCATAGGTGATCCACTTAATTGCAGGTTTGGTAAAGTCTCCTAAAATAATGTATTTCTTGTTAACAACTCTTTATATATTATCAGGAATTTAGCATGATTATCTGGGTACATCAAGGGTGTCCTGTGGCAGGCTACATTTGGAATTTTGTGTTGTTTATGGTGATCTGGAGTTCTGTGAGTTTTAGTTTTGGTTCTCAGAGAACCTTGTTTGGAGGTGACATGTTCCTTGACAAATATGGAGATATTACCATGAAGTACATTTGGTATAAAACTGAGGTATGGATAGACCACTTTGTTTGCAATTTAAACTAGGTCTCAGAAATTCCACAAACACAGATAAGCTCTTAATACAGGATAGCTTCAAGATCAGGTGATTTGAAGTTGCAACATCTGGCATTGGAAAGAGCCACCTTAAGGTACTCCAAAATGGGGTTTGATGAATTTGCTATGTTGGAATGTCAGCTCACTGGACTCTGCCTAAAACAGGCACTGTGGGGGTACCAAAGGCTTTAACCAGTATACAGAAACCTTGAAATGAGATGTATGTAGATACCTTGTAATGGGAAGTGCATGCCGTCCCTTGTGAAGAAAGTTGGACTAATAATCATCTCATCCTATGCTGACACATACTGTATCCACTAACCAATTATATTTTCTTTACACTAAAGCATCATTCTTAGTGAAGGAAGGATCCCACTCAGGAACAGAGTAATACCTGCATTTGTCACATACAAGGAAAGTTCTGTCATGTCTCTCTACATGATCCCCCTATGTTTTGTATCCCAGTAGTCCGTTTACTATAACAAGATTGTGAGAAATCTGATTGTTGATGACATGATGTTGTAGATGCATATGGGGACACGAGTTGCAGAATTTTCACTAAGAACTATTCTTACAAGTTATAAAATGCTTTGGTAAAATATTTAAGTGGTATCAGCATGTGGCATTTTAAAGTAATTTTGTTGATAACATGGTGGAGGTGAGGGTGTATGAACTGTAGTACTACCTGAAGCTGTAGGCCTAAACAGCACAGTATGGTGTATGTCCACATTGCTTGGAAACACTGTGTTATGTGTTCCCTGTAGTCCTCATAGATTACAGGCATAAGGGTTTGTAAGTACTGACACACAGTACTGTATGGTACACACGTAAAACTCATCTGGGTTGCCATACCTCTGTGTCCTGTATGTATGTCTGATGTGTGTGTCGGTATGCCTGTAACATGCCCTCAGTCATATGTATGTTACAGGATATAAGTGCGTATCTAGCAACATGTATAGTCTAGTACAGCAGTATGCCACCTATAGTCACAAATGTGCACATATTGTAGGCAGGGGTTTTCCATCAACAACTAATGTGGTATACTGGTAATACTGTAACTGGACTTTACAATTGCAATGGATTACATATTTTGTTATGCATTAGCTTGATATATACCTCCTGTGGCTAGGTGGTGCATTGTGTTGCATACAGTGTGCCATGTACTGTTGCATAGTCTTACATAGTAGTTTCTCTTAGTTGCTGTGCAGAAAATGTTTTAATATATAGAGCATGTCAGGCAGTTGTGGCTTGAGCACTGATATGTGGTATTGAAAGTGTGTATCCTCTGACAGACAATAGTTTGCTATTGATGGCAGTTCAGTGATATCTGTACTGTAGAATGTTAAGTGTGCCACATGACTTGCTCACACATATTGTTTTATTGTCTTCCAGGGTCATGTCCAACCATCGTAATCCAGCCTATAGCCGTGCAGAGGATGAGCTTTTAACCAACTGTCTCATCCAACAGTACACCCTGCTATTTTCAAGAACCAGCCAGGACCAACATGAGCGGACTGTGCTGTGGCAAGATGTTGTCCATAGGATAAATGAAATAGGCATGCATAACCGGACTTATGAGCAGGTACGACATCACTGCAGTGATTTACTTAGATATGTCCGGCTGCGTGCATCTGATGTCTGTAGGCAACAGCTTGCCACAGGTGGTGGGGTTGCCACCCATCCCCCTCACCAGAGTGGAGGAGCTGCTCCTGAGCCTGGGGGCTCCCGAACAACAACAACAACAGCACACATGTATCATCATGGAGGCCGGAGCCCCCCAGCAAGTTCACATGGAGCGTGCAGGTAAGATGGCATATCTGTAGACTACTGTTATCTCTATTGTTAGATCATGCATATGTGAGATGTGTACTGTGTATTTAGAAGATGTGGAGCCTGGTGTTGTTCAATACTGATAATTTGGAACATGATGTTTTGGCCTGTGACTGTCAACCATTGTGCTACTGTAAGATTGCCAACCCACAGTAGCAATGCCACAGTTGTTGCCACTGACAAGATGTTTCATGTCCTTGTAGGTCCCTCTGGTGTGACAGCAAGGCAGCAGCCCCATGCTGGTGAGTGTGTTCTACATTTAATATTGCTAACAAAATGTGCATGTCATAGGTGAGGTGTAGGCAATGTACACATATAACACACCTATGCATAATGCATGCTGTGCATGCTTGCTGTGAGACTATGCACATCTCAGTAACTTGAGTGGCTGCCTCAAACACATGCAACACACAGAGCATCCCAAACAATTGTGGCTACACTATAGTGGACATTGGATAGGCAGTCGATACACATGCACATGACATACACATCTCAGTCATACGCAGTACATGTTAATATGCTACACATGGCATATTCAGACACACGCTGTAAGGTCACACTCCAGTATCCCAAATGTCATCCACACAGCACACATAATATACCTGAGGGGTAGAGGCCTATCATGGGGCAGTGCGACACTCTCCAACACACAACACATTCATGTTAGGCAATGCTCCCTATTGGGCACCTTACAAACCCATGTAACAAATGGCTGTGAAATGGTGAATGTAGCCATGGTACTGCAGTTCAGGTACAGCATGATAGGTGCTGGTCTGGCACACATAAGTAGCCTTGAGTGACCACATGATGCTGTATGATGATGGCTCATGGTACAACATGCCATCCCATTACAGTAACCACAGTACTACACATAGCATTATCTGCTATACAACTCAGTGTTGTGTGTGTGCAAACATATGCACCTATACACAATATGCATAGCAATCACCATTTGCACAAGGTGACACATATATGTCTTGTAATGCTATTGAGTGTATAGGTCACATGACACACATTGGGTATGTGTGATGTTTAATGTTGCAGTTGTGTTGTAGCATGCCATGTCATGGCTGGCACTGGCATGTCCACAATATGTTCTACACTCACCATAACTACTGTACAATGGCTATGTTGGCAATGGTATTTCATCAGGTATACACGCACCACTCATCCTGTGTGTATACATAGCATGCATGAGGTAAACTGGTGTCCACAATCATCTGCTAAAGACACAGATGCTCTAATCAGTAACAGATATCTATGTGACACACAGATAAACATCCAGCCATGGTATGTATACCTGTGAGTGATGGTGCACAGCACATTGAAGAGCTTGTAATACTTGCACAGTAATGTTGTGTCCATGTACACATTGCATTCCAGGGTGAGGACAATCACTGAACAACAACACACATGCATCAAAGTCATGTATAATGTTATTAACAAAGACTGTCTACACTCGCACTGCATGCTGTTGAGCAACACACGTCCTGCATGCTGACACGTGTGATATGACTGTTTGTCTTGTGATACTGTACCCTACCATCAACTGCTATTGGGTATGTTCTGGATTGCTGGTGGTGTGTGTGTGTGTGTGTGTGTGTGTGTGTGTGTGTGTGTGTGTGTCTGCTTTAGTGAGGAGTGTATTTGTGTGCATGTGTCCATGTATGCATGTGTTCCTGTGTGCATGTGTGCATGTGTTCATGTGTTTATGTGCGCATGTGTACATGTGTGCATGTGTTCATGTGTGCATGTGTGCATGTGTTCATGTGTGCATGTGTGCATGTGTTCATGTCTGCATGTGTGCATGTGTTCATGTTCATGTGTCCATGTGTTCATGTGTGCATGTGTGCACATGTGTTCATGTGTGCATGTGTTCATGTGTTCATGTGTGCATGTGTGCGTGTGTTCATGTGTTCATGTGTGCATGTGTGCATGTGTTCACGTGTGCATGTGTGCATGTGTGCATGTGTTCATGTGTGCATGTGTTCTTGTGTTCATGTGTTCATGTGTGCATGTGTTCAGGTGTGCATGTGTTCATGTGTGCATGTGTGCATGTGTTCTGGCATCATGTATAGGTCGTAAAGTGTGTTTCCTGTCTTCCTCTCACAGGTGCTGTGGTTGGGCTGGTTCACTGCAGCAGGAAATCTGATGTCACTGAGTCAAATAGTGATAATGAAGATAGGTGTGTTGATGGTTAGGCATGTTTGCCAGGCTCTGCCGTTGGGCCACCAATCGACAGTACACAGCTGTGCACCCCATCCATGCACACAGTTATACTGCCAATACATCCCTCATCACCAATGCCTTAGCTGAGGGATAGCCTACAGTCGGCAATGGCCAGGACAGTGTGGTACCTATGGCACATGCATCCAGACACAGCAGCTATACCCAGAGGTCTGGTACCACATAGGCAGATGTCCAGGGGTTCTCATCAGAGCACTGCTGGTCATCATGCCCCTGGCAGACGTGCCACATGTCTTACAACCTCATGCATGTTTCAGGCTGTCATGGAGGCACAGGCACGTATGGAACAGTACACCAGACAGGGACTAAGGGAACAGAGGGCACATAACACTGCTTTAAATGACAGTATCAGTGACCTAGCAGGTGCCATCTGTAATTACACTGAGGTCATGGATAAACATTGGGATGAGACATTAGATGTCCTCTGCAATGTCATGTCCATGTGTCAGGACAGTGCGGGACGGGTGAGACGTCAACGTGGATGTATGCCAGCAACATCAGCAGCTGGCAGTCGCTGCGGATGTCCCTCAAGTCACAGCTGCTCCCATAGTTCCAGTACCAGCCCCAGCAATGTTGGGGGTGGGCTGTCCATAGACCGTCCTAGAAGACCACGTGCGTGTGGCTCTGGACAGTCCCAGCAGGGACCTGGCTCTGGTGTACATATGTCTACCTCTGAGGGTAGTACTCAGTCTGGCTCAGTACCTGATACTGTCAGTAGCACCCCTGCCAGGCACAGGTACTGTATCCGTGGTTGGAGATGGTGATCTGTAAAGCCTGGCGGGTACAGTCTGTGGCTGTCCCACAAATCCCCGTATATGGCAGCCACATGGTGGAACAGTGTGCATGCAGAAGCACACACACATAAACCAGACACCTAGGGCTAACACATACCCGCACACATTACATCAACATTGGCCCATACCAGTACTCCTGGACCTCACACACACACACACACACACACACACACACACACACACACACACACACACACACACACACACACACACACACACACACACACACACACATACATGTCAATTGTATGGCTCAATGTAGGCCTCTGGCAAACCAACAACACACCCTGTGCTTATGATGAAACCTGTGCCACCTCCTGTCATCTGTAACATTGATGCAGGAACAGGCTAACATGGTGCTGATGCACAGGGTGACTTTATGGCAGTATAGCAATGTTAGCATGTTGTCAGCAGTAAAGTGTAATGTTATCATTGAAGGTGTAGCTGTGCAGCCATGATGCATTAAAGCTCTGATTATCAATGTAGTATTGTTTACACCAGTGTTAATCCCAATACTGTATTGTCCACCCATGTGCCACTTGGCTGAAGTGTGTAGTATTGGCAGCATGTGTTAGAGAGTGGACAGTACGTGTGGGATGTGTGCACAGGTTTGCAGGTGTACATTTGTGAACATGGTGGCGGTGCACTATCTGCATGTACGTGCATAGTGGACACATGGGCAGGGTGATATGCCCAGTATTACAGAGTGTTAACACTCCATTGTTTCTATTGGTGGCCAGTATGCATTGTACTACACACATTTTGGAACTTGGGAACACATGTGTGTATGACATGGTTTGACACTGTGCTGTGGGTGATACTGTTACTATCTGTCATTGGTTTGCATTCTAGTAGTATACATAACCTCTACAGCCTGACCATAAACAATCGTTAGATGATGTCTTCACAACTGACAGACAGATGTAGGACACACAGTAACATTTGTACCCTTCAGGAACTATACTATGACAGTAATCAGTGGTGTTCACCTGCACCCATTCCTGGGACCACTCCTGATTGCCATATAGCTCACTTAGGTACAAGCAAACACAGTAGGGATATGTCCGTCCATGTCTGGGAATGCAAACTGTGGCCTATAATGCATTCTCTAGATGACACACATATCTTCCACAAGGGTATCATACGGACAGATACCTGTTGTCAAACCCCATGCTGTAAAACTATAAGTCAACTAAAGCATGGTCATCCACCTTTACAAAACATAGTATCCCCACAGTACCACATAGGTAGTAGCCCCCAACATGTTGACAGGTACCGATGTGTACATACAGCCATGTGTTACATCATCTCTCCTTTGGTAATCACATTTCCAAAGGTATTTTGAAATCCTTCGGTGAATCACATAAGCAATAAGGGGTCTGCATGCATATCCACAAAGGTTGTTGTACACCTATAATGTATATCCATCATTGACAGTCTTTGCTGTGTTTTAACTGGTCTGAAATATACCTCAGGCATAAACCCTTACTCACGCTATTCAATAGAAACCGTAATGAGTGTGCGTGACACAGATGACCTAGGCCAGGGATCACTGCAGTGGCTGGGGTTGTCACAAGCATACAGATGTGACCTAAGGTCTGGAAAGCAGCAGCACACTTTGGAAAAGATAACAGATGTGTTCATGGAGAAACCAGGGTTCCCACCTCTGAAATAATTGAGGTCACATGTACTTATATGAATTTTCCACACAGCTACCTGATGTGCAATGCACATATTGTTGTCATTGTGATATGTCATACAGTAGAAAAAGCAAAACCCACAACACCGTGACTAACTGTGTCACACACGCTCACCAAGTGCAGGATTCAAACCCCTAACTAACTACTTCACGATACTAGAGCAATACTCATTTACACGACGTGCTATACACATTACTGGGAGTTCTTCTTTCCACAGGTATATTTGTAGGATGGTGACATCATCAGACTTCACAAAGAGAAGTATACCACTTCTAAGGTGTTGTAGTTGTCTCCAAAAAGGTTGCTCCTCTACAAGGAGATACAGACAAAGTCATACAGTTGGCAAATGCAGCATTCAAACCCCTACCTACTTACCTCATGATACTAGAGCAGTAGGCATTCACACGACGTGCTATTCACATTACTGGGGATTCTCCTTTCCACAGGTATATTTGTAGGATGGTGACATCATCAGACTTGACAAAGGGAAGCATACCACTTTTAAGATGTTGTACTTGTCTCCAAAAAGGTTGCTCCTCTCCAAGGAGAAACACACACTGTCATACAGTTGTCAAATGCAGGATTCAAACCCCTACCTAACTACTTAATGATACTAGAACAGTACACATTTACACGATGCGCTATGCACATTACTGGGAGCTCTAGGATGGTGACATCATCAGACTTGACAAAGGTGGGTATACCACATTTAAGGTGTTGTAGTTGTCTCCAAAAAGGTTGCTCCTCTACAAGGAGATACACACACTTGTCAAGTGCAGGATTCAAACCCCTACCTAGCTACTTAATGATACGACAGCAGTATGCATTTACAGAATGCACTATACACATTACTGGGAGTTCTGTCTTCCACAGGTATATTTGTAGGATAGTGACATCATCAGACTAGACAAAGTTGATTACATTAGGTGGGCTA
The DNA here is from genome assembly GCF_019279795.1 of Protopterus annectens. NCBI lineage: Eukaryota > Metazoa > Chordata > Ceratodontiformes > Protopteridae > Protopterus > Protopterus annectens. Next base: position 1,686,410,063 of record NC_056726.1, read on the forward strand.
CATAGAAGGAATTTGTAGACACTTTGGCAATGTGATCATCAAAGGAGAGTTTACTGTCTACCTGTGTCCCCAGGGCCATAATTACATTCTCCGTAGATACTGGATTCCCACCTATGCGGTAATTTGTGTGCACTTTGTATTATCCAAAGGGGATGACTATGCATTATTTGGCATTCTGCTTGAGGGCATTGTTTTGACACCAGGTATCTGTCTCTGTAAAACCCTTCTGTAGGATGTCTGTGTCAGCCTTGGAGTCGATTATGGACCACAGTTATCAGTCATCTGCAAACTTGTTTAGCCATACTCCTCCCATGCTTGCCTGTACCTCTGAACAGTATCTACTGAACAGGTGGGGTCCCAGGACCAATACCTGTGGGATGCCATTTGTGACAGGTTTAGAGTCGGACATGGCACCCACAACTCTGAACATGTGTGTTTGATCTGTGAGCCAGTTGGCCACCCATCCTGTGACATAGCTGTTAACATTCAAGCTGGTAAGCTTGTCCATGATGCCAGAGTGGGGAATGGTCTCAAAAGGCCTTAGTGAGTCCAGGTGGCCTGTGTGGACTACATTCACCTCCATCTATGTCCTTGGTAACTGTTTCAAAGAAGTCAACTAGGTTTAGGAGACAGGATCTACCGTTAACAAAGCCAAGTTGGGTAGAGTCCAGTGTCTGGAAGTCCCCATTGTCTCTGTTTATGGGTTCCATGGTAATTTGCTCCATAGCTTTGCAGACCAGGCTGAGTAGGCCTATAGGGCAATGGTTTCCTGGTTCTTTTGTGGCACCCCCTTTGTGGAACTGGATGACTGTTGCTGTATGCCATTCCTTGGGTACATAGCCTGTGGTAAGGTTGAGTCTGGACAGTGAATGTAGGTGAGGGTGTATTTCCTTTTGGGGCTGGTGTAAGTTGCAGCCTGGAACACCATCCAGTCTCACTTATGCTGTTTTCTTAGGTTTGGAGAGGGCTGTTTCTACCTGCATGTCCATGAAGTCTGGTGCTATGCATTCTTCTGGGATGGACACAGGCCCTTTTGGGAGTGATGAGGGGGGAGTTTGCACTGAACTTGTCTTCCAGGATGTGGGAATGTAAGTTGGTTCAGTGTATCTTTTTTCCATTTTGCAGTAGCTAACTGCATTTTTGACAGTTCCACATAAATGTTTGGTATAGCTAATGAAGGCTTTGTGGCTGTTATTCTTACATTCCTTGGCAATTTGTCTTTAGAAACTGGCCTTGGATTATTTTATGAGCGATCGTTGTTCCTAATAATGATCAGTGATGCCTTTCCTTATGTGAAGTTTGCTCTACCATGTGTTCGTTCCCTCCTTCTGTTGTGTAGCTTATTTATGTGTGACAACCACCAGATCGGTTTCCTATTTTTGGAGGAGTGCATCATGGTTTTATTTGGCATGTCTCGATCCATGCATCCCTGTAGATGCTCATAGAATGCACTTGTAAATGATTCTGCAGATTGTATAGCATTATTCTATAGCAAGGGTGCTTTTGAACTTTCCACTTTGGTCTTGAGAAGTGTGCTGCTTGCTTTACATACTTTCTTCACAGTGGTTTCCTTGACTGTGGGGGGGCGTGATGTGGATGTCCAGTGTGATTACTTTATGATCTGATATTACCAGAGATGGGGTTTAACTCTGCTGTGGAACACTGGTACCCCTTGTTGGTGATGATCAGGTCCAGTATGTTGTCACCTCTAGTGGGCGTGGTAACCAGCTGTTCCAGACCGCTTGAGTTTTTAAACTCTGGGAAGCATTGGCCAAAGGACATTGTACACGATTAATTCTCCCAGTCAGTGTTTTGGTAGTTGTACTCTCCTCATATAATGGTGTTTGGTAGGACCTTCATATTTTCCACTGTTCTCAGGAATACTGAGTGAGGTTCCTGAGACAAGGTAGGTAATCTGTAGCAGGCTACAATCTGATAAGCAGCTTTGCCCAATGTTAGTTGCACTTGCATGGTCTCCAAAGCCTCATGCTGTGCCACTAACCTGAAGGGGTGGGTATACATGAGGTAAATGGATACACCACTTACTTTTGTATTTCACTCTGGGATTTGGGGCCGAAGATCAGAGGGATTGTGAGTGTTTTACATGGAGCATGTCCAACAGCTCTGTGTTTGACATAGCTTTGTATGTTAGGCAGAGATCACCTCTGAGTAGATGATATGCGGGAGAGTACATCTGGAGCATTTTGAGATGGTCTGTGTATGGCATGTGTTTCAGGCCACTAATGCTGTTTGTGAGGTATTTCTGCAGCCTTTCCAGTTGTTGTTGATGTCTTGTGAGGTATATAGCAAAAGGGGCATTGTACTCTATTATGGATCTAGTGAGTGATAAGTAGAGGGGAACAATGCCCTCATCTATCCTGCATGAGACACCTTTTGTGATGAGGTGTGCCACGTAGAAGGATTTCTGGACTACTGCGGGGATGTGATTATCACAGGTGTGTCCACTGTCCACCTGTGACCCAAGGTCTCTTATTACACTTTCAGTATTAAGTATACTACTGCCTATGTTGTAGTTCATGACTACAGAGTTTTTTACCAGAGGGGATGACAATGCACTTTTTGGCATTGAGCTTGATGCCATGGCTTTGACACCAGGCATCTGTCTCAGTGAGGCCCTTTTGTAGGATGTCCACATCTTCAGTAGTTTTGATTATGGCTCTTAGTTTGCAGTCATCTGGAAACTTCATTGGTCACAGACCTTCCATGTTAAAGTATAACTCAGGGAAGTAGATTCCATACCGGGCAGGACACAGGACTGAACCCTGTGGTACTGCACTTGTCTCTGGTCTAATGTTGTACTTGGAGTCTGCTACTTTCACAGTGTGTGTTCTGTCAGTTAGCCAGTTGGCATCCCATCTTGTGACATAGCGATTTATACCTAGTTTAGTGGGTTTATCTATAATTCCAGAGTGGGGGGATGGTGTTGAAAGCCATGGCAAGATCTACATAGGCTGTGTGAACCACCTTACCCTTGTGTATGGTTCTGGTGACTGCTTCAATGACGTCTATCAGGTTTAGGAGACATGATCTGCCTTTTTCAAACCCAACATGGTTGTGGTCCAGTGTTTGGAGATTACCAATGTCTTTTTTTTACCTGTGCAGCCGTGATGACAGCAACTTTGCAGTCTTCCGTTATAGAGATGTGCTCTTTCACCTGTGAGGGGGGGTCAAGTTAGCACTGATCCTATCTGCCAGGATGTTGGCAATATCAGTTGGGTCTGTATATTTAGTGCCATTTTGCTGTAACTCAGAGAAGATCTGAGTGTTGACATTGACATTCTTGACATAGCTATAGAATGCTTTGTGGTTGTCTTTAGAATCAGTGTCGATTTTGTTTTCATAACTAGCTTTGTAGGATTTTATCATGGATCACAGCTTCTTATTGATGTGGACCATGGAGCTCCTCCCCTCATGGGATTTTACCCTGTTTTGCAACAGTTTTTTCCTTCTGTTTTGCAGTTTGTTTATGGCAGGGGAACACCAGATTGTCTTCCTTTTCTTGGGGGTTAGCGTCTTGGTTCTGTTTGGGATAGCACAATGCATGCAGTCATGTAAGTGCTTATGAAGTGCAATTGTGAAGGATTCAGTAGTCACAACTGTATTGTCCATCTGCATGGATGTCCTGCAGTTCAGCACTTCTGTCTTAAGAAGCATGACATTGGCTTTGGAGACATTTTTTAACATGGTTTTCTTAATGGGGGTGTGGATCCAGAATGTGGATACGTAGGGTGATTAGCCTATGGTCAGGTGGGACCAATGAGGCACTGACGTCAGGTGTGGAACACCGATCATGCAGGACAAACCACACCTCGTAACCAACACAAATAACCACAAAGTGAGCTAAATGCTACTCATTGCCAGAAGTCTCAGCCTCCAGATGCACACACTCGAGGCACTTCTCATTATGGAGAATATTGATAGCTGTGCAGTATCGGTAAACTAGTTCAAGGCTCCAGACAGCACACCAGCACTACCAGGATACTACTCATTCCATACCTTCCAGCATCAGAACCTGAATCATAGCACATAGGGTGAGGATGTATCCATATTCATCAAGGATACCTACACCTCTCTCTATATGCTCTCTACAGGATATGTACCCATAGAATGTTGCACAGCAACATTCTTCACACTCCACAGGGGTGGGGCCACAAAAAACCCTTGGCATTCATGCTCTATGAGCCTGATAAGTGTGTTCTACAAGGCAATGGAGCCAATCATAATGTAAGTCAACAATACAGAGATTGGGAACCTTCACACAGTTGAGCACACACAGTTTGGCTTGGTCAAAGGCAGACCACACCTCCTGAACTGGGAGGATCTCTTTGACACTTACTCAGGCTACGAATGATTGAAATGAGATCCACACAGCCTACCTATGCCTCGCTAAGGCCTTTGACACCATTCCCCAGTCAAGTATCATAGATGAACTCAACAACCTGCCCATGAATCCATACATCACAAGATGGATTGCAAACTGGCTCACAGATAGATCCCACACATTATGAGTTGCTGGCTACATGTCAGATTCTACACCGGTAACGACTGGTGTCCCCACAGGGTTCAGTCCTGGGGTCCCTCCTGTTTGGTATAGACTTCTCAAATGTACATGCCAACATAGGAGAGTTGTGGTTGACTACGTTTCCTGGGAACTGTAAAGTGTTTGTCATAATATATTCCACAGAAGACAAACAGATTCACCAGAAGGGACTCTATGAGACAGATGTGTGGTGTCAGAATCATGGCCTCAAGCTCACTGTGGAGGTATGCATAGTGATCCTCTTTGACGAAAACAAAAGACCCACAAACTACCACATGGGTGTTACCCCCTTGAAAATGACAAGGTGATAAGGGATCTGAGGACACAAGTAGATAGTCATCTTTCCTTTGACAACCATGTTGCCAAAGTGATTGGGAGATCCTATGTGGCCCACCTAATCAACAAAGGGTTTGCATCAGGATCCAAAGAGGTAGTGTTCGCACTCTACTCTTACATCATCAGACCCATCATTGAGTACAGTGCAGCATTTTGGATGTACTTGACTTAGCATATCCAGCAGCTGTAGTGACCACATAGGTACCTCACCAAGAGGATTACTGGCCTCATACAGTTGTGTTATGCAACACAACTGGTAAAACTTGACCTGTTCTTCGTTGCATACCGCCTACTCAGAGGCACACTCTGCCTAACATACAGAGCCATGTCCAACACATAACTGTTGAACATGCTCCATCTACACATAAAAACATTGAGTCATCCTACACATTCCAGGGATAAGAACCTCATAAGAATGATGAATACAACATGCTGGTGGGATAGAGTACCATCCCAGACACTTACCTTACTGTGGAACAGAGTCCCAATGTACATCAGACATAGCACCTCACTGACACTCTTCAATTGGAACCTTGATGAGTGGATGGGGAACAGACAGTTCATGCCAGGCATCAAATCAGCAGCCCCACTAGAAAGGGGATTAGGGTACTAACTATTAGAACTAGGCCTTGGGAGACTACCCAATGGTGTGTTGAAAGTTGCACAACTTGCGTAGGCTGATATATGCCTTCGTGGAGATAGTCTACTACATGTCTATGGACCTATGTGACAGGTACATGTCTACAGATAGTAGATGTGTACTTCATTGTACAGTCATGTTGTACAGCAGGCACATGGACCACATACACTGTAATGCTTACAGATACTGGTGGCTGTTATGTAGAGTGGGAGAGGTGTACACCTCATGTCTTTCGTGCCATTGGGATGTGTGCTGGGTGGGACAGTCCTGGATGGCTCCCTGTCATGGTCACCCTCTTGCACACATCTCTACCCATCAATATTTGGCTTATTATACTGTGTTCCCCCTACATATATATATATATATATATATATATATATATATATATATATATATGTGTGTATATATATATATATATATATATATATATATATATATATATAGGTACATAGGTAGGTGATAGGCTATCTGCCTGAAGGCATATATTAGTATGGCCAGAGTGTGCAGCTATCACCACCCATGGAGTTAGTTCCCTAGGCCTCTGTGTAGTAGAGCTGATGAAGTGATCCATGATGTGACAGTTCAGTTTCACATACACTCATCAAGACTCCTCTGGAAGAGTGTCAGTGAGGGTCTTGGCTTAATGTCGGTTGGGAGCCTGTTCCAAAGCAAGGGAAGTCTGTGAGTTAGTCATGTATCCCTCCAACATGTTCTATTTAATGTTGTGATGATGATATCCCTAGAGCATGTGGTACAATGAGCTTGGGTTTACTTCAGATAGCACATGTACATCAGTTCTGCATTGGACATGGACCTGTCTGTTGGGCATAGATCTCCTGAGTAGACAGTATGCAACAGAGTACAGATTGAGTTAAATTCAGTCTGGTTGCATGGAGCAACTGTTTGAGGCCAGTAATCCTCTTGTTGAGGTACTTCAGTGGTCTTTCCAGCTGCTGAAGGTGCCTAACCAGATTCATTGCAGGTGTGTTGTGGTACTCTCTGACGGGTCTGATGACTGATGAGTAGAGGGAACCTCCTTTGACCTACATGCAAAGTCCTTGGCAGTTTGTGGGAACACATAGCATGATTTTCTAACCACTTTGTTAATATGTTTCTGGAAGTATAGATGACTATCCACATGTGTCCATAGATCCCTTATTATCACCTCCATATTTAGGGTGTTGGCACCTATGCGGTATTTGTATGACTGTAGCTCGAGGGCATATTTTTACATCACATATGTCTGACTGAGACCCTTTTTAAGGATGTCTCTGTTGTCCCACACATCGATTATGACAACTTTTTAGCAGTCATCCACAAACTTTGCTAAACATAGCCCTCATGTGTTTGACTGTATTTCTGAAAAGTATACACCAGACAGGAGGGGTCCCAGGACTGAGCCATGGGGGACAGCGGTTGTTACCAGCTTAAACAGGAGACCACAATTCTTACCTTGTGGGATCTAAATGTGCCCCATTTGGCAATCCATCAAATGACATACATATTTATGCACTGGTTGTTGATTTTGTGGATATGACATGTGCCTGGGATGTTGGAAGAGGGCTTTCCAAGGTCTATGTGGGATGTGTGTAGCTCATTTCATTGATGTATGTCCTGGGTGACTGCCTTGAAAACAGTCTATCAGTTTGGGAACCATGATCTGCCCTGACCAAAATGGAATTGGTAGGGTTGTGTGTTTGTAGGCTCACAATAGCTCTGTTTATGAGTTCCATCATGATGGACTCCATGGCCTTGCAGATTAGGCTTAATAGGCTTATAAGACAATAGTTCATATGGTCTGTTGTGCACCAACACTTGTGGTGTGTGCCAAATGTTGCTGTAACACATTCAACGGTCTCATATCCTGTACAGAGGGTGAGTCTCAACAGACTGTTCAGGTGCAGGGTCTGTTTGTTTTGGAGTTCACATATGACACAGCTAGGGAAGCCATGTCATCCGATAGAAGCCATGTTTTTAGGTTTGGAAAGTGCTGTTTAAATATTGTATATGTGATTTCTGGGTTTTCACAGTCTCCAGGTATGATAATGGGCCCTTTTGTCAGTGAGAGGGGGGGTAAATAGGTATGAACCTGTCTGACAAGATGTTGGCGGTGTCAGTCATGTACATGTATTCATTTACAGTTTGCACTGACTCAGAACATATATGTGTTTACATTGATATTTATGACATTGCAAAAGAAAGCTTCATGGTTCTCTATGGACCCTTTGACAATATTTTTGCCAGAACATGGATTGGATAATGTTAGGAGGTCTCATTGTTTATTGATGATACTGATCGGAGATTTATTGGTCTTCTTTGAAATTTCACTTTCTCTGAACAAGTTCAGTACTTGTAGTACATAGTTTGATTATGACAGGAGTCCAATATATTATATGTGTCTGTTTTCATATCACTGTGTGCGCAAGGCAGGATTGGTGAATAGTGACATGTTTCTGGGGTGAGAACTGCAACTGGCAGATATGTGTGGCCCACTGCTGTACTCTGACATGGCCTAAGTGTGCGAGCATGCCCAGTATGACCTTTCAGTACGTTGCTGATTGAGATTTGCTAAGTGTGTGAGCATGCCCAGTATGGACATATATACTATATGTGTGTGGAAAATCAAGTTGTTTTTTACTTCAGGGATCACCTTTGTGTTGTACATTGACAGGAAGCATGCTGTGCCTGCAGGGCTTCCATGAGTCGCTTTGCATAGACTTATCAACATTTCTACATACAGTGGGGACAGCTATTATTTGTACATTTCTACCCAGGGGGCACACCTGATTGTTACTGTAGATGTACATTGGATGAGGGGTTGACCTGATGCTTATACACATTTGCTAGGCCTGCACTGGTATGTCAGGTACTCCATTCAGTCTGTACTGTTGCCTATCATACTGGCTTGAAGCATTCTACTGTACTACAGTACGTAGCTTCCAATTTCACGTATATTAGTTTGTGACTTCATAGCCTACCTAATCCACATCACACTGCCTGGCCTGCTGTTATCTGTCTGCTTAGGCCTGGGGGGAAGTTCAGAGGGCATGATACAGCATTTGTTTGTGTTTGCGTTAGTCTACAATTGCCCTGCTGTGTCTGTGCCAGTGAAATGCTATCATGGCTTAGTGGTTCAGTACTGTGACTATAGTGCACAGTATCCTGAGTTCGAGCCCTGTCACTGCTTTTTATTTTCCTGCTGGGGAGACCTGACTGGTTAAGGAACAGTAAAGCAGGTGTGAGCGTGTTTACCCAACTTTGCCTGACTTTGCCCAACATTGCCCAACGTTGCATTAGTTTGCGCGGGGTGCAGCTCCACACAATTGTGCTTAAATATGCTAAATAGTGGTAAAATGTGCTTAACACTGCTTTATATTGCTTAATATAGGGCAATCATGCCTCAGGTGGTGCTGCAGGGCTGCCTATGTCAGATGCACATTATACACTCCCTATACATGTTTGAAAACAGGTAGTATCAAGTTAGGCATCCCTTTTATTGTATGTGCGAGTCAGAGAGAGGTGTCATTTCCAGGGTTCTTAGTGAGTCAGTGTATGTGCTATGCGTTACCTCTTTGCCAAGGCCAGGGCATACTGGGCACGCCTCCTAATGCCTACTGGGGCAGGCTCAGGTTGTTCCTCTTCCAAGTCATGCTGTACCTGTGCAGGCCTTGGCAATGGTGGGGGGCTGTTTGGCCCTGCCCCATGCTGTTCCTGCTGCAGCTGTTTTCGCAGGATCATATTGTGTAGCATGGCACATACCATGACAATTTGGGTACATGTAGTTGGTGAGTACTGCAAGACTCCACCGGATGAGTCCAGGCACTGGAACCATGACTTGAGCATCCCAAACACATGCTCAATTATGTTTCTTGTTTGTGCATGTGCCTCATTATGGAGTGCTTGTTCATGTGTGTGCATTTCTGATGAGTGTCATCAGCCACGGCTCCAGTGCGTATCCAGCATCCCCCACTAGGTGACCGTCAGGGATGTCCCCATTTGGCAAATCTCTGGTACAGCTGCATCAGGGAATCATGATAGCTTCCAGGGCAGCCAGCACACACATTCATTATTATGCCCTGGGCATTGCACATGACCTTGCAGATGATGGAGGGGAAGCCCTTGCGGTTGATGTAGACTGTCTGCAGTCTTACACTGTTCTTACACTCCTTGCAAGCCTTCGTAAATCCAGCTCAGACTATCCCGGTAACCAAATGCAAAATAAATAAATAAAGAAAGGGCTGTTAGATTTTATGAATATTAGTCTGAAATTAATTATGTTGTAAATATGCTGAAAGAAAAGGCTTGCTTAAATGCAGAAACAGAGTTTAGTAATATGTGATCAGCAGTCATACTAAATGACCATGGCTTGGAAAAGGAATCTGCTGAATGGACATTTTTCCCTTACAGACTTAAAAACAGGATGAATGCAAGAGCAAAAATACAAAATCTGCTTTTAAAGAATGGACATTTTTCCCTTACAGACTTAAAAACAGGATGTATGCAAGAGCAAAAATGCAAAATCTGCTTTTAAAGAACACTGACATGTTTTTCTGCATATAAAAAATGGACACAATATGTTTCCTAAAATAACAGGATGGACACAATATGTTTGCTAAAACAACAGGATATGTTTATGACACTGTGACAATGTGTTTTCCCAAAAATATGTTTTTCTGCATGGAAAACAGGATATCAGCATTGGCACAAGAACAGATGTTTTTATACACAGATCCAAATAGAATACAGAACAATGTGTTTCCTCAAAAATATGTTTTTCTACATGGACATCAGGACACTGTTACAGGATATTCACACTGTCAGAAAAAACTGGTCTCTTACAAGACATTGTTAAACAAGGAAGCTTAGTATTGTTTCTACAGGATACCAAGAGGACTAAAACTGTATATAAAGAGCTGTATAAATCCAGTTTTGTTAGAGGTATGGTAGGGACTCATTTGTCCTAAGGTAAATGGTATATCTCTCACATCATCTGCACTATATGAGCAGTAAAGTTGGAACAGTACTTTTAAGCTGCAACGTTTGTCCAGTTTGATTTATTATAAAAGTTATTGGTTACTGCTCTTAAAGACAGGTGCTGCAAAGTATATTCTCTCATCAGTGTATATTCTGCAAGTTTCTGTATGCGACAGACTGTGAATGCAAATATAACCAGACTTTGAATTTTAGCAGAATCCAGCCAGCAAGACTGAGTGTCTTAAGAACACTTAAAATCCATCCCACAGCAAGTAAGCTCCAGTAAGCAGAGCTCAATGTAATTTTTTCAATGGCAAGCTAGCCTGCATTTGAACCTACAATCTGCATTCAAACACAGGAGGAGTGATGGTAAGCCCTGCAGAGGGTCACTTCAGTTAAATTGCAGTAACTAATATTTGTCCGTATGTGTAAATCCTAAACAGAAGTATTCCAGTTTATGCAGCTTGCAGTAGTAAAGATTTTTAGACGTCTACAATCCGGAGTGAGACTAGTTCAAGAAATTCACAGTGCCATAAATTCTTCAAGAAAAGGTGAATGTCCACTAGCACAGTAGTCCGCTGCCTGTTGTGCTTCACCAGCTTCTCAAGTGACTCTGAAAAATTTCTAGCCATCTGCAATAACAGCTTGATCACCTGTTTTCTTGCTAACTGGTAAGACTTTTTTCTGTGTCACATATTTAGTGTGGATGATGTTAACAGTTTGTATATTCTTAAGAGAGTTTGTATATTCTTAAGATAGTTTATTCATAGACAGTTTGTATATTAGACAGTATGGATATTATTTATAATTCATGCAGGAGTAAACCAAACTTTAGTAAATTGCTATGTTGGTATACACAGCACATTAGTAAATGTAAAACCTTATTAGGGCAGGTTGATAGTAAGGCATTATGCAAATGTATTACAATATTTGACTGGTATCTCAAAGAAAACCATGTGAAAAATGACAAATGTTTAGTGTGTGCTTCAACAAAAACTGCATTTTGTGTATTATGCCATAAAATAATATTGCATCATATTGCTAAAAAAATAGACTGTAAAAACAGATCTGTTCATGATAAGGAATTAACTAAGGGTAAAGTGTTTCTATTACATTCTGATGTTGAACAGTTATGTCCTGTCACCACATGTGAGTCAAATCAGTTACTGATAGAACCCCTAGTACATTTTGTTACAAAGGAATGTAGTAAACTTCTAAAAGACAGACACAATGAGTTCAGGAAGCTTAGACAAGTTATACATACATCTTTTCAAAAGTGCATAGGAGTTTCAAATTCAGCAGAACAGCTTACTAAAGAATGTCAGAAAGACCATGCAACATTACTGGAAATTCAACAGAAGTTGCAGGATAAAGAAAATAAATTAGCTGAACTGACAGAGAATGGGAACTTCCTGCATACACAGTTAATCTGTGCAAAAGAAATATGTTTATGTTTTGAAAATGGTTAAACATACATGGTAGGATGGTAGGATCTGATGTCTGGACAAATCATTCTTAAATGTTTTACTTTCATTCAGTTAAAGCAAGACATCTATCAGTACTACAGTAAAGTAAAGCATATGACTGCCATTCTTAGCACAGTCAAAAGGTAAACAAAACTGTTCTAGTGTATAAAATTAAATAAAAATAGTTAATAAGAATAAAGATTTAAAGTCACAAGACTGGCATACTTGTATAAAGATATACAAATATAAGACAGACATCCATGTATGTTCTTTTCATCTAGAGTACATTTGTTTACAATACACAAAAGCAAAAGGCAGACAACAGCAAATATAAATAATATAAATATAAATGTGTTGGTTAAACTAATATCTATTTTGTTTTTTACAATTTGTTTATAATTATATAGTAACACCAAACAGTTAAAGTTCTGAATTTTAAGAAGAAAATCACAGATGGTATTATTCAAACAGTTTTTGTAAAATTAATGGCAGGACAGTTAAATAGTTCAATAAATAAATAAAAAATACTGAAATCCATGTAAGATAATTGTAAAATAATGTCTATTTATGTTGTATAAATGCATAGTTATGCAAATCACAATCACATTAAAGGAAAAATGCCAAAATAATTAACTATAGTTTACAGAGTATGAAATGTGAGCTCAGACCTTCCTAGACTGAATGAATAGTTACAGGAAATGTTGAAAAGATAAGATAAATAACAAGACTGATTGCCAGGCAAGTAGCTTGAGTTTTTCTAAAGCATCATTGTTATTATACCATGACCCCCCCAAAACGTGCACGCTGATTGGCCAGCGTGCCCATTGTAAATTGAGTTATACTAATGGAAAATGGTCCGGTCGCCCGGACTTTTTTCCATTAGTATAACTCGGTTTGTTAAAGCACTGTCTCGCTATGTTAAATGGGTTTAACATAGCGAGACAGCTTTAAAATAAGCAACGGAGATCTCCGTCACTTATTTTAAAGCTGTCTCGCTATGTTAAACCCATTTATAGCGAGACAGTGTTAAAAGCAATGGAGAAAGCAAGATCTCCGTCGCTTTTTTTAGTGTTTCGCTATGTTAAATGAGTTTAACGTGGCGAGACAGTTATAAAATAAACGGACATCTCCGTTGCTTATTTTAAACTGTCTCGCTATGTTAAATGAGTTTAATATAGCGAACATAAAAGCAACGGAGATCTTGCTTTCTCCGTTGCTTTTGCCAACTCTGATGTACTGCGCAGGCACGCAGTACATCAGAACTGCCGCGATGCCAGACATCTGCGGAAGGGCAGTAAACAGGCATTATACTATGCCATTATTTAAGAAAAGTAATAGTTTCTTTTCTTAAATAATGTCATGATAATAGCAATAACCACTTCTGGGTGTGGGTAATGCTAAATTTACCCACGGTTGGCTTTGTTTGGTCCCTCGGGCTTCGCCCTCGGGACCAAACCACACGAACCGTGGGTAAATTTAGCATTACCCACACCCAGGCGTGGGTTATTGCTATATTAAAACATAATTGTTAAAATGTTTACAGGCAACACTATTTGGTAATTGTAATAAAATGCCACAATTGTGCATAGATGTCACTTATAATCTGTTTGCAAGTAAATGTTAAAAGGACAAAAAAATCCTCAGTTGCATCAAGTACAGCCAGCAAATGGGCTATAGTATATATACAGTTCAAATCAATTGTGCAGGAGGGTGTAAATACCTACTAGAGGTAATATACAGTGAAAGCTTTATTTAGTAACCTAATAAAATAAATGTATAACCAAAGTTTGGGCTGACATACATTCTATTTTCACAGCATAGGGCAGGCAAACAGTGCTGCAGTACTACAGGGGGAGGGGTACTTTCTCAGTTTTACACTGACTGTATAAGGGGGAAGGGCACTTTCTCAGTTTTACACTGACTGTATAAGCAGTACTGCACAAGGGTCTGAAATAAAGCTACTGAAAAAAATAAACAACAAGGGTCTGAAATAAAGCTACAGAAAAAGTAAACAACAAGGGTCTAAAATAAAGCTAGAGGAAAAAATATCTCATTCCTTCTTGACAATACTATTTTATGGGGGGAAAAACAGGTATTAGTGTATTAGAAATACTGGCAAACTGGATTAAACCTGACAGGATAAGATATTTTACAAGTTGTTAATAGCTATCATAATGGTTATTATTGTATTGTTTAGAATTAAATTGTATTTACAACCTGTTAAATTGTAAAGCTATACAGGAGATGGTTAAAAAACAAGAGAAGATTTTAAATTACTTTATTAAAGCTATACAAGAGAGAATAAAGATATGCAAAATGCATAAATGTTTCTAATAGCAAGAATGGTCACTATTTTTAATATGTTTTTGGCAAAACAATGTTGGTATAAAAAGCATGAATATTTTTAATAATTGTTGAGTATGTAGTTTAAAATAACAGGACATATGCATTTGGTGGCAATTCCACTAGATATTTCTAAAGAGACAAACATTTTCCAAGATTTTGCTTAATATTAATGTTATTAAATTTGTAAGATTAGACTAAATGTACTTTATAGTCATTGTATGTACAAATGCAGAAGAATTCAGTACAAATGATAGTCTTTGTATGTACAAATGCAGAAGAATTCAGTACAAATTAAATGAATGTCTAGTAATAAATATGTGTGAAAATCATGTTTTAAAAAAAATGGGTCCAGTATAACTAGTAAATTGAAATGCATAAATAGCAAACAGTCTGTGTAAATACATACTGTACAGGATACATCGTAATAAGTTCAAAAGTAATTTGTCAAGTTGTAATATCACTGGTTTTACCACAGTAAAATAATTGCTTTCAAATATTTATTACCTAAGCCCAGTTCAGTGTTTTACCAAGATGTTAATGAGCAGTTCAAAGACATGATCACAATGTTATGGTTAAAATGACATTGAAACTGTATATTTTCAGAAGTGTATAAATGCTTGCAGAAGCACATGGTTCTAATCTCTTATAGTTAATTCAACAGTTGCAAAGAGTTAATGAAACAGGTCTAAGTCATAAATTAAATTCTGTGATTGCAAAAGAATAAATTGATCAAGTTAAACTAAAGCAGACACAGCTCATAACTGATAAAATATTTTCATAGAATGGTCTGCAAAAGAAAACGTTGTTAAATACATTCAGTTTTGGTAGTAATACTTTAATATCATTGTATTAACTATGTAAAATTGCATTTTGATTTGTTGTATCAAACTATAGGTTTGTTTCTTAATGTGTTTTCTATATAAAATGTTTTGAGTATGTTTAAAAACAGAGGGAATTGTTAGATTTTATGAATATTAGTCTGAAATTAATTATGTTGTAAATATGCTGAAAGAAAAGGCTTGCTTAAATGCAGAAACAGAGTTTAGTAATATGGGATCAGCAGTCATACTAAATGACCATGGCTTGGAAAAGGAATCTGCTGAATGGACATTTTTCCCTTACAGACTTAAAAACAGGATGTATGCAAGAGCAAAAATACAAAATCTGCTTTTAAAGAATGGACATTTTTCCCTTACAGACTTAAAAACAGGAAGTATGCAAGAGCAAAAATGCAAAATCTGCTTTTAAAGAACACTGACATGTTTTTCTGCATATAAAAAATGGACACAATATGTTTCCTAAAATAACAGGATGGACACAATATGTTTCCTAAAACAACAGGATATGTTTATGACACTGTGACAATGTGTTTTCTCAAAAATATGTTTTTCTGCATGGAAAACAGGATATCAACATTGGCACAAGAACAGATGTTTTTATACACAGATCCAAATAGAATACAGAACAATGTGTTTCCTCAAAAATATGTTTTTCTACATGGACATCAGGACACTGTTACAGGATATTCACACTGTCAGAAAAGCTGGTCTCTTACAAGACATTGTTAAACAAGGAAGCTTAGTATTGTTTCTATAAGATACCAAGAGGACTAAAACTATATATAAAGAGCTGTATAAATCCAGTTATGTTAGAGGTATGGTAGGGACTCATTTGTCCTAAGGTAAATGTTATATCTCTCACATCATCTGTACTATATGAGAAGTAAAGTTGGAACAGTACTTTTAAGCTGCAACGTGGTTCAGTTTGGTTTATTATAAAAGTTATTTGTTACTGCTCTCTAAAGTTGATGCTGCAAAGTATATTCTCTCATCAGTGTATATTCTACAAGTTTCTGTATGCAACAGACTGTGAATGCAAATATAACCAGACTTTGAATTTTAGCAGAATCCAGCCAGCAAGACTGAGTGTCTTAAGAACACTGCAAATCCATCACACCAAGCAGTAAGAAGTTCAATGTAATTTTTTCAAGGGCAACCATTTAGATTTAGGAAGAAACCACAGCAGCCAATGGTAAGCCTACATGGACAGAGGAAGGATGTAGCACCTCCAGCTGAGAACCTAATTGGAAAACAGAACAATGTGAGAGAACTGTGCTGTCCATATAGTCTAATTTTGTGCTCCATGCACTTCAGTTTATTCTACAACTTTTTCCTTTATAAGATATTCTGTAATATTAGCTACAACTTAGGCAAATTAGATATAACTGAGGCAAGGTTAAACAATTTACAGTGTCCAGTCCCTGTTTTAAGTTGTGTAATGAATGAAAAGAATGCTGACCAAATGTGAAATGTAACACTTCCCTCTCACTTTTATGAGAGATTTCTTCAGAATACAAACACACAGTGCTGTGTAAAGCTTTAAACTATGTGGCCTAAGTTATGTGACCAAGAATTATGTGACTAAACACTTAAAGGTACATAACAAATAAAATATACAAACTCATATAAAACAGGTACCAAACAAAAAGTGTTATAGTTTAGCAGACCTCATTTTTTTAAAACACAGTTAATAGATACATCTTCATTTAAACCTACACATCTAACAGCTTTGGAGATTGAGCAGTATTTTTACAAGTGACATGCATATATTATAAACAACAGCTGATGTACTACTACAAAGCCCTAGAGATCACCATTAGGGATTACAAAGATGAAGGGAAGTTCACTTTTCACAATATAACCTGTCTGAGAATGCACAGATAAGTTGCAAACTATTGCAGTCAAAGGTCAGCAATGCCAGCCTTCTGAAGCATTCCCATCTCCAGTCTTTGGGTGACAGTATTACAGGCTTTAGAAAATTCCATTCCACTAACACATCATTTCTGCATTTTCCTCTTGAAGTGGCCTGTGTTTATATACTGAGAAAGTCAGCAAAGCTGTTCTAACCCATGGCTCTCCTAAAACCATGGAGAATATTGTTCACCTGAAATTTGTATTTGAGGTTGATGAGCTCCTGCTCATGCACTATTTTCCCAGAATTTTTTTGCAACTAGAAAGAGCACATTAGCTAACAATTTTGTAATGCATACTATACCGTGATTATGCTCTGATATTAGGAAAAAGGCAGCCTTGTTAAGCACCTTTCTGACATCAACTTTTTAAGTAAATTAGATCAAAATTAAAAAAAAAAAATTGTTTCTGATGTTGGTCCATTGTCACGTTAATATTTTTGGCATTGTGCAGAATTCTTGATGAAAGAGATTAAAAAATATGCTACTCTGTTTGCCACACTGTGTTTTATTGACTTTCAATGACTTTGAAAGGCAGTAAAACATTCTGTGTTCCTACACTTTTTATATCTCTAACTCTTAGTACATTAGCAGGTAAAGCTACATGCATTACAAAGTATTATGACCAGGTCTCATTTATCATAACCCTTTATTATCTGTACTTGGCAGGGATGCTAATTAACTCACTTCTCGAGCTTTGCACTAATAGTGAGTTTCTTTGCATCCATGTTTTGAACACATAATAAGTTGGTTGTGATTTAAGACCCAGTCATATTCCTCTATATCATACATACTCACCCCTTTACAAACTGGAATTGTGACTGCCTTTTCTTATGCAGATGTCATACTAGACAAGTCTCCAACCATTTCTAAGTCTACTAGTTATAATAAATTGGCAGCTCCAAGATCACAGGGTAAAGTATTCTTTTTAGATGATATTGCTTTCACATTGTAGACATACCTCTTTTAGTTAGAACAGAGCCGGTATTTCAGTATTTAAGT
This sequence comes from Protopterus annectens, assembly GCF_019279795.1. NCBI lineage: Eukaryota > Metazoa > Chordata > Ceratodontiformes > Protopteridae > Protopterus > Protopterus annectens. The sequence continues at coordinate 1,686,428,137 of NC_056726.1, forward strand.
GAGAACATGAAAAACCGAGTATTGGGCTCATGATTCAATTATTGCAAGTATCTTGAAATCATTTGTGTTGAAAGAAAAGCAACGCAATTAGATACAGGGTAAAGTTATTGAAACTTTGCTACATATTACAGTATTTTTGGAATGTAGCGGTTTTTGTTGTCATTCTTATTTTTTTTAAATCTCTCCAAGTCTTTTGGGTTTCTAATACCGTGACTGGAATGGATCCCATTCCTAAGTCAAAGTATGGTAAAAGTTCATGAAATTAGTATTATTTCAATCTTTGATGTCAGCCAGAAGTGCTTTACGCATCACCTGCAGTGTGCCCAGTAATGACTCCTTCTGCAATTTGTATGGAGTTACATGTATAAGTAATATATCTAAATACAATTGTAGATTCTTTTTTATAAGACCCATTGCTCCAACTACTATTGGAACTGTCTAGACATCTTTCTTCCACATTGCTCTCGTTTCTGCCTGCAAATCCTGATATTTTATAACTTTGTGTCTCTCTGTACACAAGACACTGTAGTCACTGGCCGTGGTGATTTCAGTGATCAATGTTACTTTTCTTTTCTTTTCATGGGCCACTATATCCAGCTTTCTAGCATCTATCTTTTGAACTGTTAGTAATGGGTGATCCCATGTGATGCAAACTTCATCGTTTTCTATGATGCTTTGTGGCTCATGTTTCCAGTATTTTTCAACCACTGCAATACCACAAGGCTTACACAATCCCCAGTGCAACAGTCTTGCCACATTATTAGGCTTTTCAGTATCCAGTCCTTCTGCCATTAGTATGTCACAACCAGCAACGAGGTGTGAGACTGTTTCCAATTATGGTTTACAAAACCTACATTTGTCTGTTTCTCCCACATGTTCAATGGACATGTATGTAGCCCACTACCTTGGGCTGCCAATATTAACATTTCATCTTTTTGTTTGAATTCACCTCTCCTTAACCATTCCTGTGCTTGATCCAGATCAACATGAGGTTCTTCCAGACGTTTTCTATGCTTGCGACTATATTTATATATTTTCCACATTTCTTGCCTTCTCATCTGATACTTCAACTTATATTCTTTATTCTAGTTTTGGCACATTCAGTTGTTGCCTGATTTTTATCTACTTCTGGTTTGATTTCCATTTCTTCTTGACACCGATATGTTTTTGCTGGACTAAGCAGGGAAGTCATCCTAGACTTATTCTCCTCTAAACTTTCACTATTTTTGGGTCTTTTTAGGTCAGCAGATATGTGTGCAGTCTCATGATTGCAGATCTATACATGTAATCAATTTTAAGGAGGCCCATATCTCCTACCGAATGGGGAATATACAATCTTGGTATACACTGATTTTTATAAATCATTTGGTGAGCATGAAGCATCCTTCTTGTTTTCCTGTCTAATCTATGCAACATGTCTTGGGGCCAATCAATCACTCCAAAACTGTAAATAAGACAGGAAGAACAAATTGGTTTATAGCTTGAATTTTATTCCTAGATGCCAATGCTATTTTCCGTATTAATTTAAGTCTTCTAAAATATTCCTTAGTAAGTTTTATTCACTTATGTTCATGTTCATGTTTTATTGTTGATCCTTCTTCAGTTCCCAAATACTTATACACTCCCTCTTGCTCAACTTCTTTTATATCACATTCTTGTCCCAAAGTGATGTTTTCTTGGTGCTGCAGTTTTCTTGCTTTGAAGGTTGGTTTTGCACATTTATCAAGACCAAATGACATTCTTATATCATCTGAAAAAGTTTTGACAACTTGTAGTCATCCTTTCAGTTCCTTATCTGATGAGTTATAGAGTTGTAAATCATTGACAAAGAAAAGATGAGAGGTCTTTACACTGTTTTGTTTTCTAGAAGCCAAATTATAGCCATTGCCTAAGCTGTTAAGTAGATAGCTTAATTGGTTAAGGACAAGACAGAATATCAGCGGTGACAGAGTCACCCTGGAATATTCCCCATTGAATTTTTATCCCTGGAATAATAATTTGTCCTTTATCGTGGCTTAATTGCAAAGTGGTCTGCCAATGTTTCATGGTGACTCGAATGTATTTGATCAGTGTAGGGTGTATCTTATATGTTTTTAAGCACTCTTTTATCCATGAATGTGGGATACTATCGAATGTTTTTCCGTAGTCAATCCATGCCATATTTATAGTCTTCTCCTTTTTATCTTGTCTTTTATTATTAATTATAGCCTGCAACTTATAAATAAGTATTTTTATTGCTGGCAGCTAGTAGTTTCTTATTAGTTTTGATGGTTTTCGTTTTCATCTGTTCTAATGCTCTTGTTTACTAGCCATCCTATTTGCAGTAAAAAAATGGTTAAAGTGGGGACCAGCGTAGGGGACTACTTGGTGTGCAAATTTTCCTAGCTGTTAATCTGCTGATGGTGGAAACACAGAAGACTATGATACCAGGGCTATGCTGTATGGAAAGTAGAAGTAGGGCAATTAATATTTCTGGATGCCTGACACATAGAAATCATACAAGAGACATGACTGAACTTCAGAAGTGACATCAATTTTTTGGTCACATTGTTATGACACTTAGTACACATATGAAAGGAAGAGGACACAGTTAGGATCATTCAGGTTGATCTCATAGATGTAAGTTTTACCTTTCAGGTAGAGGATTAGCTGGACCATACCAAACTCCTGGTGACAGGCAAGCTGCTTAAAGAGTGGGACAGAAAGCAAGGGAGACAGGACAATCAAAGCTAACCTCTGGTAGTTGTACTACTCCGCAGATTTCTTCAGAGATTACCTGGTATTTCAACAAATTATAAACACTATTCAGGCTGAATATACTAGTAACTTTAACAGGATGCCCTCAGTTTGAGCAAATTGATATGGAGTAGGCCCAAAGGAGCAATCTGATCCTTATTTTGAGGTGATGTTATCATTTTAAATGACAGGTAGTATTTATGGTAGATGGGTAATAAAACAAACCAGACATGAAAAGGTCAGTCAGTTGTATTCATAACAGTGGATCTTGTATTACTTCAGCAAGTAAGGTGAGTACCTTAAACATATTCAAGGGGAGTACCTTAATGACATTAATTTGCAGGCCTGGAATTATTCACTCCATTTTACTTCCCCAGCAAAACAGATTAGGCAAATTACGCAGTTTGAAGAAGTTCTTAAGAAGTTATATATGGCTTCCTTTCAAGTCATCACATCATTGGCTGATGAATGGTTTCAGTTTGATAAAGAAATGTTACAGTGTTTCACCACAATGTGTTCTATTGTGGGAGCCAGTTGTGTGCTATTTTGGGATTTTTCCCTAAATTTCCCCACTGTGATGCAATTATGAAGTTGTTATATATAATTTAGAGGGGTTTCAGGGGGGCTCCCACCTCAAAAAAGTTTTTTGTCTTTTCAGGGTTTGCAACTCACCTGCTTTTGATATTCATCATTCAGAAACTGGGGAGTTAAAAGAGAATCAGCCTGGAATGAGTTTCAATGTCCTCATACAGAATAGGTTAAAGCTAGACATTTGTCAGACCAAGGAACCTCTGTGGGCATTATTAAAACATTGTTTTATTGGAGTCCAAAAGATACATTTTAAACTTAGTAAAAAAGAGATGGGGCACAGGGTACTCCTTAAGCAGGAAAAATGGAGGAGGCGAGGACTTACTGGTCATTAATGTGGGACATTTACTGACTATCTTGTTTGCCTTGTAGGATAAAAAAGTGCTCAGATTCTGGGGGACTCATAAATCATTTGGGCTGAGAAATGTGTCCAGCCATGGTAGTGCATCAGTTAACACTGTTGACTCACAGCAAGTGGTTCTCTGTTTTGATTCTCAGCTGGGGTGCCTTCTGTGCTGAGGCTGTATGTCCTCCCTACAGTCATGTGAGTTTCCTCTGAGTGCTTTGGTTTTCTCCCACATTCCAAAGACATGCAGTTGGTGGATTGGACACTCTAAATTGGCCATAGGTGTGAGTGTGTGTGTGTGAATGAGTTTTATGGATGAACTACTAGGGCAGGGCTTGCCACATGGTGATAAACCTTGGCTCGAGATGATTGTCACTGTTGAAGTGACACTCTGATACCATGGGAAAAGGTGTTGATTTTGGATGGATGCATGGAAATATGTCCTGAAGTGCCATGGGGCAGACAGATGCATGTCAAAACCTCATAATTTAGTATACAGTGGAATGACAGCTGTGGACTGAAATGGAAGCGGTTGCTACATCTGTCCATCAGATTGTAAAGTACATAAGAGAAACAGACAGATTAGGGACATAGTTCATAACCTCAGGAATATCTTAAGTAATGAAGAGAAAACTGGTTACCGGAGGTAAGAAATGAGGCAGAGATTCCCTCACCTAAATATAATGTACAATTGAGTGGACCTGAGTGTTGAGGCAAAGGGATGCCCTCACTTGAGTGGAATATATTGATCCTGGCTGTAAGTAAGAAATACTCACTTAACTGAAAGGAATGAAACAGAAACTTGATAGTAAATAATAATAATGGATAGAAGCCACCCGACTAGTGGCTGGAAAGCATTTATAATGTGACAATGAATATTTTATGGTGGATTGCAGAGCACAAACGTGTGCTCCCAGCACCCCTTGAGTGAGTTTAAGGGGGTATAACATTCTCACTCATAAAAACCTCAGGCCAGCAGACATGGATTTAAATGATTGGCATTGTCACAAAGGAGATATTGCCAGCCTAGCAAAATGGAAGTTTGTAAATAATTATATGTCATTTGTGAATATCAGCATGATTTATATAGAAGTGTGACAAACAGAGATACTGCCAGCACAGTTGTTTGGAACTTTGTAAATGGTTATGTGTCATGTGTGAATGTCAACATGTTTCATGTAAGATGCTTGTGTTACAACCTTATTAGACCTGTATGTTATGTGTATATCAAACTAGGTTTGTACAGGCGTGTGTTGAAAATGATTGGTAAAGTACTGAGCTTAAAGATATATCCATAGTGTACCATACTGAAAAAGAACAGAAATATATATATACACCATTGTAACTGTTTAAATTTATATATATCATAGAAGAGAAAATTGGAACACAGGAGGTTAACTTGCAAAACTTCAGAAAAATAGTTGAAATTAAATTACTTTATGGCTGGGGTACAATAAGATGTTATCTTCCAGTTTCATTGCAGTAACAGGCACAATGTCTAGAACTAGAAGGTTTTTTGTATTGTCTTGGAAGTGTTTATTGTTTTATGATTTCCAGGATCTGCCTTAGATCTAAGAAAAGCCCTTGTTTATGTATTTTCACAGGCAGATGCTAAATGCTACCAGCTGCATCAATGTTTGGTTTTCACCTGGGATAGAGTCAGATGACAAGAAGTGATGTCATTCTGCAAGCTATCCCAACAGTAGTATTTGAGATATTAATTTTAGAACTCTCTGAGAGAGACAGAGTATTCTGTATTTTGTCTTTGACATGAGTAGAAGTCCCATTCACCACACATTCGCCTTGCTGCTCTAATTAAGTAAGTGTAAGAGGTTATAGTAATTCTGTTAGATTCAGTCAGGAATATAGCAAAGTGTAGTTTAGATGTTTTCTTTATTTGTTTAAGACTGTCCTGCAAAGTTGTTTTAAATATTTCCTGTGATTTTGAAACCTGATGTTACTGTGATTATACACTGAGTATTTTCTTGTTCTTTTGTTATTTATTATTAAAATCTTGCATTGTGGCTGATATTTGTGAGACTTATTTAAGTTCTAAGAGTACTTGCGTATTTATTTGGTGACGCTGTGTAGGCCATTTTTAATAGCTTTGCTCTTGGTCAAAGTACCATTTGTATTAACAGTAACATTACACAGTAAGATTGGACACCCTTTGTTAATGGCCTTAAAGTAGCTGATAAGGAGTTGGTTGGTGGCAATAATAACTACCTTATAGTCTGGGTCAAAGATGCATAACTAGTAAACCTGTGCCAGCCTTTCCCAGGTGTGTGTGTGCTCGCTTGTGTGTGTGTGTGTGTGTAAATCAAACCTCAAAGTGTGTATTTGTCAGCTACTTGTGCAGGGACATGAAGCACTGCTTGGACAGAGAGGGTGCTGAAGTTCTTGTCTTTGCCACTCAGCTGAGATCTCAACTCTATAGCTGTGCCAGTGGGGAGTCTTACTGGGGATCTGGAGAAAGAGGGAGAAACCAGCCCAGACTAACTGTGCTCTCTGTGTACTCTTAAGGGAAATTGCACTTGATGTAGAGAGCTGCATCTGGATACTGTGTGTGTACTTGTTATCCTCCTAATGCATGTCACCCACTAGTGCTAGTGGTGAGGATTGAGGCTCCTTGATTACTAGGCCAGTGGTGGGGCATGACTGGCATAAAAACTGTTGAGTCTAAATTATTTAAAATTTAAGTGTGACAGAAACCACAGAAGGGACTTTGAGACAGAAGGGAATGAAAGAGAAGGGAATGAATTAATAACAACACTTGGATGGATTGTAGGTATGTATATTGAAATATCATTGAATGTTTAATAAGTATATTAGCTGATGCTCACTGGTTAGCATTGCAATACATACACATAGTCATGCTTGTTACCTGACACCATGAAGAAGATGTAAAACTATGATTTTTCTGTATATATATATATATATATATATATATATATATATATATATATATATATATATATGTATATACACACACACACACACACACACACACACACAATACAAGTTATTTTTCAGGGAATTACTTGTCTTTCAGCAAACTTCAGAATTCCATCTTTAAATGCTGAAACAAAAATCTTAACTGAACATAAGTAAATAACAGGATAACATCAAATGTTTTTCACATGCTACACAAACAGGATTTGCACTTTGCCTTTTTATTAAGTCCCAAGTTTCAATCCAGTAAAGCTCATTTCTCTCTGCTTTCAACATAGTTAGTTTATCTCTTTGGTGCCAGGCCTTAATACTCTTTCTGGCCTTCCTGTATGTTTCCCATTTGAAAGGCAGAATTTCTCTGCACAGTACTCCCTCTACATTTAGTGGCAAACATATCTTTAACATTGTCTTTGGCTCTCCCTTTTTATAGGAAGGGATGTATTGTTCCTCCTGTTAATATGCCTTGAAGTTATATATTAACAACATCTATTCAATGAGTTCTGTCTCAGAACCTAAACTACAGGCATCAATTTCAGATAAGGTTTTATTTTACATCGTTACCATGTTAAACTGCAAAAAATCCATTTATTCCTGCCTACCAGAAATCTTCTCATGAAAGCATTATTATTTTTGATGTGCCACAACATTATTTAGAACCTTATTTGGTTGATAAGGTCATAAATATTTTATTAACCCATGTTGTAGCATCTCTGCAAAGATTAACACTTGTTCACTGTCCATGACAATAGCACAGTTATTCTTCTAATTATTAACTGTTTTATCTTTTGTTTTTCAGTATTGGCAATTCGTAATTACTTTTTCCAGTTCTGCATGCAATTTTCTTTTGTTACATTTCATTCTCATATGGTATATATATATATATATATATATATATATATATATATATATATATATATATATGGATTCACTTTATAACCTAGAAATACTGAAATATCGAATTTCAGTATCTCGAGACTATAAAACCGAATCCACAAAACACTGACACAAAAAAAACGCGAAATTCACAACACCGAAAAAAATGCACACACTATACCACACATACACCACAACACCCACATCACAACATAAACAAACAAAACTACACACATACACAACTCATACACACATAAGCAGGGGGCAAGCCCCCCTGCACCCCCCCATGTGGGGGGTTGCACCCCCACCCCCCCTACTTATATATACTAACTCTGAGATCGCACAAACATAAAACAAAAGCCAACTCACACACGCACATTCTCCGACCCCTCACACACACATCAAACACATCAGCACACTCACACACACTCTAAATCCCACTCAAAACCCTTAGAAAACACTTACCTGACATAACACCTACATCCACACATGGCACTGCGCACCATCAAAACACAATCCCGGATATTACGCAACGTAAGGTCATAACCGCGAATTCGACATATATTCGATTTAGTGATTATGACCTTTCGGTATTTTTAACATTTGGCTTTATAGTCTCGAGATACCAAAAGTCGACATTTCAGTAATTCGAGGTTATAAAGTGTTTCCATATATATATATATATATATATATATATATATATATATATATATATATATTGTTTTTTTATACTCAACACTTCTTTTGTCCTTTAGATAACAATGAACCCCCCTTTTTCTGATAACTTTACAGTTAAGTACTAGTCTAGCTGCCCTTGTGGGCCATTTTAAGCCCAGACAATTTCCCTTTTTGTGCTCAAAATAACCTGTCCTGTTTGGATATAGATTGGTCTTACCCATCCCATGTTCTATAACTATATATACCCTTAATGAAAATTAATGGGATCAATTGCTAATTTATAACTGAGATTTAAATGTTCATAATTTGATAATTTAAATTTATACTTTTTACCATACATCATTTGAGGAGACCCATGAATGGGATAAAGCATTTAGGAGCTGCTTCTTTACATTAACAGTACAGGGGACAGTCCTGGGGTCAATTTTGTGTTTCTCATCATTAGAGGGTTTTAACACCGTAATATCAACACTTCTTGTTTTAATCAACAATAAACTTACTTTTCAATGTCAGATGATTTCATTTTTAGAATCAGCATTTTTTCAGAAATGAGCCCTCTTTTTTCTGTAGGTGGCTGTTTCTTTCAAAATTACACAAAACTTTATTTTCACAGAATACCAGTGTTTTGGTAATGGAACCTTCTTATGTACATATTTTGTTGCAAGTCTTTAGAATTAAAACAAATAATGAACTTTTCTAGGCTACCCTTTAACTGCCATGAAAACTCACATTTTAGAACAAGTCTAATTGTCAGAGCAAATAATCTTGTAGGGTGCTAGAATTAACAACTCACTGTTTAAGAAGACTTGCATTTTATATAGGTGCCTCACACACTTTGTCAGAGATTTTTTTTTACATTGCTCAGGCCTCACCTCTTGCAATTAAGTGCTGTATAAAATTACACACTTAACATCCTAGCACCTGGTAAGCCTGCCACAGGCAGCAGCTATTAAAATTCAACAATGTATACCTTTTGCCATAGACAACATCGGGTAAAATTCAGTGCTGTATAAATTCTTATAATTTTATAAGTAAGTACTAGGCTAGCTGTCCTTGCAGGCTATTTTAAGCCTAACCAATGTTTTTAAATGTGAGAATCAAGCCATGTAATCTGTGTCAGGGAGGTAAACACCTTAACCATTATAGCTCCTCCCAACCTCCTGTGCGTTTTATACACTGCATACTTTGATTTCACCCCATAACAAGCAGGGATTCAAACACAAAGATTTAACAGTTTATTTTATAACAATGCATTTAACTTATTACTTCCTACACAAGAGTATTGTTATCAGGAAAGCAGAATTCCACTGTATCCTGTAATAGTTTACTGTTATTTGTAGGAGATTCCCCATACTCCTAAAATGAGTACAATTGCCATTTGTTTTTAAAGAAAAAGTTTATCTTCTGAAGTCCTGGCATAGATAAGTACCTACAGTTAAGGCAGCATGGTTACACCTGCAAGCTGAAATGACTTGCTAAGCATGCAAATTAAAGGAAAACTGTAGAGAGAAATTACCCCATAGAGAAAATAAAAAAATTAATTCAGTATACATATAAATATAAAACAAGTGAAGCACCACAGGGTCAATCAAAAAGTATTTATTTAACATCCAGAATAATATTAATTTTTTTAAACATTTTTTTGTTAATTTTAACATGTTTACAATATCTATATATATATATATATATATATATATATATATATATATATATATATATATATATATATATATATGGGACTACTTCATTTGATCGAAAGACCATTTGACTGAAACCCATTTGATCGAAATTTCATTTGCTCGAAAACCAGTATTCAAGGCAAATAACAGGGATTTGTTCCCCTCCCCAATGTCGTGCGACCCTGGAGTTGGTATATATAGATAGGGGTGTGTGGAGGGCACAACCCGCCACATTGGGGGTGTTAGGGGCGAAGCCCCCCACCTATTTTCATTTAAAATCTGTACTTTTTGTGTTATTTTCTTCTTTTAAAGGAAACTAGGTGTATGTAGAAATCTATACTACAAAATATACCTTAGAAATCACATTACTGAGATTTTACACAACCTATAAACCCGACTGCATAGTAGTATTGCACAATAAATAAAATAAAATAAATGCTGTCTGATGTCTTAAATCAATACTGATGCAGTCTGAATAGTTTTCATATTTCACAAAATTAATCTACCTGTTTATTCAGATAAACATTCTTATATTCATGAGTTTAATACAATGACATTATTAAAGCAGCATTCTTTACAATATTAAAAAAACTTCTTCAAATACTACATTATTATACATAATGACATGACACTGATGTGATTTTATCCAAATTATACATAAAACTACATACAAGAAAATAAAACTGATATTGAAAAAACAGATCAACGGTTTGACCTTTTCCAGTCATAATTCCTGGGATTCATTAACAATCATGCAGGCATAATGCGAAGCCTACAAGATTTCAGCACCTTAGCTCAATGAGCATCAGTGCTAATTTGAATATGCATGCTGCTCATTGTGCCTACTCATTTGTATGCACGTTTTCATGGCCAGCAATATTGTTCATGTCCATGTAAGGTGTTTGCATGCACAAATGCAGAAAGTAAACAAGTCAGCTTTACTTAAAGGCAAACCTAATATGTGAGCACATACTTCAGCCCCGAAATACTAAATGCAAGTACAGAGAAAGAATTTTGAAGGAGGGAAAATGAAATGGAGGACTTGTACACAAATAAAATTGGTTGCATTGCTGAATTAATTAAGAGGGGAGAAAAAATGTACTCACATACTGCAGGCAAATGTGTTGAATAATCAAAGAAACATTTGTAACAAAAACACTGCCATAGTGATGTAATGATAATTTATCTCAATGATAATACTTGACATATGTACATAAATAAAAACTGACATGCTGACAAAGAATGTGAGAGGCAGATAAAGCTAGGATGAAACAATGGGGAGTTAATGTGATAAGCATGCTAATAAAATACTGAGTTGAAATAACACTTATAAAGGACAGTAGGTACTTTATGCAATAAATGTATATACTGCATTTATCGCATAAGAGATGTGTGCACAGAGAATGTATGCATGGTATCTGACCCCCAGTGCTATATTCTCCACTTAAGCACATATGCACAAGAAGAAATAACCTTAAAGCTGTTGTGTCCTGCACATCAGAAAGGGACCTGTTTTTGGAAATTACTGTTATTGGCATCCATAGAAAAGGAGTTTATCAGTGTTAACCATGTAATAGACAAGCACGTGTTGAATATTCATGTAAGTGCTAAATGGTAATATAATAACACCCAACACACATAAGTGACAAACTACAACAGAGATCTGATACCATTTCATTATTTCAAGTTTTCCATTGGTGAATGGCACACATCTCATACATCATTATACTGGGCATGCTCACAAAGAATTACAGGGAACTGTAACATAATTTATTATTTTATTATATTTTACATTTGTTGACTGGGATAGTCCAACTGGATACATACCCATTTTCAGTGGAGGCCCGGGAAGAAAAGCTCCAAACCTACAATAAGATAAAGACAAGCAAGTTACAGTATATGCGCAAACATATATTAACATAAAAGTTACAGTCTCACATTTCAAGCCTATGAAGAATACAGTTTATATTCAGAAATATATACAAATATATTACAGTTTCTCTTATCAAACCTATAAGCGCAGCTATATCCAGAATATCTGCAAAGATGTTACATTTTCTCTTTTCAAACCTTTTAGTATAAGAGGTAAATCGCTGTGAATAAAAATTGCAGGGATATGGAAGCAGATGAGGCTTTAGTCAAGGTTAGAGCAAGGACATAACCAGTGAGTTTTAAAGTTTTGAACTGATTAAGGAAGGGGTTCAGAGTCAGGTCAGATGGGAGCAAATTCCAGGTTTTGCCTACTGAATTTGTAAACAAAGATTCTCCAGATTGGTTGTTAGCTTTAACAGATTGAACCAAAAGTTTTGTAGTGGAACGAAGTGAACTAGTATTTTTCTATGGCTGGATAACATTTTTAAGGGAGGGTATTTTTTCTGGATTGTTAATAACCTTGAATGCTACAGTAAGTTGATTATATTGAATTAGCATGTGGAGTTCTAGCCATCCTAAGAGGTTTAGGTTTTGACAACAGTGTGTCTTGTAGGGAGTTTCTATGGCAGACCTGGCAATTTGACTGCAGCAGCTAGAGAGTTTGCTGAGATCAGTTTTGTTCAAGTTAGTGAATATTGGTGAGGCATAGAGTAGAATTGAAAGCAGATGGGTACAGGCAATGGCAGTCCTAGCTAGAGGGGTGAGAAAAGGTTTGTTTTTGTATAGGGAGCCAAGTTTTTTATTAACGGTTTTAATAGTTTGGTTTACGTGCATATCATGTTTGAGGTTGTTGTCGATTATAATACACAGGAATTTGGTATACATATCTGGTGAGATTCTGGTCCCATTGTTAGATGTTATAGTAAATGAAGGTTGAGAAGATTTGCAAGTGGGGGAGAAGAGCAATAGCTTTGTTTTATTAGGGTTTGATATCAGCTGTTGATTAATTATCCAGTTTCCACAGAAGAAAAGGTTTTCTGGGTTAAACTAAGAAGATCTGTAGGGGTAGAGGCGGAGGAAATCAGGGTGGAATCATCGGCATATTGTATACAGGTTGTGTCTGGGATTACAGTGTGGAGGTCACTGGTAAAGAGGGAGAAATGAAGGGGACCTAATATGGAGCCTTGAGGGACACCAAGAGTAATGAGGAGAAGGGTGGAGAGTTTGTCCTGCCAAAGGACAGCCTTCTGGCTTCCACTAAGATAAGAGTGAAACCATTGTATAGCATGGTTGTTTAGGGATATTTTATATAGGGTAAGTAAGAGTAGCTGGTGGTTAACCATGTTGAAGGCCTTGGAAAGATTGAGAAACAGGGCAGAAGATAGTTTGTTGTTGTTACGGATGGAATTTATGACATTGGAAAAGGAGAAGAGGGCTGAGGTGGTACTGTGCTGTGGTCTAAATCATGCTGGAGGTTGGCCAGAAGATTATGTTGAATAAGGTAATGTAAGAGTTATTTATAGATACACTTTTCCATAATTTTAGCCAGAGGGGAAAGGATAGCTATTGGTCTATAGTTTTATAGCTCGATGGAGCTGCCTCCTTTGTGGAGTAGTATGACATGTGATATTTTCCAGATAGAGGCTTCAGTTATGGTTCTGTTTATCAAAATAGAGGCAGGGTATGCTATAACATCAGCAGCTTTTTACAGGTAGTCTGCAGGGAGGAGGTCAGCTGAAAGGGTGGTTGGTTTGAGTTTTTAATTAGGGCTCTAATGAGTGAAGTTGGAACTTTTTGGAAGCTAAAGGAAAGAATGTCACTGGGTTTAGGGGTTTTAGTGTTAGGACAAGTGGGTTTAAGTTTGCTAGCAAGGGTCTGGATGGTTTCTGTAAAGAAACTGTTAAAGGTGTTGACAATGGACTCTGGCAATATTTGGGCTGGGTATGAGGGGGTTGGAGTTGTGGATTGCCCGGGATGGAGGAGTTTGTTAATACCTACCCAGAACTTCTGTGGCTTGTTGTGTAACAGCAATTCAACAGCATCAACACACAAGAAAGGGTCATAAGGGAGGCCTGGTCATGGTTTCTGATGATCTGGAAGTATGCCGTACAAAAATAAATGTTTTATGTAAGCCTTCTGCCATAAAGCTGTACAGTGTGAAGAAGAATTGCAATAATAAAGAAATGTTTGGATGAAGACATGCAAAACACAGCATAATTATTTTGTAAATAAGTAATACCTGTGAACAATGAAGCCATAATAAGCATAGCATATATATTTTTAAGAAGGATCAACATCTATATGTGTACACAGCAGATGTGTTTGACATCCGTGTTAGTGATATGCACAGTCACAATAAGACTGACACAATATTGTCTGAGTAGTAATGGCTAGATTTGAACTACCTATCTAAGATAACAAGCTACAGAATACTTGAATCATAAGTGCCACATGGCATATTGCTATACAACTATGACAGTGCATAGTTGAATGGATGCCATCATCATTGCATATTATCTGGATGTTTATGCTAAAAGTGGTCAAAGGACACAGTAACATTGTACATCCACACACCATATATGTAGCTGAAGAGTATTCTACACAGTAAGAGAGGAAAAGACATACTCATAGCTGGGCTCAGCCTCCTATGTAGGTATACAATCTACACAGCACAGTGTCAAAGTCATGTACCACATGAGCAGTCACACTACAGCTGTGAGATACTGGAGTTCTATAAGCATTATGTAATCATTGTGTGGCCAAAAATGTATTCTCCCTTGGAATGCTACAGCTTACGAGTTTAACACTTTGCCACTGAAAATACATTGCATAAATGGAAGTGTACACAATGGTGGTTGTGAGGCAGCCAAATGTATATGACTGTAATTACAGTCACACTATTTACATAAGAGTGGACTTTAACCACTTATCTATCGAGTTACACAATCCATAGAGCATAGTATTAGCTGCCAGTGCCACCACAGATTTCTGAGTACTGAGGCATACAGCATCTATGAAGGGGTAACATAAACAGTGTATTGCTACATAGGTGTGTGTTAAAAAGACTCACAGCTACCTGGGGGTTGTAAATGTTGCCATTACAAATGAGTGTAAACCAGTCCTGAATCCATTTAAATCAGACATACTCAGAGGTGACTCACTGCGGTATTTGAACTTCCTGTCTAGTTATACATTTTAGAGAACAGTGTAAGAAATGCAAGGGCCATAGGAAATGTCTGTCTTTTAAAGTTCAAGACTGCTCTTTAGAAAGAATGACATCATCAGTATGCTGCAGAGAAGATGTTGTTATGAAAAGTGGAATAAGAGGATGGGGGTTTATGTGGAAGTGGAATGATTTCAGCTGTTGTGTAAATTATACCTACCTGACTCTACAGCCCCACACATCCAAATTCACTACTGTGAGATTTGAACATTGTACCTTTCTATTTACATAACCTATGGGTCATCGCATTAAATGCATGCTCCAAAGTAGAAGTCTAACTACAATTGAGGCATACAGCATCTTTGAAGGGATAACATCATCACTTCATTGTAGAAACACTGCTTTGGTTAAAACTCAATACACCATGGCCCTATGCAAAACTTGTCATTTCTGTGAAATGTTGCACATTACAAGTATGAGTGAAAGCATTCCAATGTATTATGAGCTCTATCCAGATATGGTAGTCAGTTCTGTATTTGAACCACTTACCTAACTAGTTACACATTCTAGAGATCAGTATATGAACCACAAGTACCACAGAAAAAGTCTTGACTTCCGTGGTGTGACAGTGCACTCTAGAAAGAATGATGTCAACACTGTTTTGCAGAGATGAGAAAGGTAGAATAAGGAGATGGTAGAGTCATCGTGTAGTTGAAAATGTTTCACCAGAGAGAAAGTTAATGAAGTACAGCTGTGCTGGAGGACATGCTCAATTGACTCTAATATACCCCCATTACACATACAAGATTTTCACATTGAGTATCAAAACTCCTAGCTATGTAGTTACACAATCTATAAAGCACTGCATTATTCACAAGTGCCACAGGAGAAGTCTGACTCTTAAGGGGATAGAGTGAACTTTTGACAGGATGATCTCATCATTGCATTGCAGAAAGGATATGTATATTAAAAGTGGGAAAAAGTGCAGAGGGAGATGAGTGCAAAATGCATTCTCCTCAGTGGAAGTGGACACACCACCTTTGACTTTGAATCATTACTTACCTGTCAGTATAAACCCTCCAGACACTCATACACTTTTACCATGGTGAGAAGCAAACCTCCAAATTGTCTAGTTACACAATCTAGAGAAAACAATATTATTTGCAAGTGCCACAGGTGAAACCCGAATTGAATTATGTGAAAAAGCACAGTTGCAACTGATAAAAATCCACTGTTTGGAACAGATGTATTGTGTGTCACAGGTTTTGGGACAAATGCATATGTATGCACAGGGCAACATAACAGCACTGTGATTGTCCCATGTAATAATATGCTTTTCTACTAAAATTTAGATACTGTCCTTCATTTACATTGCATTACTGTCAGGGACATGTACCTGATTCACAGTATGAGATGCCAAACAAATTCCCCATTGCTAACCACTGGAATACCAATCAGACATTTCTGCCACTTAATTCTGGTATGATTTCACACTTACCTTTTCTCATACGTGCACAATGTGCATTGATAAGACAAACGGACACTTCCTAAATAGGACGGTGGACTGCAGAATAACGGTGATGGATTATGTCTGAATAGGTTAACCAACATTGTAACACAGCTGCAAGTGTAACCACTGGAGAGAAGACATACATTAACAGACTGAATTAATTGACTCAACATCTGTCAGAAATCAACGTGTTGTCAAAATTCATTACAGACATAAAAATGTTTTACAACCTAAACAAATAATTATTTGTTGTACCTTAATTGTACTGTTTGCAAGATGAACAGCATTGCCAAGCACAGATGTGCTGCTGAAGTCAAAGTATTGGCATTTGCATAATCATATCTTGAGGTGCTGAACTTAGAATGGGAATTAGCAGTAGATTATGGTGCTGTTTGCTAACATTTGCACAAAGATGCATTATACACATAGAACAATATGAGAAGCTGATTGAATACAGAACAAGATATGTGTTATGGTCTTGTTTCATGTGTAATGATTTACACATTTGTTATGACAGTTACATTTAGTCAATCCTTATATGAATATTCCAGGTGTGTTATGGAACACATGAAATGCCAAGCATTGCTTGTGGAAACATGGTTTCTGGAAACATGTTGGAATCACAGAGGTTTATTGGATGACACAGAAGTGATGGAAAGAGGTGGACAGTTGATGACAGGAATACACAATACAGTCATAACACATTAGTGTACGACTCATTTCTGATCATATTTCCGTTGTGTTACTGTTTGCTTTATGAGCATAATTACTCAGGCAATATCTGCACAAGACAAGGTTCACATTAGAAAACAAGCACATTAATATAGCAGCAGGATAATGATGTGTTAAGGAAAAGTGTAACTGACATTTACAGACAGGAATCATACAAAACATTCAAAAATGTTTAAACTGTTTTATTGATTCTAATACTTATATCTCAATTTTCATATTAAAATACAAAATTGAAATAAGAATATTTTTCAAACAACACACACTGTAAATAAACAACTATTTAAAAGGTGTTTATCAAGTAATTACATTCCAATTGCTTATAAAATACCTTTTTTTGTTAAGAAGTATGAAAGGATGTTGCAATATTATTGATATATCTACATTTGTTTGTTCAAAAACATTTTTGCATGCATCTGGATTTGAACCTTTAGAGCATTCCAAGAAAAAACATGTATTACCTAAGTAATATATAAACACACCACACACTGGTGTGTTTCATAATATACCTGGAACATTCATATAAGGATTGACTAAATTTAACTGTCATGACAAATGTATAAATCATTACACATGAAACATGACCATAACACATATCTTGCTCTGTATTCCAGCAGCTTCACATATTGTTCTATGTGTATAATGGATCTTTGCGCAAAAGTCAACAAACAGCAGCATAATCTACTGCTAATTCCCATTCTAAGTTCAACATCTCAAAATATGATTACGCAAATGCTAATACTTTGACATCAGCAGCACACCTGTGCTTGGCAATGCTGTTCACCAGGCAGAGAGAACAAAAAAGGCACAACAAATAATTATTTCTTTAGGTTGTAAAACATTTGTATGTCTTTAATGAAGCTGTCTACTTAGCTTAGGCCATGGCTATAATCTGGCTCCTAGAAAATGACAATAGCTTAGGCCATGGCTATAATCTGGCTCCTAGAAAATGACAATAGCTTAGGCCATGGCTATAATCTGGCTCCTAGAAAATGACAATAGCTTAGGCCATGGCTATAATCTGGCTCCTAGAAAATGACAATAGCTTAGGCCATGGCTATAATCTGGCTCCTAGAAAATGACAATAGCTTAGGCCATGGCTATAATCTGGCTCCTAGAAAATGACAATAGCTTAGGCCATGGCTATAATCTGGCTCCTAGAAAATGACAATAGCTTAGGCCATGGCTATAATTTGGCTCCTAGAAAATGACAATAGCTTAGGCCATGGCTATAATTTGGCTCCTAGAAAATGACAATGTGTAAAGACGTCTCATCTTCTCTTTGTCAATGATTTAAAACTGTATAGCTCATCAGATGAGGAACTGAAAGCACAACTGCAAGTTGTCAAAACCTTTTCAGATAATATAAGAATGTCATTTAATTTTGATAAATGTGCAAAAGCAGTCTTCAGTTTGGAACAAGAATTTGATATAAAAGAACTTGAGCAAGAGGGAGTGTATAAATATTTGGGAACTAATGAAGGATCAGCAATAAGAATTGAACAAATGCAAATAAAACGTAGTAAGTAATACAACAGAAGACTTAAATTAATCATGAAAATAGCATTGACATCTAGGAACAAAATCCAAGCTATAAACCAATTTGCTCTTCATGTCCTAACAGTTTTGAAGTAATTGACTGGCCCCAAAATGTGTTGGATAGATTAGACAGGAAAACAAGAAGGGTGCTTCATGCTCTCTAAATGATTTATAAAACTCAGTGTATACCAAGATTATATATTCCCCATTCCGAAGGAGGGATGGGTCTCCTTGAAATTGATTACATGTATAGATCTGCAATCATGGGACTCCACACATATCTGCTGACCTCACAAGATCCAAATGTAGTGAATGTTTTGAAACATGAGGAGAATAAATCTAAGATGACTTCCCTGCTTAATCAAACAGAAGCATATCTGCATCAAGCAGGAATGGAAATCAAACCGCAAGTAGATAAAAATCACACAGCAACTGAATGTGTCAAAAAACAAAAGAAAGAATATAAGGTGAAGGACTAGATGAGAAGGCAAGAAATGTAGATTTTGTATAACAGAATTGGAAACAGTTACACACCTCATTGCTGGTTATGACACACTAATGACAGAAGGACTGTATACTGAAAGGCATAATAATGTGGCAAGACTATTGTACTGGTGATTGTGCAAATATTATTTATTTATTTATATTTGTTGACCGGGAGTGTCCGACTGGATTTAGGTCCATTTTCAGCAAAGGCCCGGGGAGAAAAGCTCCACAGTTAAAACAAACAGACAGTAGTTACATTGGATTACATAGCGATTAACAATTCACATAGCAATTACTTACAACATATTTACAGATGAAGAACATAGTACATCAGTAGACAACTAGAATCTATCTCTGAAGTACATAACAGACATTAAGAAATGTTACAATAAGAAGTTCCTGCTGTATGAGCATCTGAGCTTGCTATAATCAAGATAGTGGAGTGGAAAGAAAGGTAGTGGTTGGAATGGGTGGGTGATATTAGAGTGGGAGTTGCAAGGGCATAGCCAGCATGTTTTTAGGTGCGCTTTTAGTAAAGTTTTTAAGTGGTATTGAAGTGATTGAAAAACACTGAAAACATGAGCCACAAAGCATCATAGAAAATGATGAAGTCTATGTCACTTGGGATCATCCATTACCAACAGTTAGAAAACTGGATATAGTGGCCCATGAAAAGAAGACAAAAGTAGCATTGATAATTGAAATCACCACACCCAGTGACTACAGTGTCTTGTGTAGAGAGAGACACAAAGTCATAAAATATCAGAATTTGCAGGCAGAAACAAGAACAAGGTGGGAAAAAGATATCCAAACAGCTCCAATAGATCTTATAAAAAAGAATCTACAGATTTATTTAGATATGTTACCAATACATGTAACTCCATAAGAACTGCAGAAGGAGTCATTACTGAGCACATTGCAGGTGCTATGAAAAGCACTTCTGACTGACATCAATGACTGAAACAGTACTAATTTCATGAACTTTAATTGTACTTTGACTTAGGAATGCGGTCCATTCCTGTCATGGTATTAGAAACCCAAAGGACTTAGAGAAATTAAAAAAAAGTGAAGTCATATGTTACACAGTTCCCATGTGACAGCAGATTGCAGAAAACAAGAATGTACGTATTATTCTTCTTTACCCTCTTCACAACTGTAAGCTGAACACTCAACCCTTCAGTTTGCTGAAAAGTAGAATAAACAGACTATATGTAGCTAAGTACAGTAGTGCAAAGGACACTAGAGTAATGTAGTAGAAGGCAAAACCCCACAAGACTTTGCCATAAGCTGTGTATATCCATTAACCTTAGTTGCATTTGCTGCTCATCACCAGACATGTTTAAATGCAGTGGAGGAAGACTAGTGACACAGAAGGTAGAAGATACATAGACAAGGGAGAGGGACGTAGGAGCAAGGTAGCTTATGACAGAACTAGGGTAATGGTGGCTTGATTAGAACCGATGAAAGTACTTAAAAATCTGTCTTTACATGTGAGTTGTATCTCATTATGTCACAAAGGAATTATTGTATTGTGCCATTTAAATAACAGCTGAAGGACAGTGACAACTTACTGAACAAGGAGTGACTAGAGAAAGAGAGAGAGAGATAGAAACACAGAGACAGGAACAGCAGCAATGCTTTTGTGGGATGTGTAGGACCATCTAAATGGTGTGTTACTCTTACTTATTACCTCATTATTAAGCTGTCATGCTCAGTACAATAAACTGCTTGCTATAGGTAGGGAGAAAGAAGGGTAGGAAAGTGCAACCAACATTAACACGTAAGCAGGATAAGGTTAGCTTACTAAGTCTCCCCTGTTGGGGCTGCATCATTTTTGCAAATAATACCTGCATTATTCAAATTGTATGTTAATGAAATGGTGTCAATGGAGAGACACACAGACCTTTGCAGTTAACTATATGCTAGGAAAATGAAATGTCATGGAATAATAATTTGACCTACTGCTTTAACCAAACCCATGTCACTGTCCAAAAACATCAGTCTATAAACAGGGGAATTATGTTAACATGCCACATAGGAATTTCTTGTTCATTTTATCCAGAAGCTGATGAACTGTTACAGTGACCATTTGATTCTACTGCCTTTAGTCTGTCTTTACTATTTATTTCCATAGAGCACCAGATTTAAGTATATTTGCATGAAAGTAACCGGACTACTCAAGCTGAAATTAAAATCTTCAGCTTTTTTCATAGGAAATCAAACAGCATTCATCATCACACTGCACCGGTGTGCTACATCAACTTCTGTGCAAATGCTGAGAACAAAAAGTGAAGGCTTTTCCACGGAGCATTTCTAGCCATGTGTGTTGTGTGTGATTTCATGTTTTGATCAGATGAAATGTGTGAAAAAATTGTTGATAGGATACTGGGGGGAAAAGAGAGTAAGCACAGGGCAGTACAAAGGGGAAAGAATACAGTTATTTGCAGGAGAGTGGTGGGAGAGCAATATATCTATCAACTTCTTCATAACTTAAATGTAGAATTGCTCAAAGAATTTCATGCCTTTGGAGAGTCAACATGCCAGGGATGGGTGACATCAACAGAATAATGTTGCATAGCCAGTTGGACCAAATCAAGTGTGTCAAGAAAAGATGACACATAGTTGAAGTGAAGAACTATGTATGGTGTATAACATTTTTGTGGGATAGATGCCCATTTTCTGTATTTTTCTATAGAGAAAGCAAGGCTGAGAAAAGGGGCTTAGGAATGTCAGGGTCAGATCTGTAGGGTAGGTTAGGAAGCATATGCAGACATTCATGACATACAAGACAGACAAGGATGGTGATGGACAGAAAAAGTCCAGGACATGGTGACTGGGATAGGTAGGGGACATCAGAGCTGCACCCACATCCAGATTTAGAACAGTGAAAATCTAGTCCTCACCCTCAGAACTTCATCACTATCTCCTGTGTCAGTTACCTCTGTCAGTGATGGACATAGCATCATTTTTGCAATCTAACGCAGGGTCTTTCAACTCTGATGATTTGGGCACTGAGCCCCCTCTCCATTATATCCTTCACCAGCCCTGTCATCTCCTGCTGGGTGATAAAATTACCACCTCCACTCATACTGCTCCTGGAGGGTACCACTTCATCAGCAGCTGGGCAAGAGCTACTTGATGTAAGTGGGGTAAGGTAGGGCATCTAAGTCCAAGGAAGTCATTGTTCCACTGTATTCAGCATTCATCAGACTTATCATCGAGTACAATGCACCCTTTGGTATGTACCTAACCAGGCATATGCAACAACTGGCACATCCACAGAGGTTCCTCACTAAAAGAATACAGGGTGTAAGTAAAATGTCCTACACAGACCTCCTCAAGGCCCTATCCCTGTATTCTGTCTCCTGCATTCTTTTCAGGGGAGATCTATGCCTGGCATACAGGGCATTCTTAGACATCATGCTGATGGACCTCATGCATATCCACAAAACAAACAGCACCAGAATTACTCATTCTAAAGACTTAAACCTTGTCTCTGATATAGCTGAAGAGACAGATATGTATCCCAGAGACAACCCTGTCTATGGAACAGGCTCCCCCTCCATGTGAAGCAGAATTCCTCCCTAATCCACTTCAAGTAAACTTGGACAATTGGATGGGAAACCAGAAATTCATCCCTGTTTTGGCACCTATGTCTCTAATGCAAACAGGTAATCTGTAAATATTTCATCTCCCAGGCCCATGCTTACACTTATCAAGGGTGTCAGAACTTGTCAGAGATTTGGGATGCATAGCTAGGCTTAAAAAGGCCCTTGTGGTCATTAGCTTAGTAAACACCTATGAACCTATATACCTCAGAGAGGTTTATATGTGTGTGACATTAATTAGTCCTGGAAATGTATTTCTATGTAAAAGGCAGCATTTCTGTTTGCAGCTATATTTCATATGGAAGGATTTGCATGACCTGAATAATATAGGCTGGGGTATGTGACGTGCATACTGTCCTAAGCACAGAGTTAGAATATGTGATGTGTCATGATGATTACAACAAAAGCATTGTGCCCATCATACATATAGGAGTGCATTTTAAATTATGTATCATAATTGTCATTTTTAAGAAATTGTACACACATTATCTCAAGGTTATATGTGAAGCATTAATGATATATACTAACAGAAAATTTTATTTATGCAAGAATTACTGATACATTCCTTGCAATAAACATATTTAGCATTCTCATTTGTCTTTGTACATTCCTAATCAAAATGTTGTGAAAATTGGTATTCTGGCACCCTCTGCAAAAAAAAAATGTTGAGATAGATTTCAACCATTAATCACACGTATTCCTTATCCAAATTAAATGTGCTTACACATTGTGCCACAGTCACAGGTAAGTGACAGGTGAAGTTTCTGCACTCAGTACTGACTAGAGTGCTCATAAAAGCACACTATTACCAGGCTTGTTTGTACTACATGAAGGAGCTTAAATACATTTTTTCATTTGTTTTCCTTAGGCAGTGAATCATGTTTGTAGACTGCCAAGCACAGAGCACATGATAAAAGCATTAGAAAATTATATGAGAGAGAAAAAAGCCAAAAATAGAATGAATTCAATCAGTGGGTATATCTAGCAAGCACCAGAGCAAGGGGTGCATTCAAGTGACACAATCGTCTTTATTACACCTCCTTGCAGCATCAAAAATGTACCTTGTGAAACACATTATCAGACTTGTAGCTCATGACAAATAATATGATAGTGGATAAACAACTGCTCACATGTTGTTAGCAATACTGAGAATGCTTGATTTTGAAACAACAATGCAATGATATTATAAAATGTGAGTAAATTTGCATTCCGACCACCTTTTGTAAAATTATTGATTAGCTGGATTTGAACCCTGCATCACCTTTCCTTTTTCTCTAAGTTCACTACACTTACACATTGTGCCTCAGAGAAAGCTACCTGAGAGGTGCATTTTCTTCACTGAGTTCTCTCCAGAGTACTGATGGATGTGCAATGCTGTCAGACTTGTTTGCCCTACATAAGCCAGTGTAAATTCATTTTTTCACTTTTTAAATTAGACAGTGAACCCTGTTTGTATGAGAGCAAATTCAAAAGGCATGAGAAAAATTATGAGAGAGAAAAAAAAGTTGTTAGTAAATTAATTCAATCAATGGCTATATCCAGCAATATACAAAGTGAAACATATATCTCCTTGCAACATAAGAAATACTTTCATTTTTCACACCACACACACAATTAATAGTCACATGATTTCAAATGACATATCTGTCTGTCAGGTTTACTCATAACTGAGATTACTTGAGTTTTCCACTTCAACACATTCATACACCAAATTAAGTGCCAATATTTATTATGACCTCCCTCAGTAAATTGATCAGAAAACAGGTTTCAGACCCTGCATCACATGTACTATTTCTCTAAGCTCATTTAATTTACACATTATGCTATATAGATAGGTACATGGCAGCTTGCATTTCTTCACTCAGTACTGTCCAGAGTCCTGAGGGAAGAAAAAACATTGCCAGTCTCAGTTGCACTACTGATGGCATTCCAAATTAAATTTTTCAATTTTTACTTTAGGAATTGAACTGCTCTTCAATGCTACTGACTGCTGCCAGTTAATGGAGAGCAATGCCAAAGGGCAAGCAAAGGATAATGGAAAACAAAAAGGACATATTTTGAAACAAGTACTTTAAATGTACATTTCTGTTTCATCAACTTTATAATCTTGTAACAGTAAATGTTACGGATTTGAACCATCAAACCAGAGTCTTAAGAGTAATAATTTCCAATTATTTTCCATATATTCCACAAACAAAGATATATCTTATCAAGGAGAAAAAAGTTTAGATGTACTGAAATGTGACATTGTGTTAAGTCATATTGAAAGTGCAAAAGAAACAAGTTATGAAAGTTGTCTTTTCTCATTAGCCAGAAAATGCCTGGATGAGTGAGATATTGGAAGCAGATAGGATACCCATGTACTCACATAATATCAAACAAACAATGTAAACACTGCAACTGTATTCCTTTCTTTATTTAGGGTGCTTCATTTTCTTATCTATGTGTAATGTTATCTTACATGTGGTAGCTATATCAATGGGTAATGCACTCCCTTGAATACATACATTTCTTATTAAGAGGCAGGAAGTGTAGTCATATAAACAGTGTTTGAATGTTAGAAATGTTGCTGTCCTAACTCAGTCAATGTACTTTCAGAGTTTTTTGGTAAGTCTGTTCTCCTGACACACACTGAGTATGTGTACAGCAAAGAGGAGAGACTGTGAAACATTGATTGTTCCTGCAGTCAGAGTAATCATTGATGCCTGCAAACCATTAGCAAGTAACAGGTCACCATGCTCATTCTTGCAGTTCTATGGTGGGTGCATGCAAAGGTGTAGCTCTGTACACTATGTTTACCTTCCCTGCACTTAATGCAGATTGTGGGTTTCAGGAATGCTAATGATTTAATGACTCATTTGCATACCCACAGAGCTCAGATGGCTGCATCTGCATTATATAAAGGTAATCATGTAGCTAAGGAACTTGTATCATAGTGGGAAAATGTTTGGATCCAGAGCCCAATACTGCTAAATATACTTTGAAAAGATTTATCTACTTTCTAAGCTGCTTTTTTGAGAAGACATGTTGCTATTTTTTACAGAATACCTTTAGTTTAAAATCAAGGATGAATTGCAATGCCCAGAACAACCATTGTTTTATCTGTCTGAAATGTGTCAGTTTGAGCAATTATTGGAGATGGGTATTGCATAACATTGTAGCAAGGTCAAGTATTTTTACATGTTTAACTCAAATAATGTTTTACCATTATGTTATCTATCTGGTTGCCTCCACACCAAGGTGGATGGCATTATAATAGTTTTCCACATTTTTACTTTTATATTGTGAATTAGTATTGTTAATGTTGGAATGTATTACACAGTTACACAACTACTGCCCACATTATATAACTTATAATTTTGTATGGGGGGGGCAGCTGTCTTAACTTATGTGTAGTTATAAGGAGCATTACCATTTCAGTTGTTGGATGCATGACGGATGCATACATTTATGTGTAACTAAGTTGAAAGCCCCTGTCTATGTATTAGAAATTGAATTTTATATCTGGTTTCTGCTTTACCACATAAAAGGATATGGCACCCAAGACATCTGTACCTACAAATCACCATTCACTGATGCAGAAAATGAGGTAATCATCCAGGCCCTTCATTGCCATTGACCTTTTCTCTTAGGGAGAGGCAGAGGTGCCAAATCTGTCTGAGACAGGATATAATAACAGATGATGAAAGACATCAATGCTGTAGGAGGGCACGGGAGAACTTACTCCCAGATATAATATAGGGCAAGTGAAATGATCACTACTTCCAACCATAGGGCAGATGCAATTGCCTAGGAACAGGTGGCTATAGGGCAGGGGGTTGTTCTGCTACTTGACCACCACTTACTGAGCAGAGAAGCTCCTGTCCACTGTCAGAGATCCAGATAGTTCAGCAGGGGTTTCAAACAATATCCATGATGTTGGCACTGATGTAGATAACAGGTCCAGAGAGTTTCAATCAGAACTTCTGGGTATGCAAAATAATAATAATAATAATAATAATAATAATAATAATGTAACTGTCATTCTATATATCTTTATATGCATATATCTTACATGTGTGATATATCTAGAGCCAGCAATAAGTGTCTGTTAGATGACACTTTGCAAAAGAAATAGAGGAGGATGTTGGGGGGACTTCAACTGGAAATTAGATTTTTGTATGAGATGATCTTTAAGCTGCACATATAAAGGGGATTGTTCTCTGTTTATTCTTTCATTTGCATTGTGATACTTATCATCCTTTTTCCTCTCCTTTCTTTACAGGCAGGGATATCTGTACTGCAGTCTGCAAGGCCACCTGCACATGGTAAGCACACCTTTTCTACTGTTATTAATGTATACAAGGTAGATTTAGGGCTAACAGACAAATGTTTGTATCACTTTAGCATCTATTATAGCTTAAAATATGTTTTGTATAACAAAGTTTTGATTATTTTCATTCCCAATTTCTCTTTGTTGTGTTTATTACTTGCTGTCATAGCTGATCCTTATAGTGACACTGTGGAACTCCTACCACCTGATGTTATTGCACTGGTAGCCTCTGATGAAGATGGAGGCAATGAAGATGCACAGTCTGGGGGTGCAGAGGGTCAGTTTGACACTGAGGTTGTGGCTCCCACACCTCCTGCCCAAATTTCAAATGTTTTCAGTATGTCTATGCATACCCATGCCATGGAGTCCTCTGATATAAGACAGGTTGGGGGTGACAGAGTTGATCAAGGTAGTTTGATTACTCTGGTTGCAGAGCTGGTTGCTTCTCCATGTAGCCATCATGAGGATGAGTTGCCACATAGGAGGATTGAAGGAGGTGCTCAGTGGAGGCCTGCTGTCCAACCTCCTCTTGGTACTAGTGTGTCATTAGGTGCAACCAGACGTATGTATAGGGCTGTAAAGAAGGCACAGACTCATTCAACTAGGGTCTCGGAAGAGAGAATCTGAATATTAAACATCATGCATTCAAATGTTTTGACTCCCGGAACTCTGTGGGTGACTCCTTGGACAGGATGAATGACACGTTGGTCTGGGCCATGTTGGTCATGAAACATCTGCTGGTGGGGTGGGAATCCACATGGCCAGAGAGCTGCTACATCTTCTGGTGAAAGCTAATGTGGCTGTGCCATATTCTGCTTCCTTAGTGGCACTACTTCCACTGCTCTGGCAGTGACTGCAGTGTCCACTCTCAGACAAGGTAGGCCATGGGTAGTGGTCCTGGACATAGTCGTAATGAGAGCTCCTTCAGCAGACATCACTCATGGAAGGTAGCATCCTAACTTCTAGCCAGGGGCCA
This sequence comes from Protopterus annectens, assembly GCF_019279795.1. Classification (NCBI taxonomy): domain Eukaryota; kingdom Metazoa; phylum Chordata; order Ceratodontiformes; family Protopteridae; genus Protopterus; species Protopterus annectens. The sequence continues at coordinate 1,686,456,184 of NC_056726.1, forward strand.
TGGAAGTAGCACTGCAACTCCTGGCAGAGGCAGTTGTCATGGCTGGGGGTGAAAATGCTAAACTGACTACTTTACAATGCATGGCTCTCACCTGTCAGAGTTGCTAGGATGTAGTCCTAGCACAGTGCTCCATTGCATTTGTGCAGACACACACACACACAGGCGCACACACACACACACACACACACACACACACACACACACACACACACACACACACACACACACACACACGCACACGCCCACACACACACGCCCACACACACACGCCCACACACACATGCCCACACACCCACCCACACACACACACACACACACACACACACACACACACACACACACACACACACACACACACACACACACACACTGAAAAAAAAATTGCCTATACAACCTCAGAACACATCCAAGCTATCTAAACAGTACTGTCCAGTGGTATATATCTCTTGTTATTGGTCCTGACCACTGCATATTTTAATAAACACATGTGTTTCTCTCACACACACACACACACACACACACACACACACACACACACACACACACACACACACACACACACACACACACACACACACACACACACACACTTCTTTGGTGTCAGCCTTGCCCTCCTACCAGCCCCCCACATTGTGTGCAAATGATGATGACTGTGCCCTACCCTTTGCACTTTCATTTGTGACTTAGGGTTGCATATACATCTTATGCACAGAGTGGATAACTACTGCTTGCTTGCTCAGAAGCTTGAATTTATCAATATGTAGTGCGATACATCTCTTGGTACTGGCCCTGAGCACTGTATGCTTTAATAAATACAAGTTTCTTACTCAAGTCTCATACACACTCACTTCTTTGGTGCCAGCCAACCACCCTGTGCAAATGGTGATGACTATGCCATGCCACTTGCATATGTCTTTGTTCAAAGGTCCGTAGGGTCATAGGGAAGTACTAGGCTAGCTGCCCTTGCTGGTCATTTTAAGCCTAGCCATTTTTTTCCTTTTTGTGCTCGAAATAACCTATCCCATTAGACTGGCCTTATCCATTATATTGTCAGTAATTATATATTATCCCTAATTAGAATAACTAGGATCATACATAGATAATTAATTTGAGGAACCCATGCATGAGATAACGCATTTAGGAGCTGCTTCTGTCCATTAGCAGTACAGAGGGCAGTACTGGGGTACACTTTCTGTTTCCTATCCATAGAGCTAAACTGCACATGAATATAGATAGGGATAAACTTTGTTTTATGTAGCTGGGGAGTCTGTTCGACAGCACTGATATCCTCTGTGAGATATATCTGCCCCTCCAAATTGTTCTGCTGATGTTACTGAAGAGGATTAGATCCCTAGAATTTGTATTTCTGATGCCATCTGACTTGCTTATGTGCAGTAAGTCCACCAGTAGTGGGTCAGATTATTGTACATCTTAGTGAAGAGGAAGGGATGAGTATATTTTAATAATAATGTATAAGTATCAACTATACAAGACAATGATTCTTCGTGTGTGTGTGTGTGTGTGTGTGTGTGTGTGTGTGTGTGTGTGTGTGTGTGTGTGCATGCGCGCGCGCGAGTTAGTAGTACTGCACCTAGACAGAACTTTACTTGACTTGGTTTTATTTCAGCTGATACCTCATTTCTAAGATCAAAAATTGTAATAATCAGCATGGGATGTACAGAGATGGAATTATTAAGGAGTGCTAGGATTGTTTGCAAAAAGTTATGAAAAAATTGTGAGATATTTTCCATTTTTTACATTAATAATGCAAGAAACAAGTGTTATATTTTCAGTTTGGAGTGATATATGCAAGCAGTATGAGTTGGTTAAGATATTTTATTTAAATACGCTGGTGATATAAAGATATTCTGAGATATAAATGCTTCTTTTATAAAAAGGTTATGATTATTACCAATATTTTAATAACTACATGGTGTTAAATTATACAAAACATTAAAGCACTCACTGCTTCCACTGATGCTTGGCATCTAACACACATGGTTTTGTAATTTTGTATTGTTATGAAATAATTTGAAAAAACAACATGCATCACTGCATAGATTAAGCAATATCACAAAACAGCCTTATACTACTCAGGCATTTTGGAAAGTTCTTTAACAGCTGAACAGTTCTCATACTGATACTTTGTATCAATCTTGTACACTTCCAGAACTAAACCCCTTTGCTTCACCAAACAGTTCTTTTATTGGCAGATAAAATGCCATTTTTTCCTATAACCGCAATATAAAATCAGCATCTACAGACAGCCCTTTGATACTAACACCAGTGTGAAGCCAATTACCTACTGAACAGCTTTCATGTTTTACATTTTTGTAGCTTCCATCTTTTATCAATTGTCTACTAAAGAGCTTTTATACTTTACATTTTTTGCAACTTATATCACTTATCAGATATTACAAATCTTATGAAGTGCATTTACAGTAATAGCCTCTTGAGAAAAGCTAACAGGAAAAAATTGTTTCTGGGTATAGAAGACCTTAGGAAGCAAGAAGATTAATTATCTCCCTGCTGCATAAGACTGAGTAGATACCGATGCTGTTTTCCCCAGAAGAGCTGTATACTCTGGCACCCCCCCCCCCCCCCATCTAGTGCCCTCTCCTTGACAGAAAAAAGGTCTTTATCTAGAAAGAATTGTTATATATTTCTATCTACATACTATGTCTTTACTACTTCTAGCATGTGCGCACACACACAAACACACACACACACACACACACACACATACATAGGGGAGATAGCAACTGACACTCCGTAAGAGATGCAGATGTATATTTGACTTGTAACTCAGTCAGCAAGCAGTATTGCAAATCATACTGTTTTACCATTTGCAAATGAAGGGCAGATCAGCAACTCTTACACAGTACTGATCATTCATCCTTACAGCACATCAGATATGGTCTTTTATGCTGCTATCATGATCATGGCTGCTGAAATGACTATATACATTGCATGGAACAACTGGCACCTCTTTTACAGTGTTTAATGCACTACTTAAAGCTTATACTGTGGATAGCTACCTGTTTACCCCACCAATGCTTGCTTTAAAGACAGGACAAGCTACAAATTTAAGAAACAGCTGGTTGACATTACTTGCATTTTTTTCTCTCTATTTCAGCACACCAAACTTTGAATTTGATTCAGTAACTTGTTTAGATTTTACTTGTCTCCACAGATTCTCCTCTATTTATAAGTATTTCAGTTGGTCTTGGTATATCGCCTGTATCCAATGTATGAACTTTTCTACTACCTGATGTTGCTACACTGTTTTCCACCTCACCATTTCACAGGCCTTCTGCATGTCAAAGAGGGTTTACACTGAGTTATTATATGAACTTCTCTCCCTTTCTCTCACCCACCCCCTACTCATTTTTCCTCTCTCTCTGAGCCTGGAATACACTTACATTACCATACTGTTTTTCCTTATTCTGTGCTACATATCTCACTCAATATTGAATTTACCTTTATTCTATAGTTTCATTTCATGACTATATGCTATTTTCCTCACTGCTTGTCTCCATTCCACCTTCTGTTACCAATCTACTGTAAATAATCATAATGTTCATCTCCAATTTTACCTCTGATAACAATCCAGCGTATGTATCATAACGTTGTTGTACTTGCTGCTGGTGTGTTATATATCCTGTATCATTGTAATATATTTCTTGTCTATATGTGTTAAACGTGGAGCTTTTCTCCCCGGGCCTCCATTGAAAATGGGTTCTTCTGGCCCAGTGGACTACCCCGGTAATCAAATGCAATAAATAACTAAATTACATAAATGAGGTTTAGTTGGTAGGGGCACACTTCTTGACTAAATTAAGTAAATCAAGTAATTTAGGTTACGTTGCAACTGTGACAATGGGCAACACAGAACTGCTATGCCGCTGTAGAGTGTAAACAATGTAGAGGTACTATGGGCTACTCCGGCCAATGTACAGCAGCTATAGGCTACTTAGAGAAGTGTGCAGCAGCTGTGGGCTGCTAGAAGCTACTTGGAGGATGCGGCTCATTGTGCAAATTTAGGTGGTTGGCTGTACTTGTAAGTATTAGAAGTCACACTAACAGTATTAGGTAGAGGTATAGGTTCATAGGTTCATAGGTGTGTACTAGGTTAATGACTCTGGAGCCTTTACAAGCCTAGCCCATAGAAGTGCCCTGACATTGTGCCACTCGACTTAGTTCCCAGTGCCTCTATCAAGTAGAGCCACTGGAGTGATCCCGGGGTGAACTTTCTATTACCCATCCACTCATCAAGATTTCTCTTGAAGAGGGACAGTGAGGTGCTCTGCTTGACATGTATGGGAAGTCTATTCCAGAGCCAGGGCAGTCTCTGGGTGAGGAACCTGTCCCTCCAGCATGTTCTGTTGATTGTGGTAATGAGGTTGAGGTCTCTGGAGCATATGGTGTGGAGGGATTGGGATTTCTTTAGATGTAGCATTTCTAACAGAGCTGGGTCAGACATGGCTTTATAAATCAAGCAGAGATTGCCTCTACGTAGATGATATGAGACAAAGAATAGCTGGAGTCTTTTGAGTTTGTCTGTATAGGACATGTGTTTAATGCCTAGGATCCTCTTCATGTGGTACTTCTGTGGCCTCTCCAGCTGTTGCAGGTGTCTAGTGAGGTACATGTCAAATGGGGCATTATACTCGATGACTGGTCTAATGAGGGAAGAGTAGAGAGAGAGAGATGATGACCTCTTTCTTCTTGGATGCAAAAACCTTTGGTAATGAGATGTACCACATTGAAGGACTTTCTTACCACAGTGGCAATGTGGTGGTCGAAGGGGAGGTTGCTGTCAACCTGCGTCCCCAGATCTCTTATAATGCCTTCAGTGTTCAGTGGGCTCCCATCAATGTGGCAGTTAGTGGGAACTGAGTTTTTACCAAAGGGGATGATGACACATTTTTTGGCATTAAGCTTAAGGCCATGGTTTCAACACCAGTCATTGGTCTCAGTGAGGCCTTTCTGTAGGATGTCTGCATCACTTGTGCACATAATAATGGCTCCCAGCTTGCAGTCATCTGCGAACTTGGTCAGCCAGAGTCCCTTTGTGTTGGCCCGGACGTCTGAGAAGTAGACACTGAACAGGAGAGGACCCAGGACCAATCCCTGTGGGACTCCACTCATGACTGGTCAGCAGTCTGACTTGAAGTTTGCTACATTCACACTGTATGTTCTATCTGTGAGCCAATTTGCAATCAACCAAGTGATATAGGGATTGATGACTAATTTGATGAGTTTATCAATAATTCTGGGTGAGGAAGGGTATCAAAGGCCTTGGCCAGATCAGGGTAGGCTGTATGCACTGCCTTACCTTCATCCACTGCCCTGGTGACTGACTCAAAGAAGTCAACCAGGTTGAGCAGGCATTAGCTCAGTTTCACAAAGTCAAACTGTGTGGGGTCCAGAGTTTGGAGATTTCCTATATCTTTGTTAATCAGGTCCATGATGATGTGCTTCACAGCTTTACATAAGATTAATCAGGCTAATGAGGCAATAATTCCCAGGGACTGTAGTTGCTCCCCCTTTATGGAGAAGGATGACAGTAGCAGTGCACCATTCGGTAGGGAAAAAGCCTGAGGTGAGGCTGTGACTAAACAAGGGACATGGATGTGGTGCCAGTTCGCTTTGTAGTTCATGTAGAACACAGCCAGGATATTATCAGGTCCCATGGAAGCTGTATTGTTAGCCTTGTGCAATGCAGCTTTAACCTGGGCTGTGGTAATGCTGGGTGTCTGGTATTCTTCTGGTATTGTGATTGGTTCTTTAGGGGTGGAGATAGGGGTAAAGTTGGCACTAAATCTGCTGGCCAGTATGTTGGCAATATCTGTTGGCTCAGTATAGGAGGTACCATTGTGCAGTAACTCAGAAATTTATAGCTGCACTACCAAATGCTGAAAATATTCAAATGTGCAACTGGCCAATAGCAAATAACAATCTTCAAGGTTCTACAGAAATCTGAGACCTGGAAATGGCATGGAGCACTCTGCACACTCAGTAGAACAAACTAGAAATATATATATATATATATATATATTTTTTAATACTTTTAGGCTCCACTCTGACCTCATTATTACTGGCCTGGCTGCAGTACCTCACATCCATGCTGAGTCTACGAGCCATCTTGCTATCCCCCAACTTACTCTGGTATTGTAGGAGCTGGCCATGGATTTTAAGGGCATTCTGTGGGCTTGGCTCTCTGTGCTTCCATTTGGTGTTTTTTTTTTTTTTTTTATTATTATATGCCATAACCACTTTCCCCTTCCCCATACTCATTGGTTACATCTGAGGGCAACTCCTCTCTTCATACAATGCCTCCTTTTAGGGAACATCACCAATGACTGCACTACCCCGGACAGGCACTCCCACCCATCTGTGCCACTCCACCAATTGCCCGGGTTTTATCTCTGTATATCACTGGAATGGCTAAACTAGAAACAATCCTTACTGAGATTAATAAAAGCACATAAAATGTACAGCTATCACAGTAACCTCAGTAGAAAAACACTTACATATTTTAGTCATGCTAGTAGAAATAAATGAAATTCATTAGACCATACAACAATTCAGAACTTAACAATTTAGCATATAGCAGGTGTTAATTAATACTCAGTCGAAGGCTTTGTGAAGATGCTAGACTAAAATAACTGTTAATTTTGTTGCTTCTATTATTTAATTTTTAATTATGGAGGTTCAGTATATTTGTTTCATGATTTTTTTCTAATGAAAGCTTTGCTTGATATGGTGGTAGCTGGAGCGTAAGAACTGTTTTTTTTTTTCTGCAGAGTAGTCTAATAATTTAATGAGACTGCTTCTAGTGTGTACTTGGAGCAGTTAAATGGAAAAATTCTTATATTGGTACATTTATTCTATATTGTACAGTACATTTCCATTACTATGCAACTGAACTTGTAGCAGGTGGGACACATGTATTTTTGTGTTGAAAAGCAAAATATAGGATGCCTACAAAAATTTCCCTTAAAATTTTATGCAATAATTTCTGTATTGACAGGTTTATTGCAGAATATTACTTAAAATTTGAAATAGTGAAATAAGAAGAAACCTAGAACAACGTTAGTGACCTGGTTTGAAATGCTTCAGTAGTTTCTTGTAATTTCCTCTCCATTTAAGATGTGAACTTCATGAAAGCAACAAAAAATAAAATAAAATCACTCAGTTTGTTTTAATAGTCTACCCTAGTGCAGCCTCTCTGATGCTTTCTTTCACTGCTTTTCGAGGTATATGTCTAATAGGGGTTCTATTGGTTTGGTCAACATTTTTTAAAGAACTGAATTTGGTCAACTAAATAAATAGTTGACAAGTGTGTGTGATCGACAGTTCCCAGAGTGAGGGATTATTTCCTTTCCCCAGGAATTGTGTGATCTTGGATTTAGTATTTATTTATTTATTTTATTTACTGATTTTACATTTGTTGACCGGGAGTGTCTGACTGAGCTAAAGCCCTTTTTCAGCAGAGGCCTGGGGAGAAAAGCTCCATCATATGCCAAAAAATATATACATAACTATAAAGAATTTGCTAGAAGTTACAAGTTATAAACAGATGTTGACAAAAAACATAGAAAATACAATAAACAGATGGATGAGCAACAGATAAAATAGAGTGAGTAAATAATTTGTATTTTAAATATATAACCTAATCTCATGTTCAGTAAGCACTGTATAGCAATAGTTTGGGAGGTTGCATAAGAAAATTAGCTAATCTACGGTTCAGTAGGCTAAGTATGAGGAAGGATTAAAGGGTTTCATAATAAAACATAAAATGCAAGTTGTTCAAGGCTGCAAGTTGTACGTGCTGATTTTTGTGAGATTAAGTGTAGGAGAAGTGTGTGGGTAAGTAGAGGTCAGGGAGTATGCATACATTGGCAGATACAGTGTTTTTTAAGGTAGTATTTGGTGGTTAATTTGAATTGTTTGGGGTGGGTTAGGTTCTTTATTTTGAGTGGAAGTTTGTTCCATGCAATAGATGGGTTGTAGCTGCATCTTGTCCTGGATTTTGGTTTGTGGATATTTAATAGGTCTTGGGAAGCACTTTGAAGATGTCTGGTAGGGGAATAGTGAGAGACGAGGGGTGATAGACTTGGGCAAAATTCAAGCTGATATAAAATGGAGAGTATATATATTTAGTGGGGGGGGGTTCCCCTCTGCAAAAAATGAAGCTTAAAAGTTGCATGTACTGAGGTTCTTCCTTAGAGCATGTGTATTAGGATGTTGACGTTTCTGTTTTCAACATAGTATGGTTTACCTACAGGATGTTGGCATTCGTGTTAGGAGACCAGCTTAAGATAAATCATGTAATAGGTACCAGATTGTAAAATGCTTCCCTTGTGTTCTAGCATCCCTCAAGGCCTCATCTTAGGCCTACAGTTTTCATTATTTTTGTAAGTAATGTGATGAATTGTGGACCTACAACTTTAATTCAGAATTCTAATGATTCCTGTCTTTTCTTTGACACCTTGAAGACTGATGATGTTAATAACAGATTTCAAATCAGTCTAGACAAAGTGATATTATGTTGCAGTGGTTCAGGATTTTTACTGAACACATATGTGACTTAAATAATGCTTTCTCAGAACAGTGTCAAAGAGCTTTCAGTCAAGAAGGCTGCATAAATCCAACACTCTGGGCAGTGTCAGCAGAACTTTGCGTAAAAATACTATTCTCATGGAGAAATAAACAACCCGGGATGACACATATATGTGAAGAAACACAAGGAATAGAGTATTGCTTTTAAAGTTGTACACGAGAGAGAGCAATTGTGCAGTTTGTTTGAAAAGCTAATAACAGAACACCAGGATGTGAGCTTCATGAAATAAATAAGAGAACATCAACAAACAGAAGTGGAAAGACTGGAAGGGCAGCTGCAATATTTGCTGAAAGAGGAAGCAGCAATTAAAGCTGTGCTGTACTGGGATAACAACAGTAGACATAGGAGAGGTGACTCAGAGACACTTTAAGATGTACACTATCAGATGCTGAAACCCCTCAGGAAAGAAAACAAGCCCAAAAGTACAGAGGAGCTTGTGACAATAAAAACATGGGCAGGATAATTAGCCTCTCCCACTGAAAAATTTAGGCAGAATTACAGAGAAAGAAGCAGAAGATAACAAAGACAAGGGAGAGATCTAAGGAGGTAGGAGGATAGTGCATCAGATGGATTGAGCAATTCTGAAGTGAGCTACTGGACAAATGAGGTATTAAACAAGCTGGACAGGTGCACTGATGATGGATGGCAGAGTCTAAATCTGGAAGGCAGTGCTACAAGATGACTAAATGTGACCATAGAAAGAGAGAAAGAGTTAATAACTGGAATAAATGGACACTGAAATATACAACACTATGGGCAACATAGAAAGGATGCATTAAATGATACAGATCCTTATCTTCTGAAGCAAAGCCACAGGAGACACAACATCAAAACTTTAAATTAATGGGGGAACTGAATCAAAGGCAATGATGGGTAAGTCAGTTGGGGAGCCATGGCGGCAAGCCTTTTCATAAATAGTTAAGGATGTAAAATAAACTATAGTAAACGTAATTTTAACATCTACGTCTTAGAAATAAATAAGTAATAATTGTGGATGTAACATCTGGGAACAGAAAATAGGAAATGGGGAAACTAAACTAAAGACAAATCCAGTGACACGTAAAATAATGGCACAATGGTGTAAAATTAGCATAGTAAAGAGCTGTAAAACCCTGAACATACAATTAAAAATATAGAAATGCTGGACTGTCACATGAATGAAGCTAGCACACCAGACTGGTGATCAATGGTGGGAAGGGGAGCCTAATGAATGGGAATGATGAAATAAAAACAGATTGTGACATCAGTATCGGGCTGGCATGCAATGTGTTAGAGTAAGGAATGCCTGAAGGGTATAAAAAAAAAAACTGTCAAAAGCCCATGTCAAGGGCATAACCATGTATATACAACAGTCAAAAGGCAGGGATCCAGAGGTCTGAGTGCAGGCATCTGTTCAGTTCAGAGGGTAACCCCGGAGGAAGGGTTATGTTGAATGGCAGCAACTGGGAAAGCGGGGATGGGGGGGAAAAACAGCAGGGAAAATAATGTAAATTGTATGTAATCCTATTAGAAGGGGAGAATACAGGAAAGGTTAAAGAGGATGAGGAAACATCGTTCAATTAAAAGAAATGAAACTGAAAATTAGCGACGGAGAAAAGATACTCTGTTTTGACTACTCAAAGTGAGAAATGGACAACAAATCAGGGGAAGGAAAGAGGGGAGTGGTAATTGTATTTCATAGAGGGCATCAGACAAACACAGAGAAAGTGATAAAAAGTGAGATAGGTAGATGGATCATCTGGCAGGGAAGGGTGGAATGTGCATGCTGGACAACAGTAAACCAAATAAGAATAAAGAAGAATTCTTAATAACTTTTTTGATAACAGGACACAGACAAGAATAGATGTAATAGAAATAGTAGGTGTCACTTGTTATGTGCATTCAAATAAGGTGATGATGCTTGGATGTCCACTCAAGTAGTTTATTACACACAAACACATCAGGATGGATGACTGGAACATTAAACTTAAATGAACTAGCTAACTGACTGACTGCTACACACATACATGCGTTCACTCTGGCTGCTCACTCAAAATGGCACTCTTGCTTGCACGTGCTCAGTACTTATATGCATGTGCCCACTGACCAGAATGCTTCTTAAAGGTATGTTACACACTCTGATCTACATCCTCCCTCTTTGACTAATCTGTCTTGCAATGAAAATGACAATTGAATAGGCATACAAATTATACAGACAATAACAAACAATAACAATCATGTCCAGATTGCCATGTATCTAGGATTAGGTCTTGAGATACGACCTGACATTGTAATAAAATAATTAGAATTGGGTTTAGCAACAGGGACAGTCATTGAGGAATGTGCTACTTCAGGAATAACACACTCTGAGAATTAGAATCTCCATTACAGGCAAGATGCTGTAACACTGGTTCGGACACGATAATAAATGTTTCCAATACTGCCTAAATTCCATCCCTTGTGATTCCACGATGTACAATCTCAGTTCTTCACACAAATGTTTTACAAGTTCAATCCAATCAAATCCTTTTGCTGTCTGCATCCTCACTATATCTCCTTCTTTTAATGGATTCAGAGGTTTGCTGGTTTTATCGTAGTAGGACTTTTGGGACAAATGCTTTTTTAGAAGTTGGGCTTTTACTGCTTTGTTGTTTTTAGCACATGGAACCGACAAATTCTTACTGATTGGTAGTGTGGTTCTGGTTTGTCTCCACATAAGTATCTGAGCAGGTGAACCAAGTAAACTGTGGGCCAGATTCACGAAGCCTCCGTGTAAGAGTTATAACTCTTACACGGAGGCTGCAGTTAAACGGTGTGATGTCAGCATGTCATGCATATGCATGAGGTGCATGAGGCATGCTGAATCACACTAGTAACTCTTACACGGTCCATGTAAGAGAGTAGGGGGCATGTCTGTAGGCTAAGCCCTGCAAGCGGACATGCCCCCGGAAGACTAGAATGGCTGAAAGTAAACAGCCACGAGAGAGGCCATGGAAATGTGAATAAACACACTACACAACACATGCCCCGACAGACCATCAGTGTATAAAGTGAAGAGATGTTATAAAATTAAATTAAAACCTGTTTTATTTTTTTTAAACCCCATAAATGTTTGCTACTGTGTGCGCTCGTGTGCTACTAGCGCAACTGCAGTTAGCAGTCAGTGGAAAAGGATATAAAAACTAAATATGCAAAGCAAGCCAAGATGTAATAGCTTAGCGGTAGAGTTGCTGGCCTAAGAGTAGGCAGGCAGGGTTCGAGCCCCCACAACAACCTTTTTTTTTGTAAATAAGCACTAAAAAGCCCCCTGACAGTATTGTACAAATGTAAAAGTATTCCCTTTTGTAAAATGGAATGAAATGGAGCATATATTTTGAAGTAACACAATAATAAAAATAGTCAGAAATGTACTCATAGCTAAGCTGCTGTGAGACAGACTGCCCGTAGCTGAGTAGTGTTTAAAAAGCTGCAAACTGCGTGCCCATTGCTAAGCACCGGTTTAACAGGCTGAAACTGTTTGCAACTAGCTGTGCTTAGCTGAACATGTGTGTCACTAGCCAATTAAGGTTTATCCCAGTGCACACCATTTGCATGCCGCTCCCACAAGCTGTCAGTGCGCATGCGTTAGCTCCGCGCAAACGAGCGCAGACCTGCTTTTAAGTGCTTAAAAGTGCTTTTGGCATGTTTGATTGACAGGTCTCAACTCATTTCTGTCAGGAAAATCAAAAATCAGTTGCCAGATTCGAACCCAGGATACCATGCACTAGAGTCAAGGTACTAAACCACTAAGCCATGACAGCAATACCTCGAAATGCAGAAATAGCATATATATGGGATCAAATCCAGAATGGAGCATGATAAAGCATTTTCAGTGAAGTAGATATAATTCCAAAACGGCCAATCAGAGAAATGTGCGGGAAAAGTGGCATATATAAGCCCCATAGGCGGGAATACACAGCAGAAACGATTGTAGAACAGACCTGCAGTCAGAATGAGTGGACTAGGTGAGGGACATTGCTTTCGAGCACAGCGTTGGGGTGTTTAGGAGTCCAGATACATGGTCTCGCTCCTTGTCCATCATCACGAGGCCCAACTCATGCAGGGCCAGGTCTCATGGGGAGCGTATAGGGCAGAGGCATGGGACCAGTTGGCTCATGATCTGACCAGTGCTACTGGCATTCCACGCACTGGTGAGCAGGTCCGTCACCACCATGCGGACCTGAAGCGACGCAAGCAAGGCCAGTTGACCGAATGGATCCAGGAGGCCCGGGATATGCCCAACGCCCCACTACTGAGTAAGTTACATTTTGCTTATGTATGTAAGGATTTCAACTGGCTGATACCATGGAGATGTGTAGTCCAATATTACTTCTTTCAGACATAGCTGCAGGTGTCCGCTCTGCGAACTGCGAGATGTATGCCCGTAGGCTGGTGCGGCTGCGCCACCATGCAGGTTAGTAACCCCACCCATTACTTGTAAATAAATATTATACTGTAGCATGTATCAGAACACTGCAGTGTATTGATTAAAAGTAATATAATGTGCAAGCAAGAATTGAAAGTCTGCAGGTATGGCTGCAACAAGTTCATCAGTATGCAAGTGTAACTGGAAATATAATTGATAGAATTAAACAGTGCTGTAATACAGATGTCCCACCATTAATTAAATATAGTGTAACCTGCAGTAGTCTCAAGAGTACAGCTTCAGAATCTGAGGTAGTCATATGTGAGATATATCCCCTGTTGAAATGCTGAATCATGACAGAAGTGAGGCTGCTGGAAAGTGTTTGAATCACCACCAGTCTAACATGTGAACAAAGCCTAGAAGTACCAACCTGAACTGTGAAGTTGCAGGATGTGTGAGAGTGACAGAAAGGGTCATGTATGAATAAATAAAGTAGTAATAACCCCTGAATATAGTAGCCCCAATGTGTTTCTACAGAACTAAATGCATGTGGGAAGTACATCTTAATATCCCAAACTGATTTCAGTGTGTCAGAATCTGGAATGTCTAGGCCAAAGTCTGTATATGGTGATCACAGTAAACAATTTGCAGATAGAATGAATGAATGATTATCTGACAGACTAAACAGCCATAGTTGTCCCCTGTCCTGTCATCAAAGTGTAGCAGGATGATCTATCTGAACAGATTCAAAATAAGTAGGATAGTGATGTATTTGTAACAGGTGTAGCGTGACAGTCAAATAAAAATTATTTTGAAACATCAGCCTCAACTTAATTGTGTACCTATTACAAATGTAAATCAATGTGTAACATATGAATGTGTCATCACTTTCTATCTCCACCCAACCCTATAATTCCATATAACAACACCCACTAAATAATGGTATGTGAACATTTCATTAATCATGGACATTTGTCCGTTTCAAAAATATATGCACATCTGTTTGTGCATGTGCCCTGTTCATACCTGCAAATTTCATGGCCTGTTGCCATTAATCAACCCTGCATGTTGTTTGACTGTATTTCTGTTCAAATAATGCATGTGATATTGATATGCCCCTTGTTCAATGGTGTTAACATCTGGGTGTTTGTTTGATGGGAATACCAATGCATGCTGTTACAACTAATCTGAATGGAATAAAATGCCACTAACCCAAACTAACATAACTACTCACAAACCTAGAACGCTTGGGAAGGCAGGTCCCAGTGGACCCACCTCTCCCACCTCAGCTGGTGACTGCACCTGGCACTAGTGCCCAGGCCGGACCCCCCTCCGGTGGCCCTGTGCCACCTTCAGGTGGAAGCGCTGCAGGGGATGGGGCCTGTCCCCCCTCTGCAAGTGTGGCCGGAGGGGTTCGTCCACTCACCCTCCAAGGTGTCCGGTCTGTGGTGCGAAGGGAGATCCAAGACTCTGTTCTTGGGCCCCTACGCCAGCTCGAGGCTCATGTGGCACAGCTAACAGCCCCAGCCGTTGCCCCGCCTACACAGCCCCCAGCACAGCCCCGTCCTGGGCTGTGAAGGAACAGCGGCAACTGCCTATGGGTGGGGATATCAGTTCCACTGTTGCCATCTGTGGGCTCATGCATCTCGGATATCCCAACCTCCGTCCCCGTCAATTGTGTAACCCCCCCACGTGTGTCATACACCGCCCCTGTATGCGTCTTGTCTGTCTTGTCTGTTAACCTACCCAACCTACCTCCCCAGCTATACCGACTTCCTTCACCTGACATACCACTCTCACCTGAAAAAAAAAAAAGGGCACTCTGTACCCACAAAAAAATTACACCCGATACATAGCTGTCCATGTCGCACACATGTCTGCTTGACATTGAAACAGTTAATTACAATTGGCTCTACAACAAATATTAATGTTGTCCTGACACCTCTCTCTGGCGTGAAAGGTTTCCAATGTCTCACCAAAATACATGGAAATGCACAGCTGTTGCTGCCAAAGACATGGGCATCTATGGGCCTTACCTACATCCCTCCTGCAAATCCCACGCTTGTTTCCCTACTGTCTTACCCTCTTTGTGACCCCTTTTTCACCACTTTCCTGTCATCCCTTTTTCTTTTCTTTCAAAGAAATTAGCGCGGGTGTGCGCTTGTGTTAGCGGAGCTCCCCACCAGTGCGCATGCGTGAGCTCCGCGCAAACGAGCGCAGACCTGGTTTTAAGTGCTTAAAAGTGCCTTTATGGCACTTTGATTGACAGGTCCTGTACTCAGTTTGAAAGCTTGCAAATAAAAATAAATTCCCACTGTCAGTCTCGAACTCAGGACCTTGGTAACATTAGTCTGTATGACCTACCACTAAGCCATGCCTGCCTTACAAGAACACAGTGCTAAAATAAATATAACATGTAATAGTAGGAATCAGTATAAAAGCAATATAGGAGATGTACTATCTGAAGCATGTCAGGCAGAGTTTTAATGGCCAAATTACTGGATTCCCATACTAGTTCAGTGTTAACAGAAACAGCCCTGCTACTTGTTAGCTTGTACATAATAAAGTAAGGTAATGTACATATCTGAAGGTACGTATATCTACACATACATATATATAAATATATATAAATACATATGAAATATAGTTGTAGGTGTCAGTATCCATACACACTCACTACAGGAAACAGTGAACATGAATGCAGCAACCTGAATCTGCAACACAGCCTGACCCCTGTGTGACCTACTTACCCTTCTAACTGCTTAAAGGTGGCCTCAGCACTTTGATTGACAGGCCCTGTACTCAGTTTGAAAGTTTGCAAAGAAAAATAAATTCCCACTGCCAGTCTCTTCATAACATTAGTCTGTATGACCTACCACTAAGCCATGACTACCTTACAAGAACACACTGCTAGAATAAATATAACATGTAATAGTAGGGATCAATATAAAGGCAATATAGGAGGTGTACTATCCAAAGCATGTCAGGTAGAGTTTCAATGGCCAAATCACTGGATTCCCATACTAGTTCAGTGTTAACAGAAACAGCCCTGCTACTTGTTAGCTTGTACATAATAAAGTAAGGTAATGTACATATATGAAGGTATGTATATCTACACATACATATATATAAATATATATTAATACATATGAAATATAGTTGTAGGTGTCAGTATCCATACACACTCACTACAGGAAACAGTGAAGATAAATGCAGCAACCAGAATCTGCAACACAGCCTGGCTCCTGTGAGACCTACTAACCCCTTTAACTGCTTAAAGGTGCCTCCAGCACTTTGATTTATAGGCCCTATACTCAAGTCAAAAGCAGAATATAAGCATACTAGTAGGCCCTACCACAAGACCATTGTAACACTAGTCTGTATGACCTACCACTAAGCCATGACTCTCATAGAGGAATATAGTGCTAAATAAGTGGAACATGTAATAGTAGGAATGAAGATAAAGGCAATATAGTATGTCTACTACCCGAAGCATGTCAGGCAGACTTTTATAGTCCCAATTACTGTATTCCCATACTAGTGTAGTGTTAACAGAAACAGCCCTGCTAATTGTTAGCTTGTACCCAATAATGTCAGCTAATGTACATATATGAAAGTATGTATATGTACACAGATATATATATATTTATATAGCAATACATATGACATATAGTTGTAGGTGTCAGTATGCATACACACTCACTACAGGGAACAGGCAAGAGAAATGCACTAACCTGAATCTACAACACAGCATGAAGCATGGGAGATGTACTAACCTTCACACTCACAGAACACTGTCAACAGCATACCAGC
This sequence comes from Protopterus annectens, assembly GCF_019279795.1. NCBI lineage: Eukaryota > Metazoa > Chordata > Ceratodontiformes > Protopteridae > Protopterus > Protopterus annectens. The sequence goes on from NC_056726.1 coordinate 1,686,473,010, forward strand.
ATGGTCCATGCCCTACAATCTGAAAGGGCAGCGCCTATCTCACATACCCTTTTATAGCAGTGTCCTGAAATCACAGTGAGACATGCAATCAGTACACACCTGGCTGCATGCAATTAGCAAATGCTGCCTTACAATTGGTGCAGAGGCCATCACATGGACCTATGCAGATACCTACAAAAGCATTGAGTACCCACACTACACTCATGCAATACATTCATTGCACAAAACCTACAGAGAAAGAGAGAGAGAGACAGAGAGAGAAATCAAACAAATATAAGGACAGCCAGCAGCAAAAGCAGCAGCATGCAGCAAGCAGCAAACAGCAAGCAGCAAGCAGCAAGCAGCAAGCAGCAAGCAACAACAAGCACCACTGGCACAGCAACAGCTGCCACAAACACAGGTAATGCAAAGTAGCAGGTTAATCCTGTGTATACTGTGACACCTCCAAATGTATCATAGTTCACTATCTATAGGTATGTCTATGAGATAGGTTGTGTGTACATAGTCCTGAAATATAAACATATATAATATTGCTGTACATGTTGCCCATACTTAACACTTCCATAGCTTAGAACACAAGGCCAGTTGTGCATATGATGCAGTAGTTCCCAGGGTCAGTAGAGGTTCCTCCTCATTGGTGTGGGACCACTGTGTATGTATGGCACTGTTCAGGTACATATCCTGTAGTATGGCCAGGGATTAAGATCAGTCTGTCATGTGGTGCTATGTCCTCCAGGGGTGAATGTAGAACACATCCAGGGATACCATTTCGTAACAGTGATGCTATGTGTTCTGCAATGATGAAGGTGGCTCTCACCTGGACATGTGAGAGGATAGGGAGGTGACAGTCATCTGGGATAACTAATACCACATGTGTAGGAGAATGGGGGGGGGGGTACCTGCACCTAAACCATCTGCAACAATGTTGCCAATATCTGTGCATTTGGTGAATGTGAAGCATCTTAACACTGCTGACCACAGATGCCTTGCTGTCATGTGAATCTGCCCTGTGCTGCAGTAGCCTCCTACTATTGTTATACAATATGCCTGTATCTGTAGTCCACTGGACAGGATTAATAAGTGGTGTGCAGTTGTTCTGGGTTAGATATGTGTGTGCACAGTACATGCAGTATGTGGGATGTCTGTGGTAAGCATATGCAAAGGTGCTGGCGGTGTGTGTTGTGGCTTCCACTGGCCCAATGAGCTGCATGGATAGCATCACTGTCATAACTACTGAATAACTGTGTAATTACATGCATACATAGCAAGATAGTGTACTGTGCTTGTGGTGTTGTTCGGATATGTAAATCCAGGCTGAGTAATGTGTGTCCACATCACAGGGTTGGATGGCAACACACATCCAGTATGTAGGGATGAACACCCAGAATGTGTCAGACGTGTCGCCTGTGCAGACGTATCCGGCCATTACCTGTGCATCCCCCACAACACACACACATGCAACATATGGCAGAAGTACTATAGCAGTACACACATGTTCATAGGTTCATACTAGGCTATTTGCCCTAGGGCATTGGTAAGCCTAGTAGAATGTGTTTGTCTTTCACCACCCAATTACAAGTTATGCTGCTATGCCCTTGTCCAACGTTAGTATACTGTGCCGCTGTCTAACAGTGACATAGAAGTGATACCTGGGGTACAACTATGATCTCCATCCACTCATCCAGATTCCTATGGAAGAGAGTCAATGAGGGACTCTGCCTAACCTGTAGTGTGCGCTCATTACAGAGTGAAGGGAGCCTCTCGGTTAGGAATATGCCCCTCCAGCATGTCCATGTATGTCAGTGCTGAGGTCCAGCTCTCCTGAGCATGTGGCTGTATGGGACTCTGATTGCCTGAGGTGCAGCATGTTCATTACTGCTGGGTAGGACATGGCTGTATATGGCATGCACAGATTGCCTCTGAACAGGCAGTATGCCACTGAGTCCAGCTGGATTTACTTTACCTGGGCAGCATATGACATCTGTGTGAGCCATTGCATCCCCTTGATGAGGTACTGTTGTCCTCTACCAGTTGCTGTAGGTGTCTGGTTAGGTACATCCCAAAAGGTGCATTGTACGCAATTATAGGCCTGATGATGGATGAGTAAAGAGGCACAATGACCTCGCCTGCCATACATGTGAATCCCTCATGATTAGCTGGGCTATATAACATGTCTTTCAATCCACGTTGGCCATGTGGTTGACAAATGACAGACCGCTACCATGTTTCTTCCCAGGTCCCCAACTACGTCTTCTGTACTCAATGGCCTAACACCTATGTTGTACTGTGCCACCAATGTGGAGGCGTGGGAATCTGCATTGAATACTGATACTCCCCCTCCCTTGTTCAAGTGTTGGGGCCGACAAGAATGGTAACAGCTATAACCTGGTATTACTGGTGTGCTCCTGTGAAACCTGAAACAGGTTCATGTTACTGCACAGATATCGATGTCCAGAATGTTAAGTAGGGTTTTGAGTGCGTGCATCCTTAGGTCTAGACTTCTGGTGTTGAGTAGCATCACTCTTACTTCCTCATCCTTTGTGATACAAATGGATGTGGGTTTGCCTTATGAGCCTTGCCTAATACAGGCACTATGGGTGTAGCAAGAGGCTCCGCCAAATTCCAATAGGACAGGGGTGACAGGTGCAAGCTGTCCCTAGCAAAGCATACCACCCCAAGATTGCAGGCATTGGCACACCTGTGAATGACACCAGTATGTCAGTCAATTGTTGGAAGGGATCATCGTGCCTTGATATTGTGGCATGGTTCTAGGTGAGGGTAGGATGCTACTCAAGGTCAGGGTCAAACTGTCTTGGGCTACGTGCTCAGAGAGCTCTGTACTGTCTCATGTCATGTAGTCCAGGGAGGAATGTGTCAGGCCATTCACACCAGCATGGACATTGACTGAGTCATACCTGTACTTGCCTTGGGGTTACCTGAGTGTTTGTGTTATGTGGCAGGTCATAGTGCCCGACAGGCTGCACACCATGACCCTCACCTCGTTAAGCCTGGTGAACGTGATGTTAGTGTGCCTGATGATAGAGGCACCTAGTACAGGTGTATGAGGTGTGTTGTTTACTGTTAATGGCTGTGAGTGTTCAGCACATTGGCTTTGTGTGATATGTGTTGCACATGTTCGTTTCCGTGGTAGTGGTTGCCTGGATGTCTGCTTAGGAGGTCTCTGCTGCATAGGCATAGCTGTGGTCTGAGCCTACAAGTATGTTCATGTGTGATCATGTGTTAGGTCCGCTGTTGTGGTAGGTCTATGTGAGACTGGAAGTGTAGTGTGTGGTCTCCTTGGCCACCTGACTGGTTATGGCGGTATTGAGTAGACAGAGCCTAGCCTCCAGTTTGGTATATGGTTGCATCACTCACATGAGTTTGAATTTGTTGTTAGGAGGAGGGGGTTGTCTGTGTACATGCATCTGTTCTAACATTGTCTCTGGAGTACCACACTCACCAGCTGGACTGGGAGGGAACTGACAACTGACCTCTGGACATGCTAGAATACTATTGTGAATTCTGTAATAATTAATGATTGAAAACAAGGTCCAGTGGGGAGTGAGGGTGTACTGACATTACCTACAACTGCTGACTGATATAAAAGCATCAGTGAGCAAGTGCCAGGTAACCTAAGTGCAATGTGTCACAATTAAGTAAATGCAACAATGAGAAGCAGTCACTTGCTGTCATGTGTAACATGGAAATACGTACAGTAAGCAATGCAGATATCAGTAGTGAGTCACAGACGTGTTGAGAAGCTGTGTACTATGTGGAAGTAGTATACCTGTGAAATAACAAGCTAACAAATAACAAGCATATAAACAAAGGTAGATCAAGGAGGCCTGGATGTAGTGGTTGCTACAGCAAACAAGGTGTAGCAATGTCAGTAAGATACAGCTCAGATATGTAGGCACTATAAACCTGAAACCAGATGTCCCCAGCTATGAATGGCAGAGTACAGCCTATTGTCACACACGAGTGCAGACCACAAACCTTGTTAATGTTAAATAACTGGCCTGAAGGCCAACTGCCCATACCAGAACTAATACACTTGTACACTGGGCCCTCAATCAGCAGTTCCCAACTTCAATGGATGAAAGATATGTGTCCTGCCACCACAGTGCTCTCCACCAACCTCCCTAATGTAAAACAACTGGTCTGAAGGCCAAGTGCTTAGTACAAATGACATAGAATGATAGCTACACTGTAATCAAGTTTTAACCAAGCAGTAATAAGTAGAAGTTAATACTCCCTGTATAGAATGTGTACCATGTATTGTTGAGATACTATGCTGATAACCTGTTTGTGTACCTTTCCAGCTTGACATGGCTACAAAAAGGAACCCATCATATTCTGCTGCAGAGGATGACGTGATTCACCAGGGCCTGGTGCATGACTATGCCATCCTGTTCTCACGCACCACCCAGAATCAGCAGGAGAGGTCTGCACTGTGGCAAAACCTCGTTAGCAGGATAAATGATGTTGGCATGCATGATAGGACATATGAGCAGGTGAGACATCACTGCAGTGATTTGATTAGAAATGTCCACCAGCGTGCTGCAGATATCCGCAGGCAACAGGTTGCCACAGGTGCGGGGGTGGCCACACATCCCCCCCTCACCAGACAGGAGGAGCTACTGCTAAGTGTTGTGGATCCAGCCCCAGAACAACAACAGCAACACTCATGCATCATGATGGAGGTTGGATCCACACAGCAGCAAGACACCGAGCGTGCAGGTAAGATGCCATATTCATTTATTGTTATTGCTTTTACATTTGTTGACCCAGATAGTCTAGCTGGATATATGTCCATTTTCAGTAGAGGCCTGTGGAGAAAAGCTCCACACATAACGTAATAAAGGCAGACAGACAAGTTGTTAATACAGACAGCCAACATGATAGAATTGTACACCAGCCTGTTAATTAAATCAACATACATGTAAGGAACTCAAACAGTCATACACAATGTACCGTTGGTTTCAAAGCAATCCTACCTAAAGCATAACGGTTATGCAATAAGGCAAAAGCCATATACATAATAGTTAGGGCTCAGAAGGGTAGAGAAGTAGAAGGAGTATGAAAGATACAATGATATGGAAGAGGCAGGAGTCAAGAAGGGAAGTGAGGAAAAGAAGGAAGACAGTCAAGAGGAGGTGGGAGGGATGGGAGAAGTAGGTCAGAGCATAGAAGGACATCAAGGTGAAAGAAACAGGGTAGAAGCTAGTTTCTATGCACAATGAGGGGTTAAAGGTAAAGAGAGGGTAGGGAGAGGGACGTTAGCCTGGACTCCAAGAAGAACAAAGCCAGTGGTTTTGGAAGTACAGTTTGAGTTGTCGTTTGAAGAGAGGTAATGGTGAGATTAGAGTTAACCCCTGGTATGTACATATGACTGTTCTGTACACTGTTACTTCATGCACGCATAAGGTGTGCATGTGGTATGTATCTGTCATCATGATATATATACAGACATTATGTGCAGCTGATGTGTATAAGGGAACTAGTGTACTACTGTACTGTATCATGTGCAAAACAAATGGCACACATGTGCCCACTGACATTACTCTCTTCACACTTCCAGGTCCCTCCCATCTAGCAACGAGGCAGGCCATACATGCTGGTGAGTCTTTTTAACATTATCTGTAAAACAATTTATAAAACTAGGAAGAGTAGTGTAACTCTGTAGTAGACATGCTGGTGACTGTGTTCACAATACAAATAATACACAGTTGTAGTAGATTGAGTAGTGTAACACGGTACTGATGTGTGTGTTTACTGTGGCGTGTGCATGTGTGCAAGTGTGCCTGTGCCCAAGTGTGCATGTGTGTTAGTGTCCATGAGTGCATGTGTCCATTTCTGAATGTGTGCATTAGTATTGACGTGCATCTCTGTCAAATATGTATTGAGACTGTAATCTGTGTTCCATGTTTTCCTCCCGTAGGTTCTGGTGCTGCTCTGGTGACCTGCAACAGGGAACCTGAATCTTGTGCCCCAGGTACTGATGATGATGAAATGTCTGTAATGGTGCAGGAAGGTGTGTCTGGGTCCACCATTGGTCAGCCAATTGACAGTACACAGCTTTCAACCCCGTCAATGCGCACAGTCATCCTGCCGTTACATCCTTTGTCACCATTGTCCCTAGGTGATAGACAGTCTGCAGTGGGCATAGATCAGGGTAATGTGGTACCTGTGGTACATGCATCCCCACAAGGCAGCCATGAGCAGGGGCCTCCAATGGTACCACGCAGACAGTCGCCCATGAGTTATCGTGGGGGCATCCGTGGCCGTACTGCCTCTGGCCGACGTGCCCAAGGAGGTATGTCAACCTCCATTATGTTTCGAACTGTCATGCAGGCACAGGCACGTATGGAAAGGTACACCAGACAGGGTCTGAGGGAGCTGAGAGCATGTTGCACAGCCATGACAGACGGCATGCGTGACGTTGTGAATGCTATCCGTAACTTCACAGATGTCATTGACAGACGTTATGGGGGCATAGAACAGCTGCTCCACAACCAGATGTCCATGGGCCAGGGCGATGGTGTGCATTTGCGACATCGACGTGGCCATATGCCAGCAACAGCACCAGCTGGCAGTGGCTGCGGACGACAACAGGCCCACTCGCGCACCTCAAGTGCCAGCACCAGCCCCAGCAATGCTGGGTCTGTGCTATCATCAAGACGCCCCAGGAGACCACATGCACGTGGCTCTGGACAGTCCCAACAGGGAACTGTGTCCAGTCAACACACCCCTGCTTCCGATGACAGTACCCAGTCTGGGTTAGTACCGGATACGGCCCGTAGCACCCCTGCCAGGCACAGGTACCGTGTCCGTGCCCACAGACACTGATCTGGATGACCTGACAGGTGCAGTCTGTGGCTGTCCACAAAACCCTGTACATGGCAGCCATTATGTGGGACTGTGTGCATGCTTACACACATGCAGAAACATAACACCTAGGGCAAACACATACACACACACACTGCACCAACATCGGTCCACCCTGTACTGCTGCCCCTCACAAACACACATACACACACATGTCAATTGGTGTTACCAGTGGCTGGCTTGGGCATACCTAACTCACACCCTGTGCATATGATGACACTGTGCCACCTCCTGCATACTACAACATCGGTGCAGGTAAAGGTAAACACGTTGCTGATGCACAGGGTGACTACATAGATGTGTATAAGTAGTAACATGTTGGTAACTGTTCACTGTTCCAGTATAATTGTGTGTATATCCCAGCAGTCCTGCTGCAGTAACTGTATGAATGTCCTCAATTGTTATCTGCACCCATACTACTTACCAAAGTGTACCAGCTGCACACCATCACATGCTAACATTGACTATGGCAATGCGCATCTTGTGCTGTTACGTAGATTCAGCTATATGTATCTGTTCTGTCACACATGCATTTATACACACCCTGCTACCCACACACATGCACACGCTCACCTGCCATTCCCATTATTTATCACCCTACATGAGTAGCTGTTGATACATGACAGGTACACATTTGAGAAGTGCACTATGTTGTTTACTACTGGTGTCCCCTTCTCTACCTGTACTCACAGGGTGCAGGCAACCTCATCGGTTGAAAGATGTAATGTGCATCAGGTACTGTAGTACCCTGATTGCCACATCAAACATGTTTCCCATATGGAAATGCACACACAGACACATCCCACATCCACACACTTGCCACATTCAGGCTTCAGAGCACTATCTAGGTATATTCGGTACATGTGCGTGTTACAGTAGCATGTAACACTATACTGAGTACTGGCAGTTGTCTGTTGTCATGTTGTCTGTATAGAATAAAAGAATTGTTTGATTATCCTACTCCATTTTGTGGACATTACTTGAAGAAGTGTTACCTTACATGTGTTATTGGTACCACCACCTTCTCTTTTGTAGTTTTGTTTGTATAGGGTGCTATCAACATCACTGCTTGTTAAGGGTAATGACCACCCTGCAGTGCATAGCCCCATGTGGCAAAAGCCACATCCCACCCCATCATTGTGCACACACACTAACCCCACCAACAGTAAAACACATACTTTCCATTTGCAAGATTCAAACCCATACCTAACTGTGTTATGACAGTAGAAACAGACACATTAGCAGAGTGTGCTATTTGCAGTAGTTGGAAAAATTCTTACTAATGCTGTACTTAGAGGGTGCTGACATCATCTGTGTGTAGGAGGAGGGATGTGCACCCTGTAGTGTGTTCTCCCAGTTGGCAAAAGGCAGTTAACTCTCTCAGCATAGTGCACACACATAAACCCCACTCATACTAACACATATACATTCCCTTTGCAGGATTCAAACCCCTACCTAACTACGTTATGACACTGGAGAAAGACGCATTAGCAGAGCGCGCTATGCGAATTACTGGAGGACTTTACTACAGGTAATATAGTTATACAGTCCTGACATCATCAGTGTTTCAAAATGGGGATCTGCATCCTGTACTGTACTGTCACAGTTGCTAATAGGGACATTTCCAACACACGCATCGATGTGTTTGAGGTTTGCATATGTGGGGGATCCAGTACTCCAGTGTGATTAGTATATGGTTTGATTGCAACAATGAGGGATATACTCCCAGTGGTGAGCAGTTTGTACTCATGGTTGTGATGATCAGGTCTAGTATATCTGCCCCTCTTGTGGGAAAGTTGGTTACCTGTTCCATAGCCAAAGAATGTCTGATCTATGGGAACCCTAGAGCTTGGGTATTGTGGCTTGTGTAATGTTCACAGGCTATGTTTGGGTAGCTGACGTCACCCAGTATGATGGTGTTTGCAGAGTAATCTAAACTGTCCTGTGTCAGCATGAAGGCTGTGTGGGAGTCCTGAGTTTGAGAGGGTGCTGTAAGAGCTCCTCTGTGTCTCTTTCCATGTGGTCCAGGGAGGTACGCCTCAGGTTGTTTGCACCAGCATGGACAATGTCTGCCTCATAGCTGTACTTGCTGTGGAGTGACCTGTGTGCCTGTGTTATGTGGCACATGCTATCACCCGACAAGTAGCTAACTGTGACCCTCACCTTGCTCTGTCTGGAGGGCGGCACGTCTGTCAACAGCTCATGTCAAGCAAGTTCACACCCCTCATAAATGATGTGGAAACCTTCAAAGGCCCAAGGCCTGTTGAAAATATGGACCAGACTGCAGATACCTGTATAAAGGCATTCTATGGACACATTCAGGAATGCATGGATCATGAAGCCACATATGAAAGCATGACCCAATTCTCCAAATGCAGATGTCCTGGGTGCCGGACACCAGCCATAAACACACTATACAATAGAAGGATGACGCCACTACATGATACAACAACCTCCCAAAATGTGAAGGCACCACTGATGAGTATTGGAAGACAACTACAGGCACCCATATGATTGTCTAAGGCCATCTTTGAGAGAGGGTTCCACAAGCCACTGAGGATAATCACAAGGCTGCCTGTAGTTATGTTAGTAACCTGGGTGGTACTACCCAGATATGCTCAGAGGTAATCCAAGATGTCACACAAAATACAAAACACACAGACATTGCCATCATCCTAGTGGACAGGTTCAATGCTGCCTTCTCCCCCACCACACCAAAAGGGCAAATATGTCTCGCGGCACAGTGCTGCCCCCCTGACATGACAGATGCTCAGGTAAGAGATGCCCTTCCCAAAGCAATAAACACTGCATCAATGGGACCAGACAGTGTCCCAGGCTGTGTCCTACATGAACCACAAGAAGAGCTACACCCAGACATAACACCACTGTTCAATCCCAGCCTTAATACACGATATGTGGCCAGAGAGTGGCATACAGCAACAGTGGTCCCTCAACATTCAGGTGGTGCCTTCACGGATCCTGGACACTACTCGACCCATATGTCTGACTAGCTTTGTCTGCAAAGCTATGGCAAGGATCATCATAAACCTCACATATCTAGATATTGTGGACCTACAGACATGTCACCATACACAGTTTGGCTTTGTCAATGGCAAATCCTGCCTCTCCAACCTGTTTGATTTCTTTGAAACAGTCACCAAGGCCACTGTCAAGGGGAAGAAGGTCTACACAGCCTACCTGAACCTTGTATAAGCCTTGGATACAATACCCCAGTTGTGCATTCTAGGGAAGCTCACCAGTGTACATATTAACCCCTATGTCACTATGGGTATTGCACAGTGGCTCAAGGGCAGAACACACATGGTAGAATTGCTGGAGCCATGTCAGCCTCCAACCTGGTACAAGTGGTGTCCCACAAGTCACAGCCCTGGGAGCTGTCATGTTCATTATATATTTATCATAGGTACAGGCCAACATGGAAGTACTGTGGCTCAGCAAGTCACAGGTGACTGCAAACCGGACACCATAATCAACTCACCAGCTAACACATGCATCCTCCAAAAGGGACTCATGCAAACACACGACTTGTGCCACAGCCATGGCCTCAACGTGAATGACAGAAAGCGTATAGTCATCCCCTTTGTCAAACACAAAGTGACCACAATGTACCACATATGTGTTAATCCATTAAGTGCAGACGAAGGAATTATGGACCTTGGGGTACACAGGTTGATAGCATTCTACCATTTGACAACAACATGGACAAAGTGGTTAGGTAAGCATGTTATATGGGCCACATCATCATGGGATCCACATGTAGATCAGCGGAGGACATTGTGCCCCTTTACTCATCCCTCATCATGCCCATAATTGACTATGATGAACCTGTCGGCATGCACCTTACCAGACAGCTGCAGCAACTGGAGATACCACATATGTACCTCGACAAGGGGATCAAAGGGCTCAAACAGATGCCACATACTGACTGGTTAAAGTAACAGCAGCTCTACTCAGTGACATACTGCCTCTTCATAGGCAATCTGTGCCTGACATAGAAGGCCAGGTCATACCCTCACTTAATGGCCATGCTGCATCTCAGAATATCCAGATCCCACCAGGATACACACTGGAAATACTTGAACCTCAGGAGTGATATACATAGGACATGCTGCAGGGGCACAATCACAACTCAGAGGCTCCCTTCATTCCTGAATATTATCCCAATAGAGGTTAGGCAGACTGACTCAGTGACTATCTTCAAGAGTGATATTAATGACAGGATGTGACATTGTAGGGTTACCCTGGGTATCACTTATGTGTCACTGTGAGACAGAGGCACAGTATACTAACCTTGGAAAAGGGCATAGCAAGACAGATTCACAATGCATGTTGAAAGGCACACACATTCTGGCTAGGTGGATACATGCCCTGGGCAGACATCCCTGTACGAACCTATGGACCTATGTATCTTTATCACCATTGGCCCTATGTGCTGTTAATCACCAATGTAATCTCAATACTATGGTAGCATGTGCAAAGGTCAGTTGTCAGTCACCTCTATGGTACAGTTGTGGAATATGTGTGTCATGTAGTAATGTCACAGCTGCCACATGTACACAGTCAACCCTATTCCTTACCCATGGATGTACATCACATGTATGAGATGGAAACACATGGCCAAACTGTGGACTAAGCACTCTGAACCCAGTACTGGCATAACCTGTCTGGTGGCATGAAATACTACAGTGACAGCAATACCAATCTGATGTGGACCTACACGGACAGCAATACAAGCATGGAAACACAACAGGTCAGTTGTGAAGCTTAAGGATAGCATCCTGCATGACTGGCAGACATCTCTGCAGCTGGCACACAGGCATACATTAGGCCTGCACACAGCACGATACCACATAGCACACAAATCCTGTGTGTCAAACAAGCACAGTCTGTACAGCTATACAACACTACTGCCACAGTTGTGTTAGGTACTTTTATTGTCCAGTACAGTGAGACTATGCTCACCAGGCTGGAAAAGGTGTAGGTCACAGTGATATGCTCATGGGGCACTATGGTTCACCACATAACACAAACATACAAGTCAGTCAGATGCATGGACACATATGACTCAGTCATTGTCCATGCCACCACAGCTGATGTGGGATGTCCCTCACTGGGATACATGATAGGGAACATGGAAGGGATCACTGAGCAAGTGACACAGGCTGGTAGACCCCTGACCTTGGTTGTCATCAGACCCTCACCAGGGATTCTGACAAATTACTGAATGCTAATGAATTAGTGTAGCTACAACACCCTAGCTGAATGGTTCTTAGAATGCAGTCACTGCATTGCTATGGAATACTGTCTTACCACTCCCACAATAGGTGAAAACATGCAGCTCCTGTACATCAACAACATGTAGACTATATGCCCCAGACCAGGTGTGCATCCCTCACTACTAGGCTGATAGCATCTACATCTCACACTGTATATACACATCCCACATGCTGCACCTGCACAGAAGACCACGGTCATAATGTTACCCTGTGCAAATACTATGTATTCACATGTGGCAGGCATCACACATGGTAACTATTGAAGGTCACAGGTACATATGTGTATTTGGTACACACATACATCATGTGTGCATTGCCATAACTGGTTTAATCAATGTCATGCATTATTGTGAGTGACAACCCACACACATGGGCATTCTGTGTGTGCAAAACACATGTGGCATGTCTGTAATCAAAAGCCATACATAATTGTGATATCGTTTAGAAAGGGGTATGTGCATCCTGTAGTGTGTTTTCCCAGTTGCCAAAATGGATATATCAATCATACACACTTACCCCCCCCCCCAGACCAGGTGTGCATCCCTCACTACTAGGCTGATAGCATCTACATCTCACACTGTATATACACATCCCACATGTTGCACCTGCACAGAAGACCACAGTCATAATGTTACCCTGTGCAAATACCATGTATTCACATGTGGCAGGCATCACACATGGTAACTATTGAAGGTCACAGGTACATATGTGTATTTGGTACACACATACATCATGTGTGCATTGCCATAACTGGTTTAATCAATGTCATGCATTATTGTGAGTGACATCCCACACACATGGGCATTCTGTGTGTGCAAAACACACGTGGCATGTCTGTAATCAAAAGCCATACATAATTGTGATATCGTTTAGAAAGGGGTATGTGCATCCTGTAGTGTGTTTTCCCAGTTGCCAAAATGGATATATCAATCATACACACTTACCCCCCCCTTCGCACACACTTGCCACTTGCTGGATTCAAACCCCTACCTAACTATGTTATGACACTAGAGACAGACGCATTAGCGCAGCACGCTATTCGCATTACTGGGAGATTTCCTTTCCCCTGATATACTCATAGGGTGCTGACATCATCAGAGTTTAGAAAGTGGAATGATCATCCTGTGGTGTGTTTTCCCAGTTGCCAAAATGGATGTTTCTTTCATACACACTTACACACACACTTGCCACCTGCTGTATTCAAACCCCTACCTAACTATGTTATAACACTAGAGACAGACGCATTAGCGCAGCGCGCTATTCGCATTACTGGGAGATTTCCTTTCCCCTGATATACTTATAGGGTGCTGACATCATCAGAGTTTAGAAAGTGGAATGATCATCCTTTGGTGTGTTTTCCAAGTTGCCAAAAGGGATGTTTCTTTCATACACACTTACCCCCCTTCACACACACTTGCCACCTGCTGGATTCAAACCCCTACCTAACTATGTTATGACACTAGAGACGGACGCATTAGCACAGCTCGCTATTCGCATTACTGGGAGATTTCCTTTCCCCTGATATACTTATAGGGTGCTGACATCATCAGAGTTTAGAAAGTGGAATGATCATCCTGTGGTGTGTTTTCCCAGTTGCCAAAAGGGATGTTTCTTTCATACACACTTACACACACACACTTACCCCCCTTCACACACACTTGCCACCTGCTGGATTCAAACCCCTACCTAACTATGTTATGACACTTGAGACAGACGCATTAGCGGAGCGCGCTATTCGGATTACTGAGAGATTCCTTTTCTCCGATATACTTATAGGGTGCTTACATGATCAGTGTCTAGAAAGGGGAATGAGCATCCTCTGGTGTGTTTTCACAGTTGCTAGGAGTAACATTTGGACCAAGTGTGTGAGCATGCCCAGTTCAGCCTTCCCATGGCATGTTGTGTGAAAGATGTCTCATTTATCTAAGTGTGTGAGCATGCCCAGTGTGGGCTTTACATATGTTGAACTCTGCAGCCCATCACATTTGTGGATGAGTGTGACCTTCAACAAATACCTCCAGTTTATGGTTGTGTGTTCTGTGCCATGTTGTGTAGTTACTGTCCAAATGCTTTTTGTGTGAACAAAACAGGGAGTATACTGTGCCTGCAGGTTTTGCATGGGATACTTTGCACACAATTGTCAGCATTCGTTCATACTGACCTAACACTATAGCACTGTATAGTGTAGTGTTTCAGTACTTTCACTGTGGTGGTCAGTATCCTGGGCTTTAGTCCTATCACCGCTTTAAGTTTCCATAGTGTGCACAACAGCCTGGTTAGGGTCCAGTTGTGCACATCTGCACAAAGGCGGTGCCTCTACAGACCCTGGCAATTACTGCCCCATAAGCTTAACAAGTCTAGTCTGCAAAGCTATGGAGAGGATCATAATTGAGCTCATAAACAAAGATATGGGGGAACATGCAGACATTGTACCCATCCCATTTTGGCTTGGTCAAGGGCAGATCATGCCTTTTGTACTGGGTTGACATCTTCAAAACGGTCACTTAGGCCATTGTTGGGGAAAGGCAGTCCATACAGCCTACCTTGGCCTTGCAAACACTTTCAACACAATACCCCACTCAGGTATTGTGGAAAACCCTAACAACTGAAATGTAAACCCATATGTCACAAGATGGGTTGCAAACTGGCTTAAGGACGGGACCCACAGGGTTAGAGCTGCTGGCACTATGTTAGACTCCAGGCTGGTCACAGGTGGTGTCACACAGGGCTCAGTCCTTGGACCCCATTGTTTGTCATGTACTTCCCAGAAGTACAGGCCAACATGGGAGGACTTTGGATGACAATGTTTGCAGATGACTGCACACTGGGCACCATAGTGGACAGTGCATCAGACACGGATATCCTTCAGAAGGGACTCACAGTAACTGATAGCTGGTGCCAGGGCCATGGCCTGAAGTCAAAGTGCACAACATGTGTAGACATACCCTTCAGGAAAAGCAAGGTAACCCCAAGTTACCATATAGGTGGCAATCCTCTAAGCACAGAGGAGGTTATCATGGACCTGGGGACCCAGGTTGACAGTCGCCATTCTTCTGAGACTCACGTTGCTAAGGTGGCTAGAAAGACCTTCTACATTGCCCACCTGATCAGGATGGGATTCACATCCAGATCTAGTGGGTCATTGTTCCCCTGTACTCTTCACTTATCAGACTGGTGATCGAGTAGAATGCCCTATTCTGGCTGTATGTCACCCAACATCTGCAGCAATTGGAGACACCCTGAATGTCCCCCACCTAAAGGATCATGGAACCCCAACAGCTGTCATATGCTGCCAGATTGAAGACACTCCCACTCTATTCACTCACATACTGTCTGCTTAGAGGTGACATGTGCCTGACATGCGAGGCCATGTCCAAACAGGGATTAATGGACATGCTCTACCTCAGAATCGGCAGATCCACCTGAACCACTAGTGCAGGTGACTTACACCTTAGCAGGGATGTACATTGGACATGTTGGAGGGATGGAGTTATCACCCGGAGACTCCCTATGCTGTGGAATACTATCCCGGTCCATGTGAGGCAGAGCACCTTACTGGCTGTGTTCAAGAGGTATCTTGACCTGTGGATGGAAGGTCATACGTTTAACCCAGGGATCGTCACTGTGTCACTGCTGGAGAGAGGCATGACATAATAATGGGCACAGTACTGTTTCCATATAAGGGGTGGTGTATGCCAATGAACTCTGTGCTAGGCTTATACCTGCCTTAGGGAAGATAGCCTAGTATAAACCTATGTACCTATGAACCTATCTGACCATGTTGCATTATGTTCAGATGTGAACTACTTACAACAGCCTCATCCAACATCAGTTGTGTATTCCACAACATGGGTGTACATTGGCAAACACTACCGATGTGCCCTAGGCCATTTCTAATGCTAGTCGGAGAGTGTGTTTGTCCATCAGCACATTGTAAGTGTAGTTTGCCATGACATATGTCTTGCTTAGTATACTGTGCCTCTGTCTACCTGTGACATAACATTGATACCCAGGGTAAACCTCCCATCTCCCATCCACTCATTAGGATTCCTGTTGAGGGGGCTCAAGGAGTGTCTCTACGGACAACCTGTACTGGTAGTTTACTCATGCGTAGGGGTGGCTTCTGTGTATTGGATAATGCAGTACAGCCTGACCTAAATATGTCAGTGCTGGGGTTCAGGTCCCTCATGTGCATAGCTCCCTGCCATTCAGATTGTACAAGGTGCAGCATGTGCATTGATTCCAGCTTGGACATGGCTTTCTACATCAGGCACAGCTTGCATCTGGGTGGACAGCATGGCAGTGTGTGGAGCTGCACTCTGTTTAATCAAGCTACACATTACATGTGTTCCAGCTCTGTCATACTCCTGGTGAGGTACTGTTGTGGACTTTACAGGTGCTGGATGTGTCTGCATGAGGTACAGCCCACAGGGGCTGTTGTGGTCATTTCTAATGCCGATGAAAGATAACTGCAGAACCACAATGACCTCCCCTTAGCTAGATGTCAGACAGCATGGACCATGCAATCACAAATAAAAACAGGACCCTCTCCACAAAGGGAAAGTGTCCTGTCTGGTGGACCCCAGCCATAAACAAACTGTATGACAGATGAGGGTTACTAATGCAAGACAGAGCTACATCTCCAAAAGGGAAGACAGCTGTGATCAGCACTAGTAGAAAGCTACATTATCTCATAAAGACATGCAAGGTCAACCTGGGGACATAAATCACCAAAGAAAATGAAGGTAACCACACTGCTTTCTTCAGTTATGTCAGACACCTGGTTGTGAACCCTCAGATATGCTCAGAGTTGGTACACAACAACATATATTCCAGTGACCTGACAGATATTGGCAACATTCCGGCGGACAGCTTCAGTGCGATTTACCCCCTCCCTCACCCCCAAAAGAAGATAGTTATCACTGCTGTATGTAACCTCACTGCCATCTTGGATGTCCATGTGAGCCGCACTCAGCAAAGACAAGTACACAGCATCCATGGGACCTGCTGGTATCTCCGGTTGCATGCTATGTGAACTCCAGAAGGGGCTGGACCCGTATATACAACTGCTATTTAACCTTAGTCTTGCTACAGGATATGTACCTGAACACTGGCATACGGCAACAGTGGTCCCACTCCACAAAGGAGATGCCTCCACAGACCATGGCAACTACCACCACACAAGCTTAACCAGCCTTGTCTGCTAAGATATGGGAAGAGTCATTATGGAGCTCTTACACAGACACATTACTGACCTACGGACCCTTGTTCCCACCTAGTTCAGCTTTGCACAGGGCAGATCCTGTCTTTTGCGCCTAGTTGACTACTATGACACTGTCAGTAGGGCCATCGATGAGGGCTACACAGTCCACACAGCCTACCTGCACTTGGCTAAGGCCTGTGACACAATACCACACTCAGGCATCATAGCCAAGCTCAACAGCTGACATATAACAGCATATGTCGCAGGATAGGTTGCAAAATGGCTAAGAAACAGAACCCATAAAGTCAACATTGCAGGTGCCTTGTCAGATTCGAAGCCAGTCACAGGTGGTGTCCCACAAGGATGTGTCCTGGGACCCCTCTTAATTGGTATTTACTTTTCAGATGTGAAAGCAAACATAGGGGGGTTGTGGCTGACACAGTTTGCAGATGACTGCAACCTAGGTGAATACATCAGCCAGCACACACATACTACAGAATGCCGTCACAAAGGTGGATAGCTGGTGCCAGACGCATGGCCTGAAACTGAATGCAACTGATGTGTATTCATCCCCTTTGGGGGGAACAAAGTACCCACAGATCAATACATAGACAGCAACCCACTGAGCACAGACAACAAATCAGACACCTGGGGACACATGTAGATAGTGACATCTCTTTTGACACCCTTGTTGCCAAGGTGGTTAGGAAGACTTTCTATCTTGCCCACCTTATCATGGAGGGTTTTCCATCAAGATCATAGGAGGTCATTGTTCCACTATCCTTCTCCCTTATCAGGCCCATGACTGAATACAAAGCCCCATATGGTATGTACCTCACCCAGCAATTGCAACAGCTGGAGACACCCCAAAAGTACCTACCATGAAGATCAGGGTTCTTCAACACATGTCATATGCTTCCAGAATAGAGGAAATCCAGCTTTGTTCAGTGTCATACCGCATACTTACAGGTGACCTATGCCTGACATACAGGACCATGTCCAATCAGGATTTGGTGGACATGCTCCACTGCAAGCAATCCAAATCCACCAGAGCCATGAGAGCTGAGGATTTGAACCTCAGCACATACATGTATAGGACGTGCTGGAGGGACAGAGTCATAACTCAGAGGCATCTCACACTCTAGCAGAGTATCCCAGTTCATGTTTGACAGAGTCCCTCACTGACTCTCTTCAGGAGACATCTGGACAACTGCATATGAGACGGGGGCACAGACTAGACAGAGGCACAGTCATGTTATTCAATTACGTAAGGGGGTCATAATGTGTCACTACTAAGTCAGAGGCACAATATTCAGAATCTATTCTGTACACTTATTACCACTATAAGGGGTGGCAATATCCACATCACTATGGCTAGGCTTATACATGCACTAGGGCAGATAGCCTAGTAGTAGACTATGACACTATGAAACACCGGTGTATGTATAGGTATTGTCAATCAAACACTATGATGTGGTTTGGGGGGGCTTGATATCTCCCTGTAGTCCAACATTGTTTTGTCTATTCCTTCTAGCATGTCTAGGGATCAGTTGCTAATGTCCTCTCCTGCTCAGCTGGTGAACCTGGGAATATTGAGGCAATGTTACACTTGCCTCATGTACACTGACAACCCTCTCCTTCTCCCATAAAACACACATACATGTGAGAGATGCAACTATATAGCCAAAGTGGAGGCTGAGCTCTCTCAACATAGGACTAGCAAGACCAGAGAGAAGGTGAAGGTAACCACACACATCACAAATCCAGTCTCACATGGCACTATCACAACTTAAGATCATACACATAGACACACAGAGACATACTCGGAGGCTCTGATCAGAATTCTACCAAAACGGCAGTGGCCACCACAGCAGACACTCACACAACTGCCTCCACAGGGCACAGCACATGCAACACATTGACCACAGAGTCGGTGTGCCAAACAGTCACAGCCCTTAAGGCCAAACACAATGCCAGACACACTTGTCATAGGTGACTCCATAGTCAGACACACTGACGTCCCGCTCACCAGATCGGGTACGGAGGAGGTCACAGTAAGCTGCCTATCGGGCACTGGAATCCACCACATAATGCAAGCACTCAGGTCACTCAACTGCAAGTACAAGTCTGACCCAGTCATTATCCATGCTGGTGTGAACGACCTGAGATGTACCTCCCTGGACTACATGGAAGGAGACATAGAGGATCCCTCTGATTATGTAGGCCAGGCAGGTGGTGACCCTGACCTTCAGCAGTATCCTACCTTCACAAAGTATGATGCCACATAAACAGAGACAAGATGATCAGCTGTAATATTTTGCTTAAACTATGGTGTCATTCAAAGGGGGTCCAATGTCTGTCTGCCTGGGATGACATGCTGGACAGGCCACGGTGATTTGCAAGGGACAGCTTGCACCTCTCACCCCTGGGCTTCCGTATTTCGGATGATGCTCTTGCCACCCCCATTGTGCCTTTTTTATGCAAGATTCAGATTCTACACCTACCACCCTAGAACACAATAAAGGAAAGACACTAAGGGTAATGCTGCTCAATGCCGGAGGTCTCAACCTCAATCTGCACACACTGTATGCCCTTCTCAGTCTGTAGCACATTGATGTCTGTGCTGTGCCTGAAAACTGGTTCACAGCTTCTGACAGCACCCCGGCACTATCGGGTGTTACCTCATATCATGCGTTCCGGCACCAGAATCTGGACAACACCAAGAAGGATGGTGGGTGTCCATATTCATCAAGGACACCCTCACCTCATGGTTGGTGGCAACACTCGATGCATCGGAGACCATCCAGGTGCCAGTGACCGTAGGCAAGACTGCTCTGCAGTTTGTAGCATGTTACATGCCACCCTCTCAAACTCAGGTACCTCACACAACTATCCTGCAAACACTGAAGGGGATAAATGTATCTCCAAACACCATCCTACTGGGTGATTCCAACTATCCACATATAGACTGGGATCACTAATCAAGCCACAACACTGTAACACAAAGGTTCCAAGAGTTCATACACTCAAATGCCATGGAACAACTGGTCACCATCCCCACAAGTGGAGACAACATACTAGAACTCATCATCACGAACATGGGGTCACACTGTTCCACACCAGAAGTATACCCATCATTGGTGAGATCAGATCATGGACTACTCTCAGTGGGAGTCCACATCCCACCCACACCCCAGATTGAAGACCTTCTCAAATGCCGACTTCACATTTCTAAGGACTGGTGTGGTCTCTTTCAAGGCCCCCAAGCCAGCGGACACCATTACCCAAGCCGCTGTATCACTTACAAATGCCTTCTACCAGCACCTCCAGGACTGCATGGATCAGGCAATCCCAGACAAAACAAAGACTCTTTGTACCACAGGCAAGCATCCAGTCTGGTGGACCCTAGCCATAAACAAGCTCTACAACACAAGGAAGGAGCTACTACGAGATAGAGCGTAATCCATAGGAGGGAAGACACCCCTACTCATTGTGAGTAAGACACTGGGTTCCCCCATACAATCATCCGAGGCAAGTTTTGCAAGTAAACCCACTCAGGACTCAAAGGGACAATCATGAGGCCTTTTTTACCTATGTTTGAAACCTGGGAGGGAACTCCCAGATATGCTCAGAATTAGTTCGGAATGATGTAATTATCACTGCACCTACAGACATTGCCAACATACTGGCTGACAGGTTCAGTGCAGATTTCTCCCCCCCCCCCCCCAACTGGAGGAGTATCTACACCAGAGGATTGTAGCCCCCAAAACATCTCCAATGCTGGGGTGGGAACTGCTCTATCCAAGGCGGAAAACACTTTATCCATGGGACCAGATGGTGTCCCCAGTTGTGTGCTCCATGAACTCAATGAGTAATTACACCCGCAGTTAGGGCAGCTGTTTAATCTTAGCCTCACCTCAGGATATGTGCCCAAGGAGTGGCATACGGCAATGGTGGACCCACTTCACAAAGGAGGTGCCTCCACCAACCCCAGAAACTACCATCCCATCAGCCTGACAAGCCTGTTCTGCTAAGCTATGGAGAGGATCATAATGGGAATTATAAATGAAGACATAGGGGACCTGCAGACATTGGATCCAATCCACTTTGGCTTTGTCAAGGGCAGATCATGCCTTTTAAACTTGGTTGACTTTTTCAAGACAGTCACCCAGGCCATTGACGTGGGCAAGGCAGTCCACACAGCCTACCTTGACCTGGCAAAGGCTTTCGACACAATACCCCACTCAGGTATCATTGAAAACATCACCAGCTTAATTGTGAACCCATACATCACAGCATGGGTTGCAAACTGGCTAAGTGACAGCACACACAGGGTCAAAGTTGCTGGTGCCATGTCACACTCCAGAGCTGTCACAAGTGGTGTCCCACAGGGCTCAGTCCTGGGCCCACATTTGTTCAGCATCTACTTTTCAGAAGTACGAGCAAACACAGGAGGATTATGGCTGACAAAGTTTGAAGATGACTGCAAACTGGGAAGCATAGTTGGAAACCCATCTGAAACAGACATCCTTCAGAAGGGTCTCATAGACACGGATAACTGGTGCCAGAGCCATGGCCTTACATTAAACACTAAACAATGCATAGCCATACCCTTCAGGAAGAACAAGGTTACCACTAGTTCCCATCTAGGTGGCAATCCTCTAAGCACAGAGGAGGTTATTAGGGACCTGGGCACCCAGGTAGACAGTAACCTTTTGTTTGACACTCACATTGCCAGGGTAGTTTGGAAGACCTTCTACATTGGCCACCTCATCATGCAGGGATTCACATCTAGATCAGGGGAGGTCATTGTTCCCCTGTACTCATCACTCATCAGACCAATGATTGCATACAATGCCCCATTCAGAATGTATCTGACCCAACACCTGTGGCAATTGGATGGGCCCACAAATTCCTCAACAGGAGGTGAAAGGGTCTCAAACATATTTCTTATGCTGCCCGACTGAAGGAATTCCTGCTGTATTCAGTCACTTACCGTCTGCTCAGAGGTGACCTGTGCCTGACATACAAGGCTATGTCCATCCCAGAATTAATGAACATGCTTCACCTCAAGACCTCTACATCCATCAGGACTACAAGGGCAGGAGACTTAAACCTCAACACAGATATTAATAGGATGTGCTGGAGGGACAGATTCATCACCCAGAGAGTCCCTATGCTGTGGAACAACATCATGGTACATGTGAGGCTGAGCACCTCACTGGCTTTGTTCAAGTGAGATCTTGACCAATGGATTGGAGATTGCAGGTATACCCCAGGGATAACCTCAGTATCACTGCTTGACAGAAGCACAGCAAAATAATGGGCATATTATCCATCAAATTGAAGGGGTGGCAGAAGCCACAAAACTCTGGGCTAGGCTTATAAATGCCCTAGGGCAGATAGCCTAGTATGAACCTATGAACCTATGAACATAGGCCTGGGGCAGTTCCTATTAGGACAGTGGTCTGCAGCAAGCTATATAGTAGTAGTCGGTTTTAGCCATTGGTTTTTGACCATGGCTATTCCATGTTGCTTCTTGTTGTGGTACAAACATGGGTGTGTGGTTATCCATGCCATTTATTGCTAGTCACCCTCATTTTTATCTGGTTCCATGTTTTTGCACATGTACATCACTGTATGAGGTGTGACCTGGTAGTGTCAGGGTGCTGATGTGGGCTTTGACCCTGTTTTCTATTACAGCACTGATATCTACATTCTGTATACTGTGTGTGTTTACACTGCATGCATCTTGATGTTTATACTTCTGGCATTGGGTAGCATTACATCTAGGTTCCTATCCCTTGTGGTACCCATGAGGTGGATATGTGTTTTTGTGGTTTATGATTGTTGAGGGTGGATGTTAGTTGGGGTCCTCAGGTGTGCATATGGTACATGATATTACATTACTTAACACATGGCATTCATGTCTCAGGTGGTGCTGCAGGGCCGCCTCTGTCAGATGCACATACTACACTCCCTGTACATGTTTGGAAGCAGGTTGTGTCATGTTAGGCATCCCTGTTACTGTATGAGTGAGTAAGAGCGGGTATCAGTCCCAGTGTTCCTACTGACCAAGTGTATGTGCTATGCGTTGCCTCTTTGCCAAGGCCAGGGCATACTGGGCACGCCTCCTTCTGCCTACTGGGACAAGGTCAGGTTGTTCCTCCTCCGAGTCACCTCCTGCCTGTGGTGGCCTTGGCAATGGTGGGGGGATGTTTGGCCCAGCCCTGTGCTGGTCCTGCTGCAGCTGTTTCCGCAGGATCATATTATGTAGCATAGCACATATCATGATAATTTGGGTACATGTAGTTGGTGTGTACTGCAAGGCTCCACCAGATGTGTCCAGACACTGGAACCGTGACTTGAGCAGCCCAAACACATGCTCTATGACATTATGTGTTTGTGCGTGTGCCTCATTATGGCGTTCCTGTTCAGGTGTGTGTGCATTTCTGATGGGTGTCATCAGCCACGGCTCAAGTGCATAACCTGCATCCCCCACTAGGTGTCCGTGTGGGAAATCCCCATTGGCAAATGATTGGTACAGCTGTGTCAGATGCCAGATATGGGAATCGTGGTAGCTCCCAGGGCAGCCAGCACACACATTCATTATTATGCCCTGGGCATCACACACGACCTGGCAGTTGATGGAGGGGTATCCCTTGCGGTTAATGTAGGCTCTACCCCGCTCACCGGCTGGTGCTTTGATGCGTATGTGCGTGCAGTGTATTGCACCCAGCACCTCAGGGTAACCCGCTATTTGCTGGAAGAGACGCATATTGCTGGCCACAACCTCACGGTCATTAGGGACATATATATGATCACCGACATGTGCTGACATGGCATCCAGGAACTGGTGCAGTACTCTGGAGGCTGATGCCTGTGATATCCCCATCATATCACCAGTTGGTCTCTGGAAGGTACCTGTTGCTAGTATTCTTAGGCCAACACATACCTTGGTTTCCACTGGGATGGGTTCCCCTCTGTTGGTTCTGTGTGTGAGATGTGGCCTGCACAGCTCAACAATTTGCTGCAGAAGGTCTCTGTCCACTCTGTAGCGCTCTACTATCTCCAGCTCATGTAACCCATGGTAGGTGACCCTGGGCCTGTATACTCTTCTCCTTCTCCTCACTCTGTTTTGTCTGTCAGCATCTGCATTGTCACCACCCTCAGCAATTCGCCTATGCCTGATTATAATAGCTATGGCAGCCCCTAGCATTTCTGCTCTGAGTTCAGTTTTTTTCAGTTTTCAATTCTGATAGCTTAGTTTCTGGCAGTATCTCTTGTGAGAAACAGCCTGCACTGCTCTTTGCAGTGTTTTAAGTGCTGGGTTGGGCTTCTAGTCTGCCTGTGTAATTGCCTGCTTCTAATTGTTTCCACCAATTAACTCTAGCAGTATCTTCTGGCAGTTTCCCTGTATTGTAGTTGTTTCCTGTTTCCTCTCTGTTTCCTGAGGAGGAGCAATGTGCACACCAGCTTAAACACGCTCACAGTCACTTACACGCACGCACACATCCTTACACGGTGTTACACGCGCGCACACATCCTTACACGGTGTGAGCTTGGCTGATTCATGCTAAAACGCGCGCACACTGCATTACACATGTGCATGCCCTCGCAAACCGTTGTAAATGGTTTGCAACACGTTCCCACATGTTGAACCTGCCTTACACGCACGCACACACGCGCATGCACGTATTTCAAGAAACTTTGAGTGTAGGGATAGCGTATACCCTCAATTTCTTGACTTTCCTAGTGTTCTGTTGGGACACACCTCCCTCCCTGATGTCTGTCGGTCATCTCTTACCTTACATTGCCCTCCAATCTGGTACATTTATTGCTATACTTCCCCCCCCCGTGATGTCACCTACCTCTTACTCTGTTCCTCCCCCTTCTCTAACTCTTACACTACTCAGAAAGTGCTCATTACCTATGTGGCAGTGTGATTCAGTATTGTAACCCTCATTTACATAGGATTGCCTAGTAATGACTAGTTACATGTCTTACACGGAGCTTCCCCCCCTTGACAACCACTAAACGGAGGCCATATTGTTTTTGGTCTGCAAGTCCCTCCATTGACATTCCATGTAATACATAAATCCCACAATTGTGGGCTTATAAGCTTCGGTTTTCAGTTTTAGGTAGCGCACCCCGTTTGCGAGGGTGTGTGCTGCAGTTAAACCCAGAAATCCCGTGAAAAAAAAAAAGTTATATAACTTATTTTTGCAACACTTTTTCATGCCAATGGCCACATATTTGGCCATTGGCATGCTTAATGAAACATATGCACCCTTTATTTGGAGCTGACATAGCTCCGCTTTTAATTTTGCAGAAATGTACTCAGTTGTCAGCTGAGTACATTTCTGCAGCTAACACGTCCGTTACACGGACTGGTTTCGGCTTCGTGGATCGCTCAAATACCTCATTTGCATATCTTTAAGCTGCAAATGAGGTATTGAGCATTTCCACGCCCAGTCCGTGTAAGAGACGTGTTAGCTGTCTCTTACACAGAGATTTGGGCTGTTCCTGAATCGGGAGGCTTACACGGAGGCTTACACTACTCTTGAACTCCGTGTAAGCCTTCCTGAATCTGGCCCTATGATTAATGTTTCTGAGATTAAGCAAGTTTAGAAAAATATCAGTATTGTCTCATTTGGATTTCTCTAACAGCTGTTTTGAACTTTTAACTGCTTGTTCAGCCAAGCCATTTGACTACAGGTAATCAGGAATACTAGTTAACATGAAAAAAGTCCCTTGTTTGCAAATCTTTTGAACTGCTGACTTATAAACTGTGCACCACTGTCAGAAATTACTCTGTGTGGACTAATATGGACAGAAAAAATGTCTATTTATTTATTATTTATTTTACATTTGTTTACTGGGAAAGTCTGACTGGATATATGTCCATTTTCAGCAGAGGCCCGGGGAGAAAAGCTCCAGAAAGCAGAGTATAAATACACTAGGAACAATAGAAACATTTAGAGATAAGTATAATATGCAGTTTTCAGTAGGGTGACAAACATGGACAAAACATTGTAGACAACATCAAAATCATGCGGCTTCATGCTTTAACTTAGTAATGACAGTACTGGATGCTAGGTTAGGAAGTAGGTCAATCTCAGATCAATCTGAATAAGAGTCTACTAATACCAAGTAATGTTGACCATTCCATGTGAAGATATCTGTGGCTACTGTCGACCAAGATAGTTCAGGAATCTGGCTTAACTGAAGTGGTTCTTTTTGTTGATGCGGTTTAGTACTATTACAAACAGAAGAAGATGAAAGTTCTTCCTCAATATCCTTTGACACAAAAGGCCAAAATACTAGTCCTCTAATCCTTCTTTTGGTAGAATCAGTTCCTGAGTGGCCACAGTGCAAGATCTTAATATACTCTTTTTGCAAGGATTTTGGAACAAACACATTTGGACCTTTCATGATAATACCATTTTCCAGCAACATTTTGTCTCTGTAAGGAAAATACTGTTGCAGATAGTACAGTTGTGTACACTTACCATAAATGTAGATGTTCAAGTGTCTTCACTGTTGCAGTCATGACTGTAGGGTTCTCCCCTGCCGGCAGGCAGTCCTCGGTCAGCCAGAATCCCAAAGTCTGGGTCCGGCGTCGGCTGCTCAGCCATGCTCCCTGACGTCAGAGTGCCAGGAGTACAAAGCTGACAGCCAATGCCATGTTCTCCAGTTTTTCTTGCCCCAGATGTCAGGTGTTCCAAAATGAGTAAGATCCCATACCCTATGCAAATACACCTCAGAAGAAGGGTGAAGAAGGGAACCACACAAAAGAAAAAATAAGAGGGGACAGGAGGGAGGGTAACCCAGACTGCAACAGTGAAGACACTCGAACATCTACATTTATGGTAAGTGTACACAACTGTACTATGTTCATCATGTTTCAATGTTGCAGTCATGACTGTAGGGTTGAATCCCAAAGCAGAATAAAAGGGAGGTGGTCATAAAGTAGAGGGGGTGGCTAAAATGCCCTGCAAGACTGCAGAAGCAAAGCCTTCCCTAGACTTAGAGTAGAGAGGTAGATTGTAGTGCTTAGAAAAAGTATGCACTGAACTCCAAGTTGCAGCTTCCAAAATGTCTTTGTAGGGAACTCCCCTGAGGAAGGCAACTGAAGTGGCAGCAGCTCTGGTAGAGTGAGTCCTTATACTCCCTGGGATTTGCTTTCCATGGTGTGAATAGCAAAATCTGATTCCATGAGCAATCCATTTAGAAATGGTCTGTTTTGAAATGGCTTTACCTTGGGAACTTGAAGCATAAGAAACAAACAATTGTTCTGATTTCCTGATTTCCTTGGTTCTGTCCTGGTAAAAATGTAGTTGTCTGTGTACATCCAAGGAATGCAAGATCCTTTCCCCCTTATTTTGAGGACTGGGGAAAAAAGTTGGCAAATGAATAGTTTGATTTAAAGCCACTTTGGAAACCACCTTAGGCATGAAAGTAGGATTAGTCCTTAAAGACCCCCTGTCTTGATGAAAAATAATATAAGGTTCCACAGCCATGAGAGCTTGCAGTGAAGACACTCGAACATCTACATTTATGGTAAGTGGCAGAGGTCAGAGCTAACAGGATGGCTGTCTTCCAAGATAAAAACTTGATGTCAGATGTGGCAGCAGGCTCAAAAGGAGGTAAGGTGAGTTTTTCCAAAACATAGTTGAGATCCCAAGCAGGAATGGGTGGAGATCTAGGGGGGCTTAAGTTCTTAGCTCCTCTGGGAAACTGTCTCATGAGCTGGTGGGAAAAGATTGGAGGATCTGTATTATAATGAGCAGAAATAGCAGAGGCATGTATCTTTATGGAAGAGAAAGAGAGACCCTTATGTAAGAGGTCCATCAGGAAAAGTAAAATTAGAGGAATGTTAGGAATAAGAGGATCTGAATCCTGAGCCTGCATCCAGGAGCAAACTCTTTTCCATTTTCCTGCATAAGATTTTCTAGTGCTAGGACGTCTGGCTTCTAAAATGACATCCATAACCTGCTTGGGTAGGAGATAATGAATCATAGACCCTGGATTAACCAGGCCGCCAGGCTGAGGGTTTTGACATGGGAGTGCAGAACCTGACCTTGGTGTTGGGACAGAAGGTTCGGAGTCTGTGGTAAGACCCAAGGGGGCTCCAGAGAAAGGTTTTTCAGTGCTGGGTACCAAAACTGTCGAGGCCAATTTGGGGCCAGCATAATCATCATCTTGGGCTTGTCCTGTTTGATCTTTAAAAACACCCGTGGAAGAAGAGGTAGAGGCGGGAAGGCATACCCAGAGAGGTTTCTCCAACTGAATGATAGTGCATCCACTTTCCAAGCTAGTTCGTGGAATGTCCTGGTGCAAAAAATCTGTAGTTGATGATTGAGGTGGGATGCAAAGAGGTCTATGTGAGGACATCCCCAGACTGCTGTAATCATCTTGAATATTTTGGTGTCCAGCATCCATTCGTGTGGGTCTGACAGGTTTCTGCTCAGACTGTCTGCCAGGAAGTTTTGCTTCCCTGGTAGAAACTGAGCTTGAAGGTCCAGTTTGCAAGCTAGAGCTGTGTTCCATAGATTCATGGCTAGTCTGCAAAGGGGATAGGAATGTGATCCCCCTTGCTTGTTTATGTACCACATAACTGTGGTGTTGTCTGTCCATATCAGTAGTTGTCCTGGTTGTAGAAGATTCCTAAAGGCCAATAGAGCATTCTGAATGGCTAACATTTCCTTTAAATTGATATGCAGGTGCTTCTGATCATTTGTCCAAAGGCCCTGCAGACAGTTGCCCTGCAAATGGGCTCCCCATGCATAGTCTGAGGCATCCGTGGTTAGTATCTGCCTGGCTGGAGGCAGACTGAAGGGTTTTCCTTTGTTTAGAGTACATGCCCTGGACCACCAAAGGAATTCCTTTTGAAGACAAGGCAGGACGGTGATCTGTATGTCTAAACTGTGGCAATGCTGAGACCATACACTTTTTAGGTACCACTGTATTTTCCTCATATGTAGTGTTGCATATGGTACAAGAAGGATGCAGGAGGCCATGTAACCCAAAGCCTGCAGGAATTTCCTTGCAGATAGCCGAGTTAATGATGCCAAGGTTTTGAAAGTTGAAGCCAACTGTAATTGTTTTTCGTATGTCAGAAATGCCATCTGGGTTGTTGTGTTTAGAAGAGCACCCAGAAAAGTTCTGTTGTGAGGGTGTCAAATTTGACTTTTTTATGTTTACAGTGAATCCCAGGAACTTGAGAAGATTCTGAACAAATTCTAGATGCTGGAGTAAGACATCCTTGTTGTCTGCCTGAATAAGACAGTCGTCCAGATAAGGGTAAATTTGAATTCCCTTGAGTCTGCAATAAGCTACCACTGGAGCCAGGCATTTGGTGAAGACTCTGGGCACAGTAGACAATCCAAAGGGCAGTGCAGAGAATTGATAGTGCCTCGATCCGGCCTTGAACCTGAGGTATTTTCTGCATTCCTGCCTGATGGGAATGTGTAAATATGCCTCCTTTAAATCCAAAGTTACTATCCATGCATTTTTGGTCAGCATTGGAAGTAGCTGCTGTAGAGTAAGCATCTTGAATTTTGGTATCTCGAGAAAAGTGTTCAAGACTGACAGATCCAGAATGGGTCTCCATGAATTTTGCTTTCTGTGGACTAGAAAGAGCCTTGAGTAAAAACCTTGTCCCATTTCTGAAAGTGGAACCAGTTCTATGGCTTTCATAGCCAAGACAGCTTCCACCTGGTTTAAGGCCTCTAACCATTGATGTTTTGGAAGATCTGGCCATCCGCTTGGTCTTGGTAGGGTATGAAAATGGAATTTGTAACCTCTTGAAACCACATCCAGAACCCACTTGTCTTGGGTTATATGAGTCCAATTTAGGTGAAAAAGAGAAAGTTTTCCTCCGAGAGGGGCTTCCAGGCAAGAAGTTCCTGCAGCCCAACAGAGGGAGTCATTGAGCCTGTTTTCTATGGGCTTGCGACCTGTCCTCTCCTCCCCTAGGGGTGGAAGCAGTCCACTGTCTTGGCCTGTAAGAGGCTTGCATTTGAGGCCTTCCTCGGGAGCGTCTATATCTACCCCTCTGAGGCCTGTCTGAATTGGGAAAGGACCAATTTTTTTGTAGGCCAATTCCTACTAAATCTGGGTGGCTGTACTTGTAAGAAATCTTTAACTGTTTGCATGGATTTTGCCTTGTCCTCCATCTTCTTTATCACCTCTTCAGCCTTAGATCCAAACAAAACATTATGCTGAACAGGAGCATCCAATAACTTAGCTTTTACTTGATCTGGCAAGTTTTGTTCCTTTAACCAAGCATGCCTTCTAATGACTGTGCCAGAGGCAGCAGCCCTACAAGAAGCCTCCAAGGCATCAAATCCACAGTGTAAACCATGCTTCCCAACTTGTTCAGTGGCATGCATTAAGTCATGTAATTCCTTATCATCTGCACAGGCGGAAATGGAAGTTAGCTTTTGTTTGGGAAGGTGGGGAGGGTGGCCTAATGGTTAAGGTGTTTGCCTTACAAACACAAGGTGCAGGGTTTGAGTCTCACAAGGGATAATTGGCTAAGCTTAAAATGGCTCGCAAGGGCAGTTAGCTTAGTACTAATCTATGAACCTATGAATCTATGAACCTATTTCAAAACAGACAGAAGAAATTGCTGGTATTTCAGCATATGAAATTGACAGTTTAAAGCCCTAATAGATAAAGTAGCAGAAGTGTACACATTTTTGCCCCATCTTTCTAAAGATCTGGAATCCTTCTCAGTGGGAATGGGGTTTTTAGCAGTAGCTGCCTTAACCTCCATAGGGCCCTGAGAAATGGTTTCAGGATCAGCAGTAGGATTCTTGTATAAAAACTGGTGGGAATCAGGAACCCTATAATATCTGTCTGGCTTAACAGGAGCTGGAGGAAAAGAGTCAGGAGTTAAGTTAGCCTCCGAAAAAGCATCATCCACAATATCCAAAATAAGAGGGATAGCCAGGGGTCTATGTTGGGGAAGAAGAAAATCCCTAAGTCTTTTCTTAGATTCCGAGTACTCCTGTCCTTCCCAGTGAAAATGTTCCCTCATTTCATGTAAAGCTTACCCAAAAGAGAAATCCTCAGGGGGAGAAGCTGAAGGAATGGATTCCTCAGCATCAGAATCCTCATAAGGAGGGAAAGAATATTCCTGGTCAGAAGAAGAAACTGAAGAAACAGAAGCCTGATCAGAGGAGTCATAATACACTTCCTGCCTTGGCCTTTTATCTGGAGGGGGATGTGAACTCCTGATCATAGTAAGTAAGTCCTCCGCCATCTTAAGTAACTGTTTCTGAGACTTGGATGCCGGATCAGAAGAGGCCTGGGCTGTAATCTTTGATTTGGAAGGAGTCTTTGCCTTTGTCTTTGTCTTTGCCTTTATTAGAAGCTGAGTAGGCCTGAAACCCCCTTTGGAAGCCGGTACCTGCACAGCGGCTCCGGACCCATCCAAAGAAGCATTGTCCGAAGGTCCTGCAACAAAAATATTCAAAGGCCTAGTTGGCTCCTCGTGGGAGTCCATTTCGGCATCGGTTCTGAAATGGCCGACGACAGGGGCTGCAAAAGTGCCTCACTGATGACGGCCGAACCAGAAGCTGGTTCTTCTTGTACAATATCGTCTGATTTGGACCTCGGAAGCCTGTCTTTATCCTTGCATCGTTTGTGAACTCCGGTAGCCGGAACCGTGTCTGATGACATTTTGTAATTGAAACGCCTACCGAAGTAATGAAATGCAAAATCGTACCTTCGTTTAATCGTACGTTGATTAAATCTAGCACAAAACTGACAACTAGCTATGTCGTGGTCAGGGCCTAAGCAAGGAATACAGTAAGAATGAAAATCCTTATGAGGTATTTGCTTCCCACATGAAATACAATTATTAACTTTTTCTGACATCGGACTGGAGCAAGAAAAAAGTTTCCCCAACAGGGTACTTAGGTTTGAGTAGGAGAAGAAAGTCTTCGGACTGAAGTACGTTTAGAAAAAATTGTCAGGAGTCAGCCGACCGGCACTTGAGAACTGCTATCACCGCACGGCAAGAAAGACTGGAGAACATGGCGTCGGCTGTCAGCTTTGTACTCCTGGCGCTCTGATGTCAGGGATCATGGCTGAGCAGCCAACGCCAGACCCAGACTTTGGGATTCTGGCCGACCGAGGACTGCCTGCCGGCAGAGGAGAACCCTACAGTCATGACTGCAACAGTGAAACACGATGGACATCGACTGGTAAACAAGTGCTTTGACAGCTATCCTTGACTGATAAAGTGGTTGAGCTTCTGAAGAACTGGATCTAAAGCAGTGCGAGTCCTAAGCTCATCAAGATATGTGGAAGAAAAATTTCTGACAACCATAACTTCAAAATCAGGTTTCTCATTTTCATGCTGTTCAGTGTTTTTTCTTGTGATTGGGATAAAGTATCAGCAAGATAAAGAAGTTTGCCTTTTAAGATTGAAGGTGTACTTTTGCAATTTTAACATCATGCATTATAATCTCGCAGGAGCTGTGTGCATAGACTTTTATAATATAGTGATCAAAGGTTGGTGGTCAGTTTTGATTTGAATAGGTCAGCCATAAATATAATCATGGAACTTTTAACATGCAAACACAATTGCCAGAAGCTCTTTCTCTATTTGAGCGTACTGTATCTCTGTTTGGGTCAGAGTTCTCAATGCATAGGCTACTGGTCTATCCTCTTGAAGAATGACTGCACCAAGACTAAACTAGAAGCATTACAGGAAAGAATAACTGGTTTGTGGACATCATAGTATCTTAAAGTGGGTGGTCTGGGAATTTTCTGTTTCAGGACATCAACTGCTCTTTGGTGTTGTTCCAACCAGGACCCAGTTACATCTTTGCATGTCAGATCTCTTAGCGGTGCTGAAAGTTGACTCAAATCAGGAATGAACTTGCCTAAATAGTTGACCATGCCAAGAAAACGTTGTAAGGTTGGACATTATCTGGAGCTGGCATCTCAAGAATTGCTGTTTGCTTAGAAGGATCTGGTTGTAAGCCTGAACTGTTAAACAAATGACCCCCATAAGTAACTTCTCTTAGCCTGAATTTACATTTCTGAGGATTCAGCTTAAGATTAACTTCACAAGCACATTCCAGAGCTTTCCTGAGGTTTCTATCACATTCGACTTCACCATTGCCTCCTACAAGAATATCATCTGCTATAATAGCACATGGATAACCAGAAAAAATGTGTTCCTTTGCATGTTGAAAGATTTCACTGACAGAATTTACTTCAAAGAGCATTCTTAGAAATCTCTACCTTCCAAATGGTTTACTGAATGTGGTTAGCAATGGAGATTTTTGATCAAGCAAAATTTGCCAAAATGAACTTTTTGCATTTAAGACAGAAAAAACAGTGGCTTTTGGCATGAAAGCAGCAACCTCTTTGAATGTACGCATAGGATGATGAGGTCTTTTAAGTGCTTTGTTCAAATATCTTGGATCAATACATGTTCTAATATTATCTGAGCTTTTCTTATGAGCTACTACCATGGAAGATACTCATTCAATGGTTCTTCTACTGGACAAATTACTCCTAGCTGCACCATTCTGTCTAGCTCAGCTTTGACTCTGTTCTGCATAGCTACTGGAAATTTCTGTGATGGTCTGATGACTGGGCTTACCTTGTGGTCTAACTTCACAGAGTACACAACTGGGAGTTTGCCTAGTTTGTCTTTGAAAATATCAGCATACTCAGAAAAAGTAGTTTGGGTGAAATTGGAGCTGTTATCATTCAAGCTTACATGGTGGACTTCTTTATTAAATGAAAACAGTCCCATTTTCAAACTGTCTTTGAGGCCTAATAACAACTGCATGTGTCTCTTGACTATGTAAAACTGCAAGTCATAGCTGTTCCCAGCAGAGTAACATGAAACCACTACTGAGCCTTCAGTCTCAATTTCTTCGCCACCATAAGCAACAAGCTTCGCACAATTTGCCAGATCAAGTTGTTATCTAGCTTTCACCTTAGCAAACATTTCTGCTGACATAGCATTGCACTTTGAACCAGTATCTACTTTGAGCTCTATGGGTCTCCAATCAATCCAAACAATACAAAATATTTCATTCTTTGCCCACAAATGCACTGTATTGACTGTTTCACCATGCACAGACACACCATCAACATAAACAGTAGGGTCACAGCTTTCTAATTGATCAACTTGCCTCTTTGAATGCTCTTTCTTAATAAAATAATGTGCCCCTTTAAATTTACAAAACCTTTTGAAATGTTCCACTTTTTATATTTGTAGCATTGCTGACCAAAAGCTAAGCAATTCTCACGTTTTGGCTCATGGTTACCACCACAATTACGACAGTTGACTGAGGTTTGCCACAGGTTTTTCTGAATCACCTCACTGTTTTACTGAACATGCATTGGGTTTTACTGAAGCTGCTCTAGGTTTTGATGAGCTCTGACTGTGGCTACCACAACCTTTGGCCTGTATCTTTTAACCTCGTGCTGCATACTATCAACATTAGCACTGGAAGAAGCTGCAAGCATGTTTTTTCTC
Source organism: Protopterus annectens (assembly GCF_019279795.1). Taxonomy (NCBI): domain Eukaryota; kingdom Metazoa; phylum Chordata; order Ceratodontiformes; family Protopteridae; genus Protopterus; species Protopterus annectens. Next base: position 1,686,507,916 of record NC_056726.1, read on the forward strand.
ATTTGTAAGCATATTTGTGTGTTTTTCTGTAAGTTGATATATCTGCCAAATCTCTATGGCCTTGTTTAAAGTTAAATCACAGTCTTGAAGCAAAATCTTTCTCACTGCATCATTAATACCACACACAAGCCTGTATTTTATCAACTCATCTCTTAGATCACCAAATTTGCATGTTTGAGCCTTATTTCTCAAGTTGGTTATATATCCTTCAACAGATTAACCAGTCCTTTGATCTCTGGTGTAAAGTAAGTGATTTCCTTTGTAACATATGTTTGGGGGCTGCACATTTCACTAAATTTACATTTTAAGTACTCTGGGTCTTCCCACGTTTCAGGCTGTACCACAACATGGCAGTCTTCCCCTTCCCCTGCAAACACATCAATTGCATACACAAATAAACAGTCTCTTTCAATGGCTTCTGAACCAGCTAAATTAAGCAGAATAAATGCCTTTGTATGTGCGTCTTTGTCAGAAAAAGCAGCCTGTATGAAAATGCCATATTCTTGCTCAAACACTCTCCAATTGTCTGCTATCTTGTTTCCAAACACAATTGGACTTGGTCTTAGAAATCCCTCTATCATGCCAACAATTACTTTTAAACACAGTAAAAACTTGGCCCTTGTAATTATGTATGAACATTCACACACACCAGGTACTTGCAATAATATTCAAATGCACACGATCTCTTTGAAATTACTATACTTTGTGAAAAAACTGTACTGTAATATTGCACCCTTGCCAATACTTTGCACACTTTGGATACTTCAAATAGCTTTTGTTAATGAAAATAATTAGTACATTGTGAAAAAAAATATGGTTGTTTTCTGTTTTCTATACACTTTATGCAATTCAGATATTCTTTCAAATGTTTTTGTAATTATTTTGAATATTTTTATCAATATGTCACAGTGTCAAATATTTCATTTAATTAGAAATTCATTTTGAGAGCTTTGATTGTTTTATTTTATATTCATTGCATAAAAATTCATTTAAGTGAGTTTTAGTACCTGGAAATTAGTTTCTGACCTGTTTGTGAATCGTTTGAGTTTTGGATGATCCACTCATGTATATTCCTTCATTACTGACTGTATCCCTCATGATTTTGACTTCTGATCCCATTCTGACACCATGTCACTTATCTTGTGCATTCAAATAAGACAATGAGGCTTACGTGTTTGTTTAAGCAGTTTACTACATGCTAACACATCAGAATGGATGACTAGAACATTAAACTTAAATGAACTAACTAGCTCACTGACTGCTACACACATACATGTTTTCACTCTGGCTGCTCACTCAAACTGACAGTCTTGCTTGCACATCCTCAATACTTATATGCATGTGCTCATTGACTGGACTGATTCTTAAAGGTACATCACACACTATGATCTACAGTAGGGGGTACTACACCAAAAAACTAGAAAATACAGGCTAAATGGAAGTAAGGAATGAAACAAAAAGATGAGACAAGAACTAGCTTCATGAATGAAAGCATGAGGGTGTCCGGACATATAGACAGAAGGGTATCCAAATAAGAGGGAATATATCTTCACAAAAACATTTTCTTACAGGCAAATTGGTTAGACAGGTTCTTAGAGAAGGAAAACCTAAAGGAAATATTGGAACACATTCAAATACTCAAATGCAAGAGAGCCACATATCAGATCTTGCAGAGGTAAGACTTAAGATAAGTGTCCAGGAAGAGAAAACAATGAGAAAGTGAGTGGAGGTGGGCTAGCTATACGTAGAAGGAGACAGAAGACATGAAAACATTGAAAAGACCAATAAAGAAGTTAACAAAGGACAATATGAAAGAGAGGAACAAACTTGAAGACCGCTGGTGGGATGTTGTCAAGGTCACTGTTTGGGCAAAAACTTATGAGCATAGAAGTAAAGAAGGAAGGGTGATTCTGGAGCTGGAGAGAGAGATGGAGGTGGAAAAGAGGGAAGTTGGAAGAAAGTAAAGTGGAAGGGAAGGACTAGAGATTGGAGAGAATGCAATATGAATGGAATTAGAAATAAAAAATATTACGGAACAAGAAATTTAACAACAGTACCAGGGGGACTTCTATTGATTAGTGTGGGTGAAACAAGGGAAACAGCTATCCAAGAAATATAAGAAGAAGTAGGCAGAGAGAGAAAGTTACAGAGGTAAGGGGAGGGGATGGGAAATATTTAGAAGAGGATGATCTAATCAGGGAAATATTTAAAAAATATTAATGGAAAATTTACCAGCAATAGAAAGGAAGAGATGTCTCAGAATGGAACTGGGGAAAGAATATAGAAAGATATATACTGGAGGATGAACAAATTCTGAAATACACAAACTGATTGCAGAGGTGACAAGGGTCAAGATATGAAATGCCATATACAGGATGAAGGAGAGGAAAGTTGGAAGGCCAAATGGATTCCTCCTACAGTTTTAAAATGTGGAGGGGAGGAAATATGGAAGGTCCTAGAAGGAGGAACAGAAGAGAATACAGGACCTGGGAAAATTATCTAAAAGCATGAGGAGGGCCACGATAACCATAATTCCTAAAACTGGAGAGAAAGGGAAGAAGTTGGAAATTATAGCCATATGTCTTTTATTAATCTACATGTCACAATTTTGTCAAGGGTATTGGCAAGAAGACTGGATGAAGTATTGCCAAAAATAATACATCATCATCATGTCAAAAAGTGTTCATGCAGGGCAGGATGGTTTCATTAAAGGAATGAAGGCAGACTTAAACTGGTGGGACCTGTGGGAAATTATGCACAGGGAGGAATAAAATTAAGGAAGGTAAAGCTTGGATTGTGCTCTTTGACCTGTAGAAGGCATTTTATTTATTTATTTTATTTAAGCTTGATGACCGGGGAAGTCCTCTGGGCCAAGAAGAACCCATTTTCAGTGGTGGCCTGGGGAGAAAAGCTCCACAATAATTTACAAGTTACAGTTCACATGTTACAAAAGGACATAGTTCATACAGCTAATTAAACGTTTACAGATAAGCTCAATGATATTTGCAATTGGCTTGTCACAATGTTACAAAAATGAAAAGATATAATTCAATACAGAAATTTCAACATTTACATAAAGTGAATATTTTTGTTATAAAGTCAATTGCAGGTTTAACATTTCAAAATATATAGCTACTAGCCATTAGTAGGTTAGGAAAATATGCATGGAGAGGGTAATAGTATAATTGAGATTGAACAGTATAGTACAATATATATTAGAGAGAAAATTAGTTTTTGATAGGGGAGGGAATTGTTTTGGGTGGGATGAAATAATAGTAGAGGTAGTTGGATGAGTCAGTGCAAGGTGGAATGGGGGCTTAAGTTGGAGCATGGCAAGGGCATTCCCATTTGGAAGAAAGATGAGACAGTAGCTGGGATTTGAAATGTGTATGATTAGGTAGGTTGTGTAGGTGTGTGGGGAGATAATTCCACTGTTTAGCTAAGGAGTGTGACAGCAGTAAATGGCCAGGAGGTTGTGCAGGTTTGTGGACCTGAAGGAGATTTTGGTTTTTGGATCTGAGTGAGCGGTTGGGAATGTAAGGTTTTAAGGAAGTAGCAAGAGCTGGGCATTTGGCAGGTTTAAAGATGAGCTTGTGGGCAATGGTGAGTTGTAGGTAACTGAGGTAGATGGGTAGTTCAAGCCAGTTGAGAATGAGGAGGCAGTGGCAGTGATGGGATGATTTTTTTTTAAATTGGTTGCAAATTTGGAGATCTTGTGGTAGCAGGATTCAAGTTTGGAGTGAAGGCCAAGATGAAGATTGGTGAAAAGAGAGGCACCATACATAATGGAGGGGAGTAGGAAGGTGGATGCAAGAGTTTGATGGGTAGAGGGGCTTAAGAAGCAGTTGTACCTATAGACAAGACCTAACATTTGGTAGGTTTTCTTGATTGCGGAGCGGATGTGGGTGTCAGATTTTAGTTCTTCATCAATAATAATGCCAAGAAGCTTGGTGTTGGGAACAATTTCAAGGAGGGTGTTGTTTTGACTCTGTATGGTGAATGTGGATTTGTCAATGGAGTTTTTGGTAGGGGAAAAACCATTAGTTTGGTTTTATTTGCATTTAGTGCCAGATGGTTAGACTGCATCCAGGTTTCTGTTTTGGAAAAGGCTAGTTGGGTATTTGTTAGGAGCTCAGAGGGGGAGACGACTGAGCAGATGATTGTTGACTCATCTACATATTGGATGATAGATCAGTTTGGGATGGATTGGTGAATGTTTTTAATGAATAGAATGAAGAGAAGAGTGCCAAGAACAGAACCTTGTGGGACACCTGTGGGTGTGGGAAGGAGGGGAGGTTGATGTTTTCCATTGGACAGCTTGTTGGTGGTTGGATAAGTAGCTGGAAAACCAGTGGATGGTGGTGGGACAGAGGTGTAGGGTGTAGAGTTGGGATATAAGTAGGGTGTGTGAGATCTAGGAATAGTGTGGATAAGAACTTGCCTGAGTCGCGTTTGAGGTTTATAGTATCAAGAAAGGAAAGAAAGGCAGTCATGGTGCTGTGGCCAGGGTGGAAACCATGTTGGGTAGGGGAGAGGAGATGGTTTAGTGTTAGGTGTGCCATGAGTTGTGCTTGTATTGTTTTCTGTAGTATTTTAGAAAGAGGGGAAAGGATGGCAATAGGCCTGAAGTTGGTGGTATCAGTATTTTTGCCACTTTGCGGAGGGGGATAATGTAAGCACGGCGCCAGCTAGAAGGGATATATGATTCTTGTATGGATCTATTTATAACACTAGAGATGGGACAGGCAATGCTGTTTGCATATTGTTTGAGAAAGGTGGATGGAAGGTTGTTGGGTGCATTGCAACAGGGTTTGAGTGTGAGGAGAAGTCTTTTTATTGTGCTTGTGGGGATGGGCTTGTGGCAGAAGGATGTGGAGGAAGGCTGATGATTGGAGTGGTGGTTGGGGCAGGAGGGGTTGGTGGTGGAGGAGGGGGGTGGGAAGGAGGCTGATAGTTTAGCTATGCAGTCTATGAAGAAGGAGTTGAACTGGCTGGCTGTTTCAAGGATGGAGAGGTTGGGGTATGGGCAGAGGTGTTCTTTGTTGCCAGGATGCAGCATGGATGAGATGGAGTCGCAAATTTTTTGGGATTTGTTGAGTGCAAGGACTGGAGTTTGGTGTAGTGGGCTTTTTGGTCTTTATTAGTTTTTTTTGTGGCGTTTCATAATTGCTTATACTCTAGGAGGGTGTTAGGGTTTTTATATTTTTGATATTGTTTCCATTTATTGTCCCTTTGGTGCAAGGCTAGTTTAGTATCATTTGATAACCATGGGCAGGGATTGGTTTTGATGCTTTTGGTTTGAGGGAGGGCTTGCTGATTGAGAAGGCTTAGGAATGAGTGGTTAAAGTAGGAAACTCCATCATCTAGAGGAAGGGTTTTTAGAGTGGACCAGTCAGTATGCTTTAAGCAATCAGAGAAAGTTAGAGGGTTGAAAGAGTAGAGGTTGCAGGTTTGGAAGTAGTGGTGTTGTTTATGCAGTGGAGATGGGAGATGGTCAGCAAAGGCTGGTTGGTGATCCCTGAGAGGATCAGGTAATGTTCAGGTTTTGGTGATAATGTTTGGGTGAGTTAGGATCCAGTCAATGATGGTACCAAAGGTGCCATCTTTATTTGGGCTGGATGGAGATTGTATTAGTTGGGAGAAGTTGTACATGTTGATTGTGTGGGATGGGGCTTCAGAGTTAATAGTATTCCAGCTGATGTTGGTATCACAGAGTATATAGGTTTCATTTTTTATATTGGAGGAGAACCAGGACAGGATGTTTTCAAGAGTTTTGATATTATCACCAGGGGGAATATAGAGGGCAGCTATACATATGGACTTGTGGTTGTTTATTTTTAGTAATCCTATTATAATTTCAGCTTTGGCAAAGGTTTGTATTTTTATTGGAGTAGTAAGTTATGTTATGTGAGGTGGGGTAGATTATTGCTACTCCACCTCCTTTTTTGTGGGCTCTGTCATTGAGAATGATTTGGAAACCTAGTGGTAGGATTTCACTATCTTTTATATAGGTTTTCAGCCAGGTTTCAGAAACGGCAGTAATGCCGGGGTGGTTATGGCAGAACCAGGCATGGAGGTTAGGGAGTTTGTTTTTTAGTCTTTGTGCATTAAGTCTTGTAAGGTGAATGGACTTTGAGTTTGTGGATTGAATGGAGGGTTTGGTGAGATTGATGTTACTGATCAGTCTGGGGTTGGGGTGGATGTCGCTGGCTATTGAGAGAGAGATGTGGTGGAGTAGAAGAGTGAGGCAGTGTGTTGGGCAAGGGTAGCTTGGGTTGTGTGAGAGTAGTGATTTTCTGGTATCATATTTAAGAGGAGAGTAGAAGGGGTTTGGGTTGGGAGTAGTTTTAGTTTGAAAAAATAGATTGGATTAGAGGTAAAGAGTTCATGTGAGATGGATGAGTAGGATGGGAAGTGAGGTTGATGGTAAGATGTAGTGGAGTGCGTGTCTGAGTTATGACAAGGGTTGGGAAAAAGTGTGATATAGGTAAGAGAAGAGAAAAAGATTAAAAGGGAAAATGGGGTTATCGGGAGATATGTTATGTAGAGCATTTTAGGAGGGGTGGATGTTTGAGGTGATGTAGATCTACAGGTGGGTGGAGTTTGGCTTACATGTATTGTGATTGGAGAGGTGTTGGGTGGGCAGGAGTCAGGGGATGTATAAAAGTGGAGTGGAGTGAACCCGAAGGGCGAACGGAGCGGGTTACACCTTCTGGGAGGTGCAGCAGTCACCAAACAGAAAACAATCAGTGAGAAGGTTAGCAACTACAGAAATAGGGAAGCCTATTGTTTTGTTTTGAATGTTACCTTTGTTTGTTTTCATTATTTATGTACCAATGGGTAGATGCAGTTCACTGAGAAGTAAGAAATAATGTATTTATGCCAGGGGTTTTATAAAGGGACATGCAGTAAATTATGACTCAATAGAGTACTAATTAATAAAGAATGGAATATGGTATAAGCAAGTACACTACTGGGGATTCCTATGAAGCAAGGGCAGAAAAGCTAAGTCAAAAGATTGTGCCTTTCTACATCAGTTTTTTTTATTCAATATGTAAGTACAATCATAAGTATAAATGGTACTTACAGTTGTGTACACAATGCAGCACAGGGGAAGAATAATTAAACTCTCAAGAGGAAGAGGAAGGTAATAGACAGGATTGACAGGACTGGGAAGCTTACAATAAGATTATGTTAGGAGACTGAGAGAAGTGGGGGGCTAAGAGCAAGTGCTTGGAGAAAGCTGTGAGAAAACAGGTTTGACAGGGCTAGGAAACTTACACTAGAATTATGTTAGAAAAACAAGAAAAGGGGGATCTATGGGCCAGGAATTGGAGAAAGCTGTGGGAAGAGAAAAACAATCAACCAACTAGCCCAGGTAAGTACCTAAAGGTGTTTGTTTTTCTGTGTGAATTCAAAAGCAGATTTAGTAGAGCAACAGGGAAGTAGAATATAAAATAAATGTAAAGCTTTGGGAAACTGTATAAATCTGTTACAATAAATTTGAAATGGAGAGGTGGAAGACAATGCAGTAAAAGAGGGTAATAGAAGAGTTCATAGACTGGATACAGGCCATATACCAAGAACAAGTGAAATGTTCACAAATAGAGGAGAATCTGAGGAGACAAGGATAGAGAGAGTGACCAGACAGGGATGCCCACTATCCCCAGACCTGTTTATGCTTGTAATCAAAGAGCTGGAAGTGGAGTAAGACATAATTTAACAATACCTGAAGAAAAGAAGTGGATAAAACCAGAGTATGTGTTAGGCAGATGTCTACATGCTAATTTCAGATGCTGCACCTGCAGAAATGAGAACCATCAGTGAGAAATTTAAGAAATTCAAGGAAACAGCAGACATCAGGTACAACAACAAAAAGACAAAATTAGAAAAGAGAAAGGAGGAAGAGGGATCATGTGAAATAAAAAAGAAAAGTTCCCTAAGTACCTAGGGATATCATTTTGCAGCATAGTGAAAGAAGAAATAGGGAAAAACAGACAGAGACTTGAAAAAAAGTTAATGGATGTTTTCCAGAGAGTGGGGAGAAGTCTTATGCATTGCTTGGAAGAATTAACATAGCAATGATGATTATACTACCAGCAATACTCCACCTACTCCATAACATATGATGATACTACCAACAATCCTTCACCTACTCCATAACATATGATGATACTACCAACAATCCTCCACCTACTTCATAACATATGATGATACTACTGTGAAGGCTGGCTACCTAGCTAGATAGAATTTTGTAGATAATGCTATGTCATTGTAAATATTAATATAATCCATAGGCTTGTTTTTACAAATGTAAGAAAACTAAATGTAAGAAAACTGTGTTATATGCTGAACTTCAAAAATGTTACAACAGTGCTAAGCTGCTAAGTAAAGATTACAACTGTGTTTGACCTCAAGCGTGGAGACAGGATATGTGGGCTAGCAAATTCTTTCTATTGTATTAATTTAAGAGATAATTACAATGAGTTTACATGTAAAGGTGTATGTTATTGCTGTGGTTTCCTGGCCAGGTGCAGCTTACAAAGAAATGTAAATCTTGAGTTTCTGTTAGTCTGGGAACTAAAGGAGAAGTGATAAAATGATGTAATGTGAAATGACTCAGCAGTACTGGGTGCTATCAATTTAAGACTTTCTCAAAGAGAAAGACTGAGCATTTTGGATTTTGTCTGAAGCTGACAACAACTCACCAGCACTTTGCCTTGTAAGTAAAGTTATTTAGGACATAGTTTCTCTTAGAGTTAGATAGGCATTCAGCCAGATTAGTCTAGCTGTTTTCTATATTAATGTCAGACAATCCTACAATATTGTTTTAAAGTTCCTGTGATTTCTGTACTCTTGATTAGCACTGTGTTGAATTGATGAGATTTGTCTTGTTTTTTTATTAATTATTATTAAATATTTTTAAACCTTTCAACTGTGGCTGTTTTGTGTAGAGATAATTTAAGCTCTAGAGTACTTGCATGTATTTGGTAATACTGTCTAAGCCACTCCAATAGTCTTGTTGTTCATCACACTTACTATTTAGATAACAGTAATATTACACAATGAAACTGGTCACCCTTTGTGAAGGGCCTTATAGTAGCTGATATTACTGGTTGGTGGCAGTTGGTACTACCTTATAGCCTGGGCAGAAAGGGTCCATAGCTGGAGAACCTGTGACAGCCTTCCATAGGAGTTTTGTGTGTTTGTATATAAATCAAATCATAAAGTGTATGTGTGTGTGTGTGTGTGTGTGTGTGTGTGTGTGTGTGTGTGTGTGTGTCAGCAACCTGGGCAGGAACACAGAGCACTGGTTGGACAGAGGGTGATGGAGGTTTTAGCTTGACCACTAGGCTGAGACCTGGACCCTATAGCTGTGCCAGTGGTGAGTCTTGTTGGGGATCTGGAGATAAAGGGAGAAACCAACCCCAGACTGACTGTGATCTCTGTGTGCTCTTAAGGGAAATTGTACTTTACAGTGTGTGTACTTGTTATCCCCCAATGTGCATGCCCCTCACTGGTGCTAATGGAGAGGATTGAGACTCCTTGATTACTGGTCCAGTGCACAGCATCACAATACAAGCAATCCTCCACCTGCTCCATAACATGTGATGATGCTACCAACAATCCTCCACCTTCTCCATAACATACGATGATAGTATCAACAATCCTCCACCTACTCTATAATATATGATGATACTACCAGCAATTCTCCACCTACTCCATAAGATATGATAGTACATACCCACAATCCTCCACCTACTTCATAACATAAAAATAGTTCATAGAGACAAAAAGCTACAACAACTGCAAAAAAAAAACCAAAAAACAAAACAAAAAAAAAACAAAACAAAAGCAGAGGACTGGATCAGTAAAGGCAAGGGAAAAAATGTGAGCATTTTGAAAATGAGAATGAATAGGACAAGGGGTGGGGACTTCTACATATCCTGCCATATGCATTAATGTGTAACATCATTGTTTGGATAGAAACAAAGGCATTTAAGCAAAACAGAATAAGGGTGAGGGTGGCATAGAGAAACTTACTGAAGGATATGAATTAAGTATCGCTAAAAGAACTGTTTTTCATGAAGAGAGGTCAATACAACCTTAAAAACTATGAGGCACAGAAGGATGTGGTGCAAAGATAAGGAAAAAATATAAATATGTGGAGGAGACCTCATAATAAAAGAAAGAGCAGGAAGGAAACAGGAGAAAGGGAGAGGGAGGGCAAAGGAGAGAGGATGGCACCCAGGTAGAAATGGGAGATGTTAGGGAGGCAAAAGAACAAACAAATCTATGACATACTAAGGGAAAAGTGTGACAAGGTTAAAGAAGAGAAAATGTGAAAAAATTGGGAAAGGAAAGCAGGATGGAAGGGAGTTGGAGGATCAGGCTGAGAGACAGAAGTGGAGGATCAAATCCTGAGAATACTGCGTAGATGGTATTTAACCATCATGAGATTGCAAAGGAAGGCAGAAAGGACAGTAGATGCTGGGGATGTTATGAGGCAGAGGCAAGAACAAGCCACATGTTCTGGGACTGTGGGTGGGAAGACGAAGTCTAGAAGCAAGCATAGCTGATTTTGGAAGACATATTTTAAAATGGAGCAGATACTACCTGGGAATTCTGCATGTGGGGGTAAAAGAAAGAGGATAGCATCTGGTTTGAGGAAAAATGAACATTATCGGATTGCTGAGTACTGAAGTTAAAACTATCTTCAGTCAAAACTGGGCAAATGCAATATCAGAGCAAGAATTAAACCAGAGGTTCTTGGAGGGAGAAAATTGCAGACGCTGACAATGTGGAAAGTGATAGAGACAAATGGAAAGCAATATTTAGACTTCCGTATGAGTGAAAATCAAACCATGGAGTAAGAGAAGATGATCACAAACAAAAACCAAGAGGAGAGGGCAACACAAATAGGGTAGGAAATGAAGCAGCCAACCATTGATGAAATATGATGCACCATTCTACTTTATCATCTTTGTAGCTGCACCTCTTATGTCTGGAGATCTGTTAGAACTAGGAGGCACAGCTTTTCTCTAAATATCTTTCTCATCAAATTCTGGTTAGAGACACCCCCATTACCACATTATCACATCCTAGGCTACAAATACATTTTAAACAACAGAGCAGGAGCTACGGCATGTGGGGGAAAATGTTCCTATACAATGGCCATCTAAAACTTACACACACACATACAAAGGTACTCACACAAGTGAACTTCACATCTGGTCATGTTTGAATTTCTCTAGCTTAAGGGTTCATACCTCTTTATATCATCAGTCTTCCTACCTCCCTGTACTCTACTAAAGTAAAATAAAAAAATGAATACGCACAATAATGCAGCAATCTCTGAAAACAAATGATTAATAATAGTGGAAGACTACAACCTGATCATACTTTTTAAAAACGCTTAAGACTAAATCAGTGCTAGATGAGCTCGGTTTAACCTAAATAATCTCTGAACCCACCAGACCTAACATCAAACCAAACATCTCCCATTTCGAATTGGTGATCACAAACATTCTCAGCAGGATCCCCAGTCGCTCCTTGCTTGAAAAGTTTGTAACTATCACTTTATAATCCATCTTTTAATTATTCACCGTGTATATTTAATTATTCTCTGAGTACTCATTTATCTACAGATACTTCATTTTGTAGGTTTTTTCTGGGTTTATCATTAATACAAGTTCAGTGTTTGCAAAAAGTGCTTAGACAATAAGCACCCTAATAAATGTGAACTTGAACATACTCCCCCTCTTCCCACTCAATGATCACTACCCATTAACATACACAAACAAAAGCTCCATAAAAGATAGAACAGTACTTCATTATAAAAGATGTGTACTGAATGTACACCACAAAATGTAGAATCCATCATCCATGGAGCTTGACAGCATTCTGGCTGCCTAATTAATAGTACTAAACAAGCACTGATGGAACTACTCTTCAGACGTTTTAACTTGGGAATGCCAACTGGAAATTACAGACCTTTCAATCTAATGAGTCTTATAAGCAAAGTCATTGAATACATTGTAACAAGCCTAATTAACTAGGATAACAAAAATTTTATCAAATTCAACTCACAGTAGTTTGGCTTTCCCAATGGTTGTTCCTGTCTAACTGTATGAACTTCTTTGAGAGGTTTTCTCAGTGTTCAAATTGTGGGGAAGCTGCCTCATGAATTACCTTGACCCCATCAAAGAATCTGATAACATAGCACATGCAACTATGATAGGTAAACTGAAGGGGCTGCAAATTTACCTGTTGAATAGCCAAATGGCTTAGGGATAGACTCACACTGTAAGGGTAAGGGGCACATCCTCAGGGATCATGAAGGTGACTAGTGGAGTTCCTTAGAGATCTGTGCTGGAATTTCTCTTATTTAGCATCTACTTCTCAGATCTCCATTTACTAAACAAGGATATCTGGTTAAAGTTTGTGAATGATTACAGCTGTCAGTTGTTGTCAAGGATCCCTCTGACATACAAAGTCTAATAGGAATATTTGCAAGTAGTCTGTATACAAAACTAGGCTCAAACTCAATGCCAAGTGGTGCCATATTGTAGCATTTGTTAAGCAACCCTTAGCTGCAGATTATAGTATAGATAACACCACTTAAAAATGAACATATTGGGAGAGACCTAGGCACCGAAGAGGATTGCTCCCTCACAGTTAACCACTATGTTGCAATGGTGGATAGGATATCCTTTTACTGTGCAAATCCCATAGCAAAAGGTTCATAGGTGTGTACTAGGCTAATGGCCCTGGGGCCTTTACAAGCCTAGCCCAAAGAAGTGCCCTGGCATTGTTCCACCCATCATTAGATCCCAGTGCCTCTATCAAGTAGAACCACTGGAGTGATCCCCGCTTGTAGAGGGCTAGAATAAATACCTCTGCTAAGTTTTGAACCCGGGTGCCTGTTAACTATAACACACTGCATTAACCCACCACGCTACACTGGTTAAGTTCTCACCACACTGTACTTGAGTACAGCATCCCTTTTGGGATGTACTTTACTAAAAATAGCAATTGAAAAAAATGGTTTGCAACAAAAATATCATGTGTTTTGAAAGACCCGAACTACCAAGAAAGACTGCAGGCTTTATTTATATATATATTTCATAAAGACTCCTTAGGGGTGATATGTGCCTTGCTTATGTGGCTTTAAAGGATACAGTAGTCCAAAAACTCGTATACCTGCTAAATCAAACAGTCCAGCTAATACCAGGGCCAGAGGTACAAATCCACTCCAACAAATAAATAAGACAAGGTAGAGGGATATATTTGCCACACAGCACCTACCCCTTCTCTGGAAGAAAATTCCTCTCCATGTTGAACAGTATGGCACACTGTCTGCCTTTAAAAATCAACTGGATAGCTGGATGAATATTCATAAATTCATCCCTGGTATGACTCACCTGGCCCTCCTTGAAAAGAAAGGCAAGGATTAAGGGTGGGTACCAGCAATGTGTTAATGACCTCACAAGTAAGTTATCTTGTAACTCCCATCATTCTTGATCCTCTTTATACTCCTTCCTGGAAGTTAGCTTGCCAGATTCACACAATGTACCTGCCTTCCTCAATGTTTCCTAAAATGCCAACACCAGACTCAAGTCCAACAGAATTCACTCCATTGATTACTGCAAAGCAGTTACTGCAAAGGACATTGAAAACATATCAATAAAATTCCTGTATGCATAGTTCATAAAAGTTTGTCCAGAACATGTTTTATGTTCTACCTTTTACTGTTTACTCATTTGACCTTTTTGCTGGTGATTAAAGCTTCAACTGTCATTGGATTTTACATCATTGGTGGTCATTTTGTGCCTCTGCAATGGTCTTTTACTACTTTTATATATTTGTCACTATTGGTGCTTATTGCACTGGTTTTTCCATCTGGTTTTGTGCTCCCTAAAATACATTTGCAAACTTTTTTTCTGCCATGGCATTATCCCCAGAATATATAAAAATGGTATTATTAAGCCAATCCCAAAAACATAAAACTTACAAGCATGCTCAAACCTTAGGTTCATAACAATACTCAGCAACAATTGGAAAAGTATTGGAAAAATTAGTCTATGATCACCTTTCCAATTACTTTTCCAAATGGGAAATCCTGTGCTCCAACCAGCATGGATTCCAGGCTATGTAGAGTACAGTAGCAGCTATACGGACACTAATTTGTGATATCCTAATTGGTGTGGACAAAATCCAATCATGGACACTATCTTTGTAGACCTAACTTAATCTTTCAATATGGTTTCCCACACTCTCCTCCATATTGCTCCCATTGCCCATAGTATAAGCACCAAAGTTTCCTGATGGTTCCTTGTTTAGCTTTCCAGCAACACCTCTAGTGTTAAAATTACAACTTCCTCTGCAGCCAATACTCTCATTCTCTAAGTGATCCCCAAACATCAGTACTGTCAACTCTGCTTTTCACCATTTATAACAATAGACTGCAATAAGACATCCTCATCTTCACATCAGTTTCTATGCTAATGACATGGTCATCTACAACTCTTATTCATAGGTTCATTGGTACGTACTAGGCAATCATTATTGAGACCATTACAAGCCTTGCCAATAACCCATATTCAAGAAGGGCAAGACAGACTGGAGAAGAATTTGAGACTGTACATCAAATTATCTAACTTTACCTTGAAGGTGGCAAGGTTGCTACTTTGCCAATATGTCTTTTTTATCTGTTGATGAAGGTTTAGCTTCTTTAACCTGGAATTAGAGGAAGCATTTGTTCTTTGAAAGAATAGATGTTCAAAGTGGATTGGATCTTTCATGGCTCACAGTTTAGATATAGATACTCAAACAGGAGACTATAAGAAACTGAGTATAAAGAGAGATGGCTGCCAGTCTGTCATGATAGTTAAGATTTTTGAGACCACTGATCTTCTTAGTTAGAAACCTCTAATGTCTCTCAAGATGAGTGATACATTTAAACAAATAGATTCCTAAGGCGACATTATATTAAAAATGGGTCTGATTAGATATGAGCAAAGGGGAATTAAGACTTCTTTGGATCTTTAGAAGTTGCCTATGGAAATTAGATAAGCCAGATAGAAGGCTTTTCTAACTACTGTTGAGACATGGTCAAAAATATAGAATTATAAAAAGAGCACCTAGATCTTTTATGACACTCTCTGATTAGAACTGCCTGTCATCTATGTGGCACTGGAAAATAGTTTGTTCACTAAAATCAACTATACTACAGTTTTTCACATTTAATTTCAATCCTTTGTCCTTGTACCAGTCGTTAACATGGTCTAACTCATGCTGGAACAGTTGTGAGTTATTGATGATCAAATAACTCCCAGTGTACAGCTGCCGACAAACTTATATAACTATGAACCAGGGGTGCTGGCCTGAAGTTCTAAGAAATCAGTGTCAGCTGGGAGAGGGTCTAAACAATCTGCCTTGTGGTACAATAGTTTGCCCTTCAGGCCTTAAGCATGTGTACCCATTCATTGGGGTCCAGCACATTACCACTGTACAATCATGACACTTGCACCTTCATAATAATGAAATCAAATCTCAAAAATGTCTTCTATTCCTTTTCAACTGTCTAACTTCATGGATGCTGTTATTGTACCCAAATAAAATGAAAGTACCGATTTTGACCACAACCACATCATTCAGATATCTGGGACATTGGCTAGATCAGAACCAATGTTTATAACTACACATTCATAGTGTTAAAGCAAAAATATATCAACCTCTTTTTCTGGGTATGGAAGAGTTCATATTTTTGTCACCATTAGGAAGAGAAGCCATAGTGAAATGCTTAGTTCAAATATGCATTCTTAATAAAAGCTCAGCAACAGAGGAAAATCTTATTTAAATGCAAAGAGTAAAGTATACTGTTTAACATCACTAACTCCAGGAACAGAACAGCACTGCTCTGCTCTTACAAAATTGCAATGGCTACCAGTCCAGTAAAGAGTGGAGTTCCTGTTAGGCACCCTTGTATTCAAACATCCATCCCCAAAATCTTTCTCTTGCCAAACAGGAAGATTCACGCTTAAAAACTTGGATTCAAACTGATCACGCCCCCTATATCTATACCTTCTCAAGCAGGAAATGAAGAAACCACACTTTCTCCATTCTAACCTCCAAACTCTAGGAGACCATGCAACTAAACAGTCTAAACTATCCTTCCCCAGTTTAGAAAAAGAACACACCTTTCGAGTTCGATCAATGCACTCAGTATAAAAGCTTAAGATCACACCAACAAATATTATTCTTTTAGCCTAAGCTCAAAACTTCAACAAAACTGTTCAAAATGCTTCAAGAGTTGCTCATCCCACTTTCATCCAACTCCTTGTCTCTTCTCTTCATCTCTAATAACCATCCTGTTAGTACAACTTACACCCAGCCCCAACCCCCTTTCAATGAAAAACTCAGTAATAATTTGTATACAGTTAAAGTAATGTTCTTCTATACAAGCTTACATGCTATTAGAGCAAGTGGCAGCAAACAAGTGAGTTGTGAACTAAGTGGCAAGTATTCTACCTAACTCTAGCCATACCTCTTAGTGCAAGAAAATTGGATAAAGCTTGACAAAGTGAGGGAACAAAGGCTCAAAAATAGGGACAAATTTTAAATATTCCTCTTTTCTGTTACTAGAGTAACAGGGCATGTTTTAACATACAATTTCTGAAGGGTTTGAAGTCCGAATCTCAAATGTATGTCATTATTTAGTGGCTTCAGTCCTCAGATCACCCCAGTGTTTTGCCAGAAAGTCACACATTTTATGAGGAGCAGACTAAAATATGAGCAAAAATCTGGACATTATGAGAAAATCTGAATAGTTGAGAGGTATGAGCCCAATTTTACTTATTCATCTAGCCCTATGATTACACAAACCTACTGAACAGCATAGCCCTACCAGGGTCCTAACTCTAATCCTATAATTCAGACCTGGCTCCCAACCATAACTGTAACACTTTTCTTCTGCTCCCTAAAATTAAAGTCCCCAATTTCTCCTTAAACCTACATAAAACTGCACTCTCCTTCCCTAAACCTAATGTCCTCCCAATTTCTCCCCAAACCTAAAACTCTACTCCAGCTCCATAACCCTAAATTTCCCATCCTATCCCCTAAATCTAAACTCCCCTCCTACTCCATAAACCTAAACTCCCCTCCTACTCCCTAAACCTAAACTCCCCTCCTACTCCTTAAAGCTAAACTCCGCTCCTACACCCTAACCCTAAACTCCTCTCTTACTCCCTAAATCTAAACTCCCCTCCCAGTCCCCAAACCAACAACTTTCCCATGGAAAAACCTATATCCCAGTCTTGATCACCGTTTGAAGCCCTGAATTACACTCCAACCCTGCAGTTACCGCACTAACCTTGATCATGCTTGGCTACTATGTTCAAGGGTGGTGTTCCAGCTCCCTTCTTTCTGCATGGTTGCTACCCCTTGCCGAAACATGTATTAGCATTCAAAAGTAATCATCAGGCCTTGCAGATTAAAAGATATCTGAGTCCATTGTTACAAGACAATGGTCTTCGAGCACTTTGGACTCGGGCTTGTAGTATATCCTCCAACTACCTTCTTGCATTCTTCTCTCCTTTTCCCTCTACATTAGTATTCTCATATTGTATCTGCATGCAACTCTCTACTCTTACTCCACAGTGGTAGTCAGTCTGGTAGTGAACTGGATTACCTCCCTCCTCCAAGGATGGGCAAATGGGCATCAGCAAATCAATCACACCTTTTAACAGGTACTACTCATACCAGATTCTTCCTCATCAATCCCACTCTCAACACTTCTTTGTCTTTTTCAGTGTATATTGTATATAGCCACCTCCACATGTATATATAGCGACAAAAACACATTTATAATAATAAAATTACATCAAGCAAACAGTGGTAAAGAGATATTTATAAAGCAGTTTTTCTCACTGTATAATGTTTACAAGTTCTGCCTTGTTTTTATCAGTTGCAAAGCACATTTCACTTCTGTTATTATACTGTGTTTTTACACCCGGGTTAAACATGCAATAGATCACCATGGCTTAGCACTCTACTATGGCTACCAAATCTAAATAAATAAACAGATAAATAAATTGCTGCACCTAAAACTTCAACATTGTGCTTTGACTTAGTATAGCAAATGTCCTTCTACTTCCACTTTGACTGTCACACCCTGGCATTGCATTTTAGTTTCTTTAATTGTTTGCACATATTTATGCCTCCTTTTTTAAATACTTTTGGAGGACCTTGTTCTCAGTAGAAGTTTCTAAACTATGAAATTGTCTCCAATTTGACTTATCTCTCATGACATCATCGTGGTTACCCTTGATAACTGAACAGATGCTAGTGGATGAGAATGGGCAGATGTTAACAGATGCGTCCTACTATGAGTAGGTGGCCTACGAGTAAAATGAAAGCTGGTTTGTATTACCCAGGATGCATTAGTGAACTGGATCCTCAGTTTTAAGGCAGATGTAATTTACAGTTGTGAGGAGTTTTTTTTGTTTTACTGCATTGTGTTTAGCTCTGGAGTCAGGTGCATTGCTTGTCAGGCAGAGATGGGATCATTATATATTTTTTATGTGTTCTACTGTTATTAAATTGAACTGTTCAGAAGATTTTATTTATATTTCATTTTTAGCTGTATTCCTGAGGATCATGATATAGAGGAACAATTCTTTCTTATTGTGGGCATTTTTTTTTCATTTCTTTCTCTGTTTTATTGTACGTGTGTGTTTGCACATATGTATGTATACATACATATATATATATGTGTGTGTGTGTGTGTGTATATATATATATATATATATATATATATATATATATATATATATATATATATATATATATATATATATATATATATATATATATATATATATATATATATATATATATATATATATATATATATATATATATATAGGTTTACTATCAAAAATTCGAGTGTACGGAACTTCGAATTTTAACATCGGAAATGAACATTTCCGCATGCACCTAATATCGAAAACAGCTGTTAATTGTCGAAAATATCACTCGTGACATTTTCGACAATTAACAGCACTCCCAACCTTCCGTTAACTCCCTACCTAACTAGCCTACACTGACATCTATGCAGGGGGGCAAGCCCGGCTGCACCCCCCACCCCACCCCCCTAACTTAATATTTCAACTCTGAGATCGCACTACAGTGAGGAAAGGGATGTATTTCCCTAACCGCACTGTACCACGATCCACTTACATGAGCGAACGTTATAATTGCAAATGCACAGTCCATTCACAATGATAACATTCGCTCACGTACCCTGCCGAACTATGAAGTGTTCGAACATATGTTGTTCGAATACTTCATAGCCATGCAAGTGCACGGCAACATACTGATAGTAAACCATATATATATATATATATATATATATATATATATATATATATATATATATATATATGCATTTCAGAACCATTCAGAATGCGACAGATTTTATCATATTGATCACTGCTGCAGTAGCCTTAGCCATATCGGTTACATCCTCCCAAGGATATAATGGCTGACCAGCTTCCAAAGCTTCAGAGCACTTTCGACATGCCCAAAGTATCAAGCAGTTCAAGCTGAGATGACTTGGGTGTGAAACCCTTCTGAGGCTTTTGATGACTGAGGGTCAGCTTGTGCTTTCCTTTGCTAGGGAAATAAGTTCCACTTGTGGAAAAAACTCAGTTTTCTTAAATTTATTGATGTTTCATTACTTTCTTCTCCAGGAGAATTATTTTAAAGCTAGGGGTGTTGCGCTCAAATGACTGTCTAGAGACTGTAAGGTACTTTTGAATAAAGCACTTGAGTTCTTCCATTTAAAAGTAGTGTTAACTAACCCAAAAGCTATTTTCTGTGGAGAAATTATGTTTGTTTCTCCTTGGTGGGGCTGTAATAGAGTTTTAAAGTGCTTTTCACTGTGTGTGTCTGTCAAAAAAGTAACTTTTGTGGAATTGTAGTCTTACTGGCATTTGCTGCTTGTCTTCTGCAGGAAAGAGGAACCATTTACAGCATGACCATGGAACAGACTACCAGTCTCATGGTTGGTCCATCTTCCAGCCACAAAAAGAAAAAGAAAAAGTTAAGCAAACAGCTTTTTCCACCATGGCAAGCTAGCAGGTTGCCTCAGCCACAGGTGGGTGACTGTGCTGCTGTCATTGTTGTATCTCAGACAACTCATCTTTTACCCTGGATACCTATGGCATAGCACCTACAACCACTATGGATTGGGGGTTACCACTTCCTCTGTGGTTGTTGGAATACCCTCGGTGGGAAAGAGGGGTCCACTCTTGTCAGTCCAGGGAGAGTGAACAGAGAAGGTTTCCTTGTTGTGCCAGAATACTGTGCCCATCCCTGGGGAAGTAGCTGTTGCCATTATTGACAGAGTTGGCTTGAATTTTACTGTGAAAGAGAAACAGATAACCAACCATGTCTCTAATCCTTCTCAAATTAATTTAGACAGAAGTAGTTTACCGAGTCTGACTTAGACTTTAATTGGTGCTGTTGATCCATCTTGTATAGTAGTTTCTGGTAAAAGAAAGAGTGATTTGTATTTTCTTTCTAAAAAAACCTTGAGTTTTAATGCCATTGGGCATGGGTTAACTGGGGATATTGCTGGTATATTGGAATTGTTTTTACTGTTGTTTTAGCTATTTTTTTGTATATATATATAAAAAAAAACTCTAAGCCTGTTTCCTACCTTTCCTGTAACTAATGTAGTCCAGATTCAGAGTTGCTGTACCCAGGAATGTATGTAAGCTTCTGAGCCCCCCCAAGCTTTTTGTGTTGCAAGGAAGCCTTCTAGTTTATCAGTGGGAGTGGTAAGCACTAGGTAACCTATCTACCACATAAGGAGTGGTTCTGGCCCAGAAATTGTAGTTATTGGCCATTTGGGCAGTTTTTACAACTCTCTCAACTTTCTGATTTAAAAGCCCGCATTTGCACTTGTTCACCCCCCCCCCCTTTCCTGTAACTAGTTTAGTCCAGTTACATATTCTTAGTTTTAGCACTTGAATTTGCTTATTCATGATCAGCACTTGTTCAGAACTTGTAAGCACTAAATAACCTAATACTTACTACAGCACTCAACCTTCCTCATTACCTAGAGGAAAACTATTTTGGTACTTACCTTCCTCACTTGCTTAGAGAAAAACAGCTCTTGTACTCACTTTCCTCACTTATCAAGAGGAAAATAGTTTTTATTTAAACATGAACAAAGGGTCAGCTACCAGTGTTCTCTCCTTTCTATCTGATGAATCTGGGCATCTTGGGGCAATGTAGAAATTGCCTCATGCACACAGACAACCCTCTCCTCCTACCACCCAACATTACAACCTGTGAGAGATGCACTTATCTAGCCAAACTGGAGGTAAAGCTCTCTCCAGCCAAGACTGAACTTGACAGTCAAGAGGAGAAGGTAAACACTTGCACTGCACCACACTCATCACACAGTCTCACTAAATCTACACCACCAAAATCCACACATAGAAACACAAAAACATTTGCAGAGGCTCTCAATAATAATCTCAAGCAACAGAGACCTCCAAAGCAGAAATGCAAGCAACCTCCATCCCACACCACAACACAAATGACACACAGCCCGCAGACTCAGTGTGCCACTCAACCACAGCCAATAAGGCAAAACAAAGTACCCAACACACTAGTCATAGTTGACTCTATAGTAAGGCACACTGATGTCCCACTCACCAGGCTAAACAAGGAGAAGGTTACTGTCAACTGTCTGTTGGGTGCAAGGATCCATCACATAACCCATGCACTTAGGTCACTACACAACAAGTACAAATATGACTCTGTCATTGTCCATGTTGGTGTGAACGACCTGAGATGTACCTTCCTGGAGTACATGAAAAGAGATATGGAAGAGCTCTCCGATCTTGTAGCCCAGGCAGGTATGACCCTAGCCCTGAGTAGCATTCTGCCATCACCCAAAATGGTGACGCAGTACAAGGACAAAATAATTGACTTCAACAATTGGCTAAGCTTCTGGTATCATTCTAAAGGGATCCAGTATCTGTCTGCCTGGGATGACATGGTCGACAGACCACAATGCTTTGCCAGAGATGGCCTGCACCTGTCACCCCTGGGATTCCGGATACTGGCTAAGGTTCTTGCCGCACCTATAGTGCCTTTTTTAGGCAAGGTTCAAATGACAACTTCGTCACCATAACAGGAACAGGCAAGCAAAAAATGAGGGTGATGCTACTCAATGCTAGAAGTCTAAATCTCAAAATTTACTCACTCAAGGCACTCTTTAAAATGGAGAACATTGATATCTGTGCAGTGACTGAGACCTGGTTCAAGGCTCCAGAGAGCACCCCTGCACTACCAGAATATAACTCATACCACACTTTTCAGCCATGTAACCTGGACCGGAACACCAAAGGCGGAGGTGTGTCCATATTCATTAAGGATATCCACACTAACAGGCTAGTTGCTCAGCATAATGCAGCCGAGGTTATCCAAGTGCAACTAACTCTGGGCAAAACTGCAATCCAAATTGTAGCTTGCTACAGATCCCCCATCATGCCCCAGGATTCCCACTCCTCTTTTCTTGATGTACTGGAAAATATTAGGATTCAACCAAACACTCTAATAATGGGTGATTTCAACTACCCCACCATTAACTGGGAAAACTACTCATGTACCAACTCCTTTGCTCAACGCTTTCTGGAATTCATAAACTCCAATGCCCTGGATCAACTTCTCCACACCCCCCACCAGGGGCAACAATATCCTAGATCTAGTCATTACCAACACGAGTGACCGGTGTTCCACACCTGAAGTCAATGCCTCATTGGTCCGATCCAAGCATAAGCTAATTACCCTAGATATCCACATCCCGCCCCCAACCCCCATTAGGGAAACCATGGTAAAAAATTTCTCCAAAGCCAACTTCAGGCTTCTTAAGACAGAAGTGGTGAACTTCATGGCACCCATGCAGATGGACAATACAGTTACGACTACTGAATCCTACACAATTGCACTCTATAAGCACTTACACGAGTGCATGGATCGTGCTATCCCAAACAGAACCAAGACGCTATCCTCCAAAAAAAAGGATGCCAATCTGGTGGTCCCCTGCCATAAACAAACTGTACAACAGATGGAAGAAACTGTTGCAAAATAGAGTAAAATCCCATGAGTGGAGGAGCTCCCTGGTCAGCCTCAGTAAGAAGCTACAATCCCTGAAAAAATCCTCCAAAGCTAGTTATGAAAACAAAATCATCAATGATTCTGAAGACAGCCACAAAGCATTCTACAGCTATGTCAAGAATCTCAATGGCAACACTCAGATCTGCTCTGAGTTACAGCACAATGACACTAAATATACAGATCCAACTGATATTGCCAACATTCTGGCAGATAGGTTCAATGCTAACTTTACCCCCCCTCTCACCCCCTAAAGAGCCCATCTCTATAGCTGAAGAATGCAAAGTTCCTGTAATCACAGCTGCACAGGTAAAAACCACACTCTCCAAAAGCAAAGAACACAGCATTCATGGGATCAGACAACATCCCAGGCTGTGTTTTACATGAACTACAGAACGAACTGGCACCCCACCTAAGTACCATGTTCAATCATAGCCTCACCTCAGGCTTTGTGCCTGCTGAATGGTGCACAGTGATGGTTATTCCACTCCACAAGGGGCAAACCACCACGGACCCCGGGAACTACTGCCCCATTAGCCTGATGAGCCTGGTCTGCAAGGCCATGGAACGTATCATCATGGAACTTATAAACAAAGACATTGGTAATCTCCAAACTCTGGACCCCACCCAGTTCAGGTTTGTAAAAGGCAGATCATGTCTCCTAAATCTGATAGACTTCTTTGAAGCAGTCACCAAAGCCATAGAGGAGGGTAAGACTGTTCACACAACCTATCTAGATCTTGCCAAGGCTTTCAACACCATCTCCCACTCTGGAATTATAGATAAACTCACTAAACTAGGTATAAATCCCTATGTTACAAGATGGGTTGCCAACTGGCTCACTGACAGAACCCATACTGTGAAAGTAGCAGACTCCAAATCTGACTTCAGACCGGTGACAAGTGGAGTACCACAGGGTTCAGTCCTGGGTCCTCTCCTGTTTGGTATCTACTCCTCTGAAGTACAGGCTAACACAGAAGGTCTTTGGCTAACAAAGTTCACAGATGACTGCAAACTAGGAGCCATAATCGAAACTCCTAACAATGTGGACATCCTACAAAAGGGCCTCACTGAGACAGATGCCTGGTGTTCAAAGTCATGGCCTCAAGCTCAATGCCAAAAAGTGCATTGTCATTCCCTTTGGTAAAAACTCTGTACCCATGAACTACAACATAGGAGGTAGTATACTTAACACCGAAAGTGTGATAAGAGACCTTGGGACACAGGTGGACAGTAGTCTCTCCTTTGATAATCACATCACCACAGTAGTTAGGAAATCCTTCTACATGGCATATCTCATCACAAAAGGTTTCTCATCCAGAAAAAAGAGGTCATTATTCCCCTCCACTCATCACTCATTAGACCCATTATAGAGTACAACACCCCTTTTGGTATGTACCTCACAAGACATCTACAACAACTGGAAAGGCCAAAGAAATACCTCACAAAGAGGATTACCAGCCTCAAATAGATGCCCTACGCAGACCATCTCAAAAAACTCCAGCTTTACTCCATCGCATATCGCCTACTCAGAGGTGATCTCTGCCTAACATACAAAGCTATGTGAAACCCAGAACTGTTGGACATGCTCCACTTAAAGAAATCCCAATCCCTCCGAGCTACACACTCTAGGGACCTAAACCTTGTCACCACAATAAACAGAACATGCCGGAGGGATAGATTCCTGTCCCAGAGACTTCCCACACTCTGGAATAAACTACCTATCTATATCAAACAAAGCTCCTCATTAGCACTCTTCAAAAAAAAATCTTGATGATTGGATGTGAAATAGGAAACTCACCCCAGGGATCACTTCTGTGGCTCTGCTCGACATTGGCACAGGAAAATAATTTTCTTGGGTGGCAACAGCCAGGGTACCTTTTTGGCATGGCTTGTATAGGCCCAAGGGCCAATAGCCTAGTACCTACCTATGAACCTATTTCTGGTGTTTTGAGAAATGTTTTGTGAGGTTTGCATTATGAACCTGAAGTGGATAAATTGCAGACATGTTGCATTAATTGTACTACTTCAGTGACACTTAAAATATTGTTTCTCTGTGGTTCTCTAATATATTAATTACCCAGAGGCATGCCTAAGGCTCTCTGAGAAAGATAAGAAATTCTTAAAATAAATGTAACTCATTAGATTCAGAGGGGGCAGCCAATACATCATAATCCAGTAATGTTTGATGTGGTTTCATTCCACAAAATGTTATATCTTTTAAATGCCTGCCTAACTTATCATTTTATGGGAGCTATATCTATAAGAAGGAGGATGATATCTAAATTTATTTGGAGAGCATTTATATTCAGAGTAAAAAACTGGTTTCCTGGCATGGTAAAATTCTTTAAGTGAGCATATTTCTGTCTGTATTTCTCTCACATGTATACATTTACTTTGCAGTCACAATTAATTATAAAGCCATTTGGAAAATGATGTACCAGTTGCAGAAACACCTGTATGCAGTGAGAAAGGTATATTAACTGGATATATAGGTCTGGTTGAACTTACTTTGGCACCTCAGAAAACTTGAGTAACTTGATACCTTTCTCACTGCATACAGGTGTTTCTGCAACTCATACATCATTTTCCAAATGGCTTTATAATTAATTGTGACTGCAAAGTAAATGTATACATGTGAGAGAAATACATACAGGAATATGCTCACTTTAAGAATTTTACCATGCCAGGAAACCAGGCATCTCAAAAAGCCTGGCTAAAGGTGTTTGGCTTAAGAAACCTCTGAATGCAGAAACCTAAATGATTTTCAGGGGGGTTGTGGTTAAGGTTTCAAATAACGATTTAAGATTAGGTGATTTTAGGAATAAAACTGAAAAGAACAGACTTAGGTGGATTGTTATTCTATATGCAGATAAAGGATTTGATCTGAATGGAACTGCATCTTTAAAACCTGTTCTTAAGTCACAGGATATGTTTATGTAAACTAATACTTTCTATTTAAATTATTCATTATATGTAATTTGTATCTATGGTTTGAAGAAGTGCCTTGAAAGGTGTGAAAGTGGTTACTCAATTAAAGCTTTTTGGAGTTTTTAATTGTGTTTTTAGTCTTTCATTTCACTTGAATTTGTTGCTGCTTTGTTGTCAGAGGACTAATTTATCCAGGTTTGGTGCATTTGTTCATTCTGATATACTCTTTGTTTGGCATCTGCATGGAGCATGGCTGAAGGTTTTGACATTGAATTTGATTTTAATCCATGTAATATGAGTTCTGCAAGGCGACTAGATCATTTTGGACAAATTATGTATGCGGATGGTAATCCTCCTTTGCTTCAGAGTAGATCTGAAATAGATAAGCAAATTGAATTAGCAGGTTTGGACATTGCTGCTTTTTATTCTATTTTGAACGAACTTGAGAATTCTTGTTTAAACTGAAGCGACTGCAGTCGCAGCTTTTGCACTTAGAAGCCTGTCTACATTTTAATGTAGTACCACATGGCCTGAGAATCTTTCAAATGCTTGATATATTGTGATTCTCATCCAGATCTACTTAAGAAATTGGCAAAAGCTTAATTTGGACACATGCTTTGCTTGTGTGAAACTCTTAATTGATTTTTTAGACCTCTTGAACATTCTTTGTTCGATGAGGCACTAAACTTCAGCAACAGCTCATTAATACATTTCCTTCAGATATTTGCCTTCCTGCACTTGATCAGATCGCTAACAACATCTATTCATATGAGAATAAATTACAAAGCCAAAAGAAGAAGTTAGATCATGACTTGCTAGATTTTAGATCTGGTAATGTTTTTTTTCCTGGCCTAGGGGAAACGTTCCAGCAGTTATGGTTTATTCTGACTCAGCTAATGAGATGGTAAGAGGAGTCACTACTAATTCGCCTGCTAAAGCCTCCACTTCATCAGTAACTTTTAGTTATGTACCTACCATAACTTTAGATGTATGGGATCCATCTCGCCTACATTCTGTACTGATGGGTTCAGAGCCGATCCTCTGCTCCGACTCGGCACGCTCTACTATAGAATGAAGTCTCTTATTGGCTGAGCTGTCCCACATCCCAGGATGCACCACCACTGCTTCCCCAGATCTTGTTTGTCCGCACACATACATAGACTGTTGATATAATATTGCCAGGTGTTTCAAGATGAAACAGCTGAACTCGAACCGTCCAGTCTCTTCTGATCTCCAAGGCAGGGGGAAGGAGGGTGAGTTATTAGGAATGTAGGCGAGATGGATCCCATACATCTAAAGTAATAGTAAGTACATAACTAAAAGATGTAATGTGATCCTATCTCGCCTACATTCTGTACTGATGGGACAGCGTCCCTAGCACCTGATTCCTGGGTGGCTCAGTGGAAAACACTCCTGAGAACTGTGGAACCGAAGGAAGCTCGCCCCCGAGATGCCACATCCAATTTGTAATGAGAAATGAAGGTGTGAGGAGAAGACCATGTAGCCGCAGCACAAATGTCACTAATGGCAAGCTTGGAATGAAAAGCTGCCGAAGTAGCCATAGCCCTGGTAGAATGAGCTTTCACTGTAGCTGTAAGCTCTTTATTAGAAATGAAGTAAGTATGACTGATACAGTCTCTGATCCACTTGGCAATAGTGACTTTCGTGATGGCTTTGCCCAATTTATTGTCCAAAAAGGACACAAACAACTGATCTGTTTTCCGTGCTTGGTGCGTCCTATCCAAATAGAAGCGTAATTGTCTGTGAACATCTAAGGTGTGAAAGATGTATTCTCCTTTGTTTGAGTACTTTGGGAAGAAAACTGGAAGCTCCAATGATTGTTGCAGACAAAAACGAGAACAAACCTTAGGAACAAAGGATGGGTTCGGTCTGAGGGATACTCTATCCTTGTGAAAAAACAGGTATGGTGGTTTGACGCATAGGGCTTGAAGTTCCGAAACTCTCCTGGCTGATGTAATTCCAACTAATAAAGCAGTCTTCCAAGAAAGAAATTTTAAGTCACAAGTTGCTGCCGGTTCAAAGGGGGAAGAGGTCAAAGCACCTAACACCACATTAAGGTCCCACGGTGGAGCGGGATGAGATATCGGGGGCCGTAGCAACCCAGCACCTTTCATGAAAGCTTTACACAACTTGTTGCTCATCAAAGGTGGTTCTTTGCTCTCATGAAAATTGGAAATAGCTGCCAATTGGACCTTGATGGTAGAGACCGAACAACCTTGATTGAACAGAGAAGCTAAAAACTTCAGAACCTCTGACACCGGGACTGTTATGGGGTCTAATCCCCGGAGTTGGGCCCAAATAGCAAATCTCTTCCATTTGCTGCTATACATTTTCTTAGTAGAAGTCTTGTGGGCCGAGGACAAGATATGTAAGACTTCCGGGTCCAAAGCATGGTTCCTGGCTATGGTCGGAAGAGGAGGAGCCAAGCTGTTAACTTCAACGAGTGGAGGGACTGATGAAGCTGTCCCGACTGATGGGTCAAGAGATCGGGAACTTGGTCCAGGAACCATGGACCGTCCAGTGCATATTTCCGAAGAAAGGGAAACCAGACTTGACGAGGCCAGTATGGGGCAATTAAAATCATTTTGCTCTCCTAGCAAATCGCCTTCCGGATCACCTTGGGAAGAAGGGGAACTGGTGGAAAGGTGTATAGCAGACCGGTGGGCCAAGCTTGGACTAGGGCGTCCATGGGAATCTCCCCCGGAACTGGGGTGAGAGAGAAGAACTGTTGGCATTTCGTGTTGAGGGGGGGGTTGCGAAAAGGTCACAGCAAGGAGTTCCCCATCTTCTGAAAATCTGAGTTGCCACTCTGTCGTTCAGAGACCACTCGTGAGGGGAGAGAATAGTTCTGCTCAGTCTGTCGGCTATCACATTGGATCTCCCTGGAATGTGTGTTGCTACCAGAAAACGTTTGGTTGCAATCGCCCAATCCCATACCTTCATGGCCTCTCTGCAAAGGGGGTAGGATCTGGTCCCTCCCTGTTTGTTCAGGTACCAGACTACTGACATGTTGTCGGACTGAATGGCAATCATGCCATGGGGGAGGTAACTGTGTAGTGCTTGCAGCGATAGAAGCACCGCCCTCATTTCTAGTATGTTGATGTGGAGGAGACTCTCATTGGAGTGCCACTTGCCTTGGACTGACCTGCCCAGGTAATGCCCCCCCCCCCCACCCCGTCTGGGAGGCGTCCGTAGTCAATGTGGCCACTGGAGGTGGTGGAACGAAAGATCACCAATGATCCAGGTTGGAGGAAAGAAGCCACCAATGAAGGCCCTGTTTGCACGTCTCTGTGATCAGAATGTGGTGACTGAGAGGGAGATCCTGATAAGACCACTGGACTGACAGGAGCCACTGGAGAATCCTCATATGTAACCTTGCCAAGGGGACTAGGAGAACGGTGGCCGACATGGAACCTAACAGTTGTAGGACCATCCTGGCTGGGGCTCGACGTTTGAGGAGCAAGGCTCGAACTTGAGACCGTAGTGTTTCTATCCTCTCTGTAGGAAGATAGACCCGCATTTGCTTTGAGTCTATCTCTACTCCGATAAACCGAATGCGCTGAGATGGCAGCAACACGGACTTTGTCCAATTGAAGGTGATTCCTAGGGAGTTGCCTAGAGATATGGTGGCTGCTAGGTTTTGCAAGAGTAGACACCTGGAGGTGGCAGTTAGGAGCCAGTCGTCTAGGTATGGAAACACCTGGAATCCCAGACTTCTCAGGTGAGCAGTCACCACCGCCAAACATTTGGTGAACACCCTGGGGGCTGTGGTGAGACCAAAGGGCAGTGCACGGAACTGGAAATGACTGTCTCCCCGGCTGAAGCGCAAGTGTCTCCTGGATGCCTGATCTATCAGGATGTGATAATAGGCATCCTTGAAATCTATGGAGCACATCCAAACACCTTTCTCCATCAGTGGGAGAATGGATTGCAAGGTGATCATCCGGAACTTGGACTTCTTCACTGATCGATTTAGCTTGCCGAGATCCAAAATGGGCCTCAAGTCCCCAGTCTTTTTTGGCACCAAAAAGAATCTAAGTCCCTAATCCGGTCTGGCCTGCGGGGACAGGTTGGATGACTCCTTTTTGAAGCAGCTTTGAGATTTTCTTTGGCTGCAAGATCCCGTTGACTGGGTGGCGGGTCCGGGATTTTTTGGGATGGAGGGGGGGGTTGAGAGAAGGGGATGGTGTAACCTCCGGCGATGATTCGGAGCACCCATCGGTCCTGAGTGATACTCTCCCAGGCCTTTAGGTGCTTCGAAAAACGACCCCCGACTGGCTCCGGAGCTGCACAGTCGGGCAATCCTTCAGGGATTCTGGAAGGTTGAGGAGCCACGAAAGGACTCGCGGTCTCCAGTGTTGCGGGGGCCTCTGCCACCTCTGGGACGGGGTCTTCCTGAAAAATTTTCCCCTCCTCTGCCTCTAGAAGGGGGATCGCTCTGCTGTGAAGAGTAAGACTTTTGAGATTTACGGAACCACATTTTCCCCCCTCTTCTAGCCTTGGGATAAGGCCTGAAGGGAGTGGAAAACCATGCCCCTACGGCAGTTAAAGTCTTACCCTCTTGTTCACAGTGAGTCAAGGTGTCCTTTACCTTGGGTCCAAACAGAGAGGACCCATCAAAGGGAGCGTCGGCAAAGGAAGACTTGAAGGCTTCCACAAAATGACACAGGCGAAGCCAGGCTTGTCTCCGTAGAGCAACACCTGTTCCCGCCGCTCTGCTCACCCCCTCGGCTGCATATGAAATGAGCCTCATGAACGAGTTCGACAATGATGATAGGGTAGCCAGCTGAGAGCTAACCATCTGGGCCAACTGCTCAGGTAAGTTACCAGAGAGGGTATCTGAAAGTTCCTTGACCAGATCCCTCTGAAGTCTGGAGAAGTGCGTCAGATAATTCAGAGACCTTAAAGTAAAGGTTGCTGAAGTAAGGGTGCGCTTCCCATACTGATCCATGCTCCTGGACTCTTTATTAGGAGGATGGATGGACATTGAAGCCTCTGCCACATCTTGTTGGGTAGCAGATGCCACCACCAGGGCATCTACAGCCACACCTTTGGAGAGAAAATCCTTTTCGGGGGGTGCTGAAAGAAATTTATTGGGGCGAGCTGGCACCGGTTCCACAGAATCCGGGTGTTCCCACGCCCTTCAAGAGATCAAATCCAGAAGCTCATCGAAGGGCAGAGACACCCAGGAGGCGGAGGGCTGAGCCTCGAAGGCCTTG
Organism: Protopterus annectens; assembly: GCF_019279795.1. Taxonomy (NCBI): domain Eukaryota; kingdom Metazoa; phylum Chordata; order Ceratodontiformes; family Protopteridae; genus Protopterus; species Protopterus annectens. Next base: position 1,686,539,283 of record NC_056726.1, read on the forward strand.
AGGAATACCGACTCCTCAGCGGAAGGGGGTTTGGACTGCCAGTCGCCTCGTTGCTTCAGGATTTCCAAAATGTCCGCAAAGGAGACATCATCCGAGGACAACTTGGGGGACCCCTCCGCATCATCGAGGTCGGTGTCTGAGGTGAGAGACTCATCAGGGGAGTCGACGTGCTTCCTCTTGCACTGTCTCTTCCTTGGAGGTTCCTCCAAAGATGTTTCGGAGGGACCTTCAGTAAGGAGGGAACCCCCAATGGGGGTGGCCTCAGGCCCCAGGGCTCCACTGTCTTGAGACAGGGGGACTACAAAGGAACCAGTCTCCATGCCAAGGGAAGGTGACGGTGAGGCTGTGGAGGTGGCCAAAGAAGATTTGGCCAAAGCACTCCTCATGGCCCTGAAGGCGGGATGCCCAGAGTCCTGGGAAGGTCCAACCCCCAAGGCCACAACAGTAGAGAGCACTCTCGCAGCCGACGCACTGAGAGGGAGGCTTGGAACCGAAAACATCGGTCCCGAAGCGTCACCCCCGGGGCCGACAGAGGAGGTCCGTGTACCGAACTCCGACCCGAAGGGCGGGGTTGGAGTAAGGGTCGGAACCAACCTGAAAACCTCCACCGGCTCCACCAACACCGACTCCAATGGTGCCAAGGCTGTTGGAGGAGGAACCAAGACAACAGGGTGGGCAACCGGCTCCGGAGCCGACTGGGCTGGAGCCGAAACCAAGTTTTGGAAGACCGGAGACTGAAACAGCCTTTGAAGTACCCTGTCTATGTCCGAATCCGACATTCTCGAAGACCGAGAAGAGATCGAACGAGTTCGAGTCGACTTCTCCACCGGTTCCGAAGGACTGGGGGACCGGCTCCGAATAGTCTCGATAAATATCAGTGCCGAGGGAGACTCCACAACCGTTGCAATTTCCCTTGGAGCCGAAGGGGAAGAGTCTGAGCGGGCAACTCTCATCGGCTCCGAAGACAGTGGAGCCGATGAAGGTAACCCGCCTCTCGAAGCTCTAGCCGTCGGCTCCGAAGCCAGAGGAGTTGAGGCTGGAGGCATCGAGGCAGACCGTTCCGCCCCCAGCTCCGAAGTCCGTGGAGCCGATGGAGAAGCCTGCCGAGATTTCTTTGTAGCCGGTTCCGACGGGCTGGTCAGAGCCGACGATTTCTTCTTCTTAGAAGGTGAAGAGGAAGAAGATAAAGCCTCCTCAAAAGAAGGGGTGATAAGCCCTTTTAAAATCAATTTGTTTTTCCTCTCTTGGAAGACACAGGAGGAAAAAGTGTGACAAATGCTACATGACTCCTGAAGATGCTTAGGGCCTAAACAATAAACGCACAAAGAGTGATCGTCCGTGATGGACATTTTGTAACTGCATTTAGAGCATTTTTTGAATCCTGAAGGTCTGTGCTCTTTCGACATATTGAAACACAAATAATTACCACAGAAAAAATTCTTTAAAGTACACTAACAATAACGAATAGCTTAAATAAGCTGAGGACAAGGCCCCTCTAACTCAAACGGGAACACTTGAAGAAAGACTCACACTCAAAAAGTTTTCCACAAAGTGCGAGGGCAAGGCCCCTCTAACTTAAACGGGATCCTTTCCCTCAAACTAGACAATTTTACCACAAAAAACACAATGTCACAGTCATACAACAACGAATAGCTGTTAAAACAGCTTTTGGGTAGGTTAGCAAAAAACTTCTGACAGAAACTTTTTAAATAACAAGTACTTAGCTCAGCCAAGTCCGAGACCACGTCTTTGCTGTAGAAGCAGCAAACGAGATCTGGGGAAGCAGTGGTGGTGCATCCTGGGATGTGGGACAGCTCAGCCAATAAGAGACTTCGTTCTATAGTAGAGCGTGCCGAGTCGGAGCCGAGGATCGGCTCTGAACCCATCAGTACAGAATGTAGGCGAGTTAGGATCACATTACATCAATTGTTTATGATACTGAATAGCAGAATGTATCAATGGATTAAGATTCCGGTGGTATACACTTCCATTACTCATTTGTTTTTCCCACTCCTCCTCTACCTATGAAGAACAGAGGTATATCCAGGATGGGTTACTCGCAAAGCTGAGGCAGAAAATGATGAAAACCATCTACAGAACAGGCATAGCATGCAAAGATCAAGCGCGTGTGGGATCCAACAAAAGGTCCCAGATTTGGAGCATTTCTTCTGTGGAACTAACTAGTGTACAGATGTCTATAGGAGAAGGGAGTATTGTTTATTCTGGCTACAAAAGCTAATATATGTGATGTTATTTTAGATATTAAAAAGTTTACATGGAATGTAATTCTTAAGGCTATTTTTTTCAGGTGATTTTAAAACAAATGGTTTTAAGAAACCAAGCACTTTTGTTTCATCCCTCCATCCTCTACTTGAAGCTTTTTCAAAAACATTTAAGACCGATTTGTCAGATAAGATGGTCAAATCTAATATAGGTAGAAAGTTTTTAAATCTTACATAGAGTGAATTTGCAGCTGTGAAAAAAATTGTAGGATGTTGAAAATATTTATATTCATCCAGCAGATAAAGGAAGGGGCCATAGTAATTATGGACTAAAGTTTTTATTTTGAAAATATTGAAGATATGCTTTCAGATACTTCTACTTATTTTCAAATTCAAAAGTATCACATAGATGTTATGATTAAGCAGGTCTATTCAGCTATACATGATTGTTTGTGAGCAGATATATATCCTTACATCTTTATAGATATTTAGTTGTATAATACCCACTTTTCCACTCCTACACAGTCTTCCAAAGATACATAAGGACTCATACACATCACCAATGAGACCAATAGTGTCTGGCCGGGACTGGCTAACAGAGCCTTTATCAATCTATGTTGAAAAGATGCTAAAACAAGTGTTGGATAAGCATTTTCAGAACTGAGAGATACTAAGCAAGTTTTACAAAAATTATTTGAATGTGCTAGGGACCGAGATATGGTACAAGGTTGTCTAATGGTAACTCTCAATGTCTATTCTCTATTCATAGTCATTCAAAAAAGTAGGACTTCACTATATTAGACCTTTTCCTACATATAACAGTAATTATTCACATGGACAAATGAATATGTATGCTGCTGGAGCTAGTTTTGAAAAATCATGTATTTTTATTTGACAATTAATACTTTCTTCAGAGATTGGACATGCTTATGGGCACTACATTCGCCCATAGCTATGCCAATATGGTACTGGTCCAATGGGGGACAACGGAAGTTCATGAGGGTAACCACTCTTCACACCATATTAAATACTACAAAATATTTGTGGGTGACATTTTCTTCTGTGGGCAGGTCCTTCCCTATCACTTTCAGAGATTATTAATTATCTGGACACCTCCACCACCTTTTGAAATTTACTGTGAATTCTTCAAATCTGGAAATAGAGTTTCTAGATGTCAAGAAAAGTAAGGTTCATAGGTTCATAGGTTCATACTAGGCTATCTGCCCTAAGGCATTTATAAGCCTAGCCAGAATGTGTTTGGCTTTCGCCACCCATTTTAAATTTATTTTGCTATGCCCTTTTTCGAGGTTAGTATACTGTGCCTCTGTCTAACAGTGACACAGAAGTGATACCCGGGGTAAACCTACGATCTCCCATCCACGCATCAAGATTCCTCTTGAAGAGAGTCATTGAGGGACTCTGCCTAACCTGGACTGGGATTTTATTCCAGAGTGAAGGGAGCCTCTGGGTTATGAATCTGTCCCTCCAGCATGTCCTATTTATTTCAGTGCTGAGGTTCAAGTCTCTCGAGCGCGTAGCTCGATGAGATTTGGATTTTCTGAGGTGCAGCATGTCCATTAAATCCGGGTTGAACATGGCTTTATACGTCAGGCACAGATCGCCTCTGAACAGGCGGTATGCCACTGAGTAGAGCTGGAGTTTCTTTAACCGGTCAGCATATGGCATCTGTTTGAGCCCTTTGATCCTCTTAGTGAGGTACTTTTGAGGTCTTTCCAGTTGCTGCAGGTGTCTGGTAAGGTACATCCCAAAAGGGGCATTGTACTCAATTATGGGCCTGATGAGGGATGAGTAAAGAGGCACGATGACCTCCCCTGATCTAGATGTGAATCCCTTCATGATTAGGTGGGCTATATAAAATGTTTTTCTAACCACTTTGGCCATGTGGTTGTCAAATGAGAGATTGCTATCAACTTGGGTCCCCAGGTCCCTAATTACTTCTTCTGTACTTAATGGATTACCACCTATGTGGTAATTTGTGGGCACTTTGTTTTTGCAAAGGGGATGACTATACACTTTTTGGCATTTAGCTTGAGGCCATGGCTCTGGCACCAGTTGTCTGTTTCTATGAGGCCCTTTTGGAGGATGCTTCTGTTGGCTGGAGAGTCGATTATGGCGCCCAGTTTGCAGTCATCTGCGAACTTGGTCAGCCACAGTCCTTCCGTGTTGGCCTGTAACTCCGGGAAATATATACCGAACAAGAGAGGTCCCAGGACTGAGCCTTGTGGGACACCACTTGTAACTGGTTTGGAGTCTGACATGGCTCCAGCAATTCTAACCATGTGGGTTCTGTCCTTGAGCCAGTTTGCAATCCATCTAGTGACACAGGGGTTTATATTTAAGCTGGTGAGCTTATCTATAATGCCCGAGTGGGGTATTGTATCGAAGGCTTTTGCGAGGTCCAGGTAGGCTGTGTGGACCACCTTCCCCTCATCAATGGCCTTGGTTCATAGGTTCATAGGTTCATACTAGGCTATCTGCCCAAGGGCATTTATAAGCCTAGCCCATAGTTATGTGGCTTTCGCCACCCCTTTAGTTTGAAGAAAACTATGCCTTATTATTTTGTTGTGCCTCTGTCAAGCAGTGACACTGAAGTAATCCCTGGGGTATATCTGCGATCTCCCATCCATTGGTCAAGATTCCTCTTGAACAAGGCCAGCGAGGTGCTCTGCCTCACATGTACCAGGATTTTGTTCCACAGCATAGGGAGTCTCTGGGTGATGAATCTGTCCCTCCAGCACGTTCTATTAATAACCATGTCAAGGTTTAAGTCTCCCGCCCTTGTGGTTCTGAGGGATCTAGATTTTTTGAGGTGAAGCATATTCATCAAATCTGGGTTTGACATGGCCTTATATGTCAGGCACAGGTCACCTCTGAGCAAGCGGTATGCGACTGAATAGAGCTGGAGTTCTTTCAGTCTGGCAGCATAAGACATATTTTTCAGACCCTTTATCCTTTTGGTGAGGAACTTTTGGGGCCTTTCCAGCTGCTGCAGGTGTCGGGTCAGATACATTCCGAATGGGGCATTGTACTCAATCATAGGTCTAATGAGTGATGAGTACAGGGGGACGATGACCTCCCTAGATCTAGATGTGAATCCTTTCATGATCAGGTAGGCAATGTAGAAGGTTTTCCTAACTACTTTGGCAACATGAGTGTCAAACGAAAGGTTACTGTCAACCTGGGTCCCCAAATTCCTGATGACTTCTTCTGTGCTCAGTGGATTGCCACCTATATGGTAGCTAGGGGTAACCTTGTTTTTCCCGAAGGGTATGACTATGCATTTCTTGGCGTTTAACTTTAGGCCATGGCTCTGGCACCAGTTATCCGTTTCTGTGAGGCCCTTCTGAAGGATATCTGTGTCAGATGTGTTTTCGACTATGGCGCCCAGTTTGCAGTCATCTGCAAACTTTGTCAGCCATAACCCTCCTGTGTTTGCTTGTACTTCAGAAAAGTAGATGCCGAACAAGAGTGGTCCCAGGACTGAGCCCTGTGGGACACCACTTGTGACAGGCTTTGAGTCTGACATGGCACCAGCAACTCTGACCCTGTGGGCTCTGTCACTTAGCCAGTTTGCAACCCATCTTGTGATGTATGGGTTTACATTTAAGCCGATGAGTTTTTCGATGATACTTGAGTGGCGTATTGTGTCGAAGGCCTTTGCCAGGTCGAGGTAGGCTGTATGGATTGCCTTGCCCTCATCAATGACCTTGGTGACGGTTTCGAAAAAGTCAACCAAGTTTAAGAGGCATGATCTGCCTTTGACAAAGCCAAACTGGGATGGATCCAAAGTCTGCAAGTTCCCTATGTCTTTATTTATGAGTTCCATTATGATCCTCTCCATGGCTTTGCAGATAAGGCTTGTCAAGCTAATGGGATGGTAATTTCCAGGGTCGGTGGAGGCACCGCCCTTATGAAGTGGGACCACAGTCGCCGTGCGCCACTCCTTGGGTACGTATCCTGAGGTGAGGCTAAGATTAAACAGCTGTCCTAACTGTGGGTTTAATTCCTCATTGAGTTCGTGGAGCGCACAGCCAGGGACACCATCCGGTCCCATGGATGCTGTGTTTTTTGCCTTGGAGAGAGCAGTTCTCACCTGGGCGTTGGAGATGTTTGGGGGGCTACAATCCTCTGGTATAGATATCACTCCTTTTGGGGGGGAGGGGGAGGAGAAGTTTGCACTGAACCTGTCAGAGAGTATGTTGGCAATGTGTGTAGGTTCAGTAATCTTCACATCATTTTGAACTAATTCCGAGCATATCTGGGAGTTTCCTCCTAGGTTTCTAACATAGCTAAAGAAGGCCTTATGATTGTCTTTTGAGTCCTTGGCGATTTTTCTCTCAAAATTTGCCTTGGATGATTTTATGAGAGCTCTTAGTTTTTTACTTATAATGATCAAAGGTGTCTTACCTTTCAAGGATTTTGCTCTATCTTGTAGTAGCTTCCTCCTTTTGTTGTAGAGCTTGTTTATGGCTGGGGTCCACCAGACTGGACGCTTGCCTTTGGTACAAAGAGTCTTAGTTTTGTTTGGGATTGCCTGATCCATGCAGTCCTGTAGGTGCTGGTAGAAGGCATTTGTAAGTGATTCAGTGGTTTGGGTAATGTTTACCACTGGCTCAGGGGCCTTAAAGGAGGCCACACTAGTTTTTAGAAGTGTGAAGTCGGCTTTTGAGAAGTTTTTCACTGTGGGCTTTTTTATTTCAGGTGGGGGCGGGATGAGGACCTCCAGCGAGATTAGTTTATGATCTGATCTCACCAGTGAGGGGTATACTTCCGGTGTTGAACATTGTGATCCCATGTTCGTGATGATGAGATCAAGTATGTTTTCTCCTCTTGTGGGGATGGTGACTAGTTGTTCCATGGCATTTGAGTTTATGAACTCCAGGAACCTTTGGGCTAGAGTGTTTGGGCTTGAATAGTGTTCCCAGTCTATATTAGGGTAGCTGAAATCACCTAGTATGATGGTATTAGGAGATACATTTATCCCCTCCAGTGTTTTCAGGAAGGCCATGTGAGGTTCCTGAGTTTGAGAGGGTGGCCTGTAACATGCTACAAATTGCAGAGCAGTCTTGCCTATGGTCAATTGCACCTGGATGGTCTCCGATGCATCGTGCGTTGCCACCAACCTTGAGGTGTGTGTGTCCTTTATGAATATGGACACCCCCCCTCCTTTCTTGGTGTTGTCCGGATTTTGGGGCGGAGCATGATATGAGGTGAAACCTGATAGTGCTGGGGTGCTCTCAGGAGCCTTGAACCAGGTTTCTGTCACAGCACAAACATCGATGTTCTCCATACTGAGAAGGGCCTCGAGTGCGTGCATCTTGAGATTGAGACTTCTGGCATTGAGCAGCATTACCCTTAGTTTCTTTCCTTTTTTGTGTTCTAGGGTGGTAGGTTTAGAATTTGAGCTTTGCCTAAAAAAGGCACTATGGGGGTGGCAAGAGCCTTTGCCAATATCCGGAAGCCCAGGGGTGACAGGTGCAAGCCGTCCCTTGCGAAGCAGCATGGCTTGTCCAGCATGTCATCCCAGGCAGACAGACATTGGATCCCCTTTGAATGACACCAAAATTTAAGCCAATTATTAAAGCTGATCATCTTATCACTGTATTGTGGCATCATTCTAGGTGAAGGTAGGATACTGCTCAAGGTCAGGGTCATACCTGCCTGGGCTACATAATCAGAGAGCTCCTCTATGTCTCTTTTCATGTAGTCCAAGGAGGTACGTCTCAGGTCGTTCACACCAGCGTGGACAATGACAGAGTCATACTTGTACCTGCTGTTGAGAGACCTGAGTGCTTGCGTTATGTGGTGGATTCTAGCGCCCGACAGGCAGCTTACTGTGACCTTCTCCTTACTCAATCTGGTGAGCGGGACGTCAGTGTGTCTGACTATGAAGTCACCAATGACGAGTGTGTCTGGCATTGTGTTTGGCCTTAAGGGCTGTGACTGTTTGGCACACTGACTATGTGGTCTATGTGTTGAATGTGTTGTGTCCTGAGGTGGCAGATGTTTGGGTGTCTGCTTTGGTGGCCTCTGCTGTTTTGGTAGATTTTTGATCAGATCCTCCGAGTATGTCTTTGTGTATTTATGTGTATGATTTGAATTATTGATAGTACTATGTGAGCCTGGGTTTGTGGTATGTGAGGTTACCTTCTCCTCCTGTCTGGTCTTGCCAGTCCTGTGTTGAGAGAGCTCAGCCTCCAGTTTGGCTATATAGTTGCATCTCTCGCATGTATTTGTGTTTTGTGGAAGAAGGAGAGGGTTGTCCTTGTACATGAGGCAATTGTAACATTGCCTCAATATTCCCAGATTCACCAGCTGAGCAGGAGAGGACACTAGCAACTGATCCCTCGACATGCTAGAAGGAATAGACAAGGACTTTGAAAAGACTCCGGGAGATGTGGGTGATCGAAAAGGGATTTTGGCTAGTGGGGTACTATGTATAATAAAAGTGCTATATCAAGGTAAAAAAATACTTTAGGAGCAAATGCTAGTCTTTACAGATAAAGAATAGTCTACTTAAGAATCAAGTAGAGCTGAACTTTCTAGATATAGAATACGCTGGTTTGATCAGCAGTACAGTTCAAGGAAGGTTGTTTTAAGGGAAAATATGAAGAGTGGAATTTAGGCAGCCCAAATAGTTTAACCTTGATTAACCGCCGCTGCTCTTGTGTGCTCCTGTAGCAACTCCGCGCTAAATCGCACTAAAGCCCGCCAAAGCGTGCTTTATAGCAGGGGGCTGGAAAAGACAGGAAATGACCCAAAATGGCCAATAAACTACAAGTTACTGCTTTAAACCACTCCTCTGAGGACAAACAGACAGCTCAGTACTCCCCACCCTCACTGGTGAGTAAAGAAACTTCCCCTTGACCAAACAAGGAAAATGTAGAAACACAGGAACCAAGACAAAGCCCAGGGATCAGCAAACTCTGATCACTGGAACAAACTATTAGGAAAGTATGGAAAACAAGAGTATTTTTTTTGTTTTTTTTCAAGTTTTTTTTCAGATAGGCAGAAAATACAATAAATGCTGTGTTTTTCGACTAATTGCTATCAAAAGCTAGTACACTTGACTGTATTAGCCTGTTGTTTAACTTTTAAGTAAAACTTAAACAAGCAAGTGCAACAAACAATTCAAGCTATTAAAAACAGTAAAATCAGGTAATAACAGAATAAAACAGGCAGAAATAGTAGTTGAAAGGCTTAAAAAGTCGAAAATGCAGAAAAAATACTTAGAATCTGGAAAGTTTGTCTTTTCTGGTCTCTGCTGCTCTAGGAACTCTGCTGGACACCACGAGGAGCTGTGCTGAGTTCTCTATAGCCAGAAAAGCCCGCAAAAGCGTGCTTTATAGCAGGGGGCTGGAAAAGACAGGAAATGACCCAAAATGGCCAATAAACTACAAGTTACTGCTTTAAACCACTCCTCTGAGGACAAACAGGCAGCTCAGTACTCCCCACCCTCACTGGTGAGTAAAGAAACTTCCCCTTGACCAAACTGTTTCAAAGAAATCAACCAGGTTTAAGAGGCAGGATCTGCCCTTAACAAAGCCGAACTGGGTAGGATCCAGTGTCTGTAGATCCCCAATATCTTTATTTATGAGGTCCATGATGATCCTTTCCATACCTTTGCAGACTAAGCTAGTCAGGCTTATGGGGCGATAGTTTCCAGGATCCGTTGAGGCACCACCTTTATGGAGAGGGACCACTGCTGCTGTACGCCACTCTTTGGGCACATATCCTGTAGTAAGGCTGAGATTGAACAGTAGTTTTATGTTTGGGATTAGCTCTTCTTGGAGTTCATGTAGGACTCAGCCCAGGACACCATCTGGTCCCATTGATGCTGTGTTTCTTGCTTTGGAGAGGGCGGCTCTTACCTGAGCATCTGAGATGTCAGGGGGGCAGCACTCTGCTGGGATAGATAATTGCCCTTTTGGTGGGGGGGGGAGTTTGCACTGAACCTGTCAGCTAGGATGTTGGCAATGTCTGTGGGTTCAGTGTATTTTTTGTCATTTTGGACTAATTCTGAGCATATCTGGAAATTACCACCCAGGTTCCTAACATAACTAAAGAAAGCCTTGCGATTATCCTTAGTGTCCTGTGCAATTTTTCTCTCGAAGCTGGCCTTAGACAATTTTATGAGTGCCGTAGTTTTTTGCTAATACTGATCAGTGATGCCTTCCCTTTTTGGGATTTTGCTCTATCATTTAGTAGCTTCCTCCTTCTATTGTATAGTTTGTTTATGGCTGGGGTCCACCAGACAGGACGTCTGCCTTTGGAGGATTGGGTCTTGGTTTTATTTGGGATCGCATGATCCATGCATTCCTGAAGGTGTTCATAGAATGTGTTTATAAAGGATTCTGCGGTCTGGGCCGTATTTTCCACAGGCCCGGGGTCTTTGAAGGATTCCACCTCGGTTTTGAGGAGTGTGAAATTTGCTTTAGAGAAGTTTTTCACTGTGGTTTTCTGGGCAGGGGGTGGGGTCGGGATGTGAATATCCAGTGAGATTAGTTTATGGTCTGATCTTACCAGTGAGGGATATACTTCTGGTCTAGAGCATAGAGTCCCCATGTTGATGATGATCAGGTCCAGTATGTTTTCCCTTCTTGTGGGAGTGGTAACAAGTTGTTCCATAGCATTTGAGTTTTTAAATTCTAGGAACCTTTGGGCTAGGGTGTTGGAGCTAGAGTAATGCTCCCAGTCTATGTTTGGGTAGTTGAAGTCGCCCAATATAATGGTGTTTGGAGAGACCTTCATATTTTCCAGTGTTCTCAGGAAGGCCGAGTGGGGTTCCTGGGTTTGGGAGGGTGGTCTGTAGCAGGCTATAAACTGGAAGGCAGTTTTACCCACTGTTAGTTGCACATGGATAGTCTCTGATGCTTCGTGCTTTGCCACCAACCTAGAGGTGTGGGTATCTTTGATGAATATCGATACTCCCCCTCCTTTTGTGGTTCGGTCCAAGTTTTGGGGCCGAAAAGCATGGTATGAGTTATAACCTGGTAGTGCTGGGGTGCTCTCGGGAGCCCTGAACCAGGTTTCTGTTACTGCACAGATATCGATGTTCTACATGCTAAGGAGAGTTTCGAGTGTGTGCATCTTGAGGTTTAGACTTCTGGCGCTGAGTAGCATTACTTTTAGTTTCTTATCCCTTGTGATACCTATGGAGGTGGGTTTGCCTTTTGAGCCTTGCCTAAAAAAGCCACTATGGGGGTAGCAAGAGCCTTTGCCAATATCCGAAAGCCCAGGGGTGACAGGTGCAAGCCGTCCCTAGCGAAGCATCGTGGCTTGTCGAGCATATCATCCCAAGCTGACAGGCATTGGATCCCCTTTGAATGACACCAGTACTTAAGCCAATTGTTGAAATTGATCATCTTGTCTTCATATTGTGGCATCATTCTTGGTAAGAACTCTAATGCTAAGTTTAACACTGACCTGCATAGGAAATCCTGTAGGAGAAATACTATTTTGCATAGGAATAGCATGTGCCCTGGCTATGTCTACAAGAATATTCTGAAATGTCAGAGTATGAGGATGTCCAAGACTAAATAATAGGGACAGCAGTTTTAATGAAGCACTAATAGGGCTGCATGAAGAATTTACTGATAAAGGTTATTCTAATAAGGAAGCTGATGGCTTTTTAAGAGACACTAACAATGACAGGACTGGCAGAGCTAGACCATGTTTTTCAGCATTACATACTGAGACCGAACTGAAGGATTTAGCTCAGAGCACAAGATTAAATAGGACTGGGCTATCCTTATTCTATTCTAGTGATCCACATAACAGATGACAAGATCAAGAAGATTGTTGGCGAACCGCCAAGATTCTGTTTTAAAACTAAGAAGTCTTTGAAATGTCTGCTTTGTTAGAAAAATGAACCACTTATTGGGAATCTCTCTCAGAGAAATGTCACTTTTCCATGTAGATCTTGTAACATCTGCAGCCATATCAATACTGACAATTGTTTCACCCATCCTACTACTGGAAAAAGATATACATTCACATTTTATGCCAGTTGAGCAAATGGAGATCTAGTATACTTAGCCAACTGCATGGCCTGCCCCTGATTTTATGTAGACAAAACCAGTCACTCATTGACAGAACCTATTCATGAGTATTTGTATGAGATACGTAAAGCTGATCTTAAAAATACACTAGCAAACCACGTGGATGATTGTGGCTCTGCACATTTACTTTCCCTTTATGGTTCTTCAGCTAATGTATAATGATTTAGGTGATTTTAGGAATAAAACTGAAAAGAACAAATTTTGGATTTTTATTCTACAAGTAGATAAGGGATTTGGTCTGAATGGAACTGGTTCTTTAAAACCTGTTTCATAGAAGTGGTAGTCTTTGGGATACATGCCTATCTCTCCAGCAGGTCCTATTTATATCACAGGCAAGGTTAAAGTCTTTAGAATGGTTAATTCTGGTGCTGTTTGTTTTGTTGATATGTAGGAGGTCAATTAGAGAGGGGTCTGAGAATACCCTGTATCCCAGGCATAGATTTCCCCTCAAAAGCCTGTAGGAGACAGAATACAGGGATAGGGCCTTGAAGCATTCTGAATAGGACATTTTACTTACTCCTTGTATTCTTTTAGTGAGGAACTTCTGTGGGCATTTAAAATTGTTGTATATGCCTGGTTAGGTACATACCAAGGGGAGCATTGTACTCAATGATAGGTCGCCTGAATGCCGAATACAATGGAACAATGACTTCCTTGGACTTGGATGCCATGTCCTTGTTTATAAGCTGTGCAACATAGAATGATTTCCTCAGCACTGTAGACACATGATGGTCAAAGACTAGATTTCTATCTATGTGTGTCCCTAAGTGCCTGACTACTGGGTCAACTCTAAGGGTTGTGTTGTCAATATGATAGTTACCAGGGATTGATAACTTCCCAAAGGATACTATTATGCATTTCTTGGCATTTAGTTTTAGTCCATGGCTCTGACACCAGTTGTGTATCTGTGTCAACCCCTCCTGGACAACATTTGTGTCAGTGTGAGATTCAATGACGATTCTAAATTTGCAGTCATCTGCAAATTTAGTCATCCAGAGACCACTAACATTGGCCTTAACTTCTGAAAAGTAAATGCCAAAAAGGAGTAGTCCAAGGACTGATCCCTGAGGGACTCCACTTGTGACTTCTTTGTAGAGATGGACTCCCTGATTTTAAATTCTTGGGTCCTGTCTGTGAGCTAGTTGGCTATCCACTGGGTAACATATGGGTTTGTAACTAACCTCTTGAGTTTCTCAACAATGCATGAGTGCGGTATTGTGTCAAATGCCTTGGCCAGTTCAATGTAGGCAGTGTGCATGATTTTGCCCTCATCCATTGCTTTGGTGGTCTTCTCAAAGAAATCCACCAGTTTGAGTAGGTATGAACTGTCCTTGATGAAACCAAACTGGGTTAGGTCCAGTGTCTGGAGGTTTACTATGTCTCTTTTGATCATCTCCACGATAATTCTTTCCATGGCTTTACATATAAGACTAGTAAGACTTATGGATCTGTAGTTTACAGGGTCTGTAGATGGTCCACCTTTGTGCAGAGGGATGACTGTTGCCTTTCTCCATTCATTAGGCATGAAGCCTGTTTGGAGACTACAGTTAAATAATAATTCCAGAGGCCCTGATAGGTCATGTTTCATGCTATTTAGAAGGCATCCTCGGATATTGTCTGGACCCATCGATGCAGTGTTCTTGGAATTATAGAGAGCATTAAGGATCTGCTTCCTAGTGATAATAGGGGAGTTATATTTGATGATATTTCCTGAGGGAAGGTTGAGGGGGAGAGAGTGGTAAAGTTGGAGCTGAATTTGTCAGCCAGGATGTTTTCTATATCTTCTGGCTCAGTATAGGTGGCTCCATTTACAATGATCTCTGCACACAATTGTGTATTGCCTTTGAGGTTGCAGAAATAGCTAAATAATGCTTTGTGGCTGTACTTGGCCTGGGAGACCAAACTTACCTCATATTTGGCTTTGGTAGACTTTATTTAGTTTGATGAAAATTCTTTTATCCTGCTGGGTGCTGCACCTCCTAATTTTGCCATGATTTTTTTCCTGCTGTTATACAGCCTATTGATTTTGTGATTCCACCAGGGTGGCTTGTTTTTTGAGTTAGTTCTGTACTTCTTCTTGGTGGGTACAGCTGCCTCTATGCAGCTATTAACATGCTTGTACATGGTTTCTGTGAACAGTTCTGCACAGGCAGCAGTGTTCTCATGGTTTATGGGGGCTTGAAATTTTGCCAAGTTCTCACTTAATAGCAGGAGGTTAGCGTTAGAGTAGTTACTGATTATTTCACGTTTAAGCTGGGACTCTGCACATTTCCAAAGTTTCAGCAAACCACTCTAAACCTTCAACATGTAGTATAACCAAAAAATAAATTAATCGTATTACTAGTAACTAGATGGAGGTTCTCATCATTATTTTACTAATGCCACATTTTGTAAAAAATGATGCCGTAATTTTTATTAGATGACAATGTGATGGCACTAAACAAAGACCATAATGGTCTAGGTTAAGGTTATTTCAAGTCCATGATATTACCTTATGCTAAGAATGCTAAAATGATTAAATCAGTTATAAGAAGGAATTGTAACTTAACCTTTATGACAGAATGAAAACAAAAGCTAGGAGAGATGCTCTCTATAGTGTTTAACAGGGCAAGGAACATCAAAGAGATTTTAGAAGGAGGAAAGGGCAGTTCACAATTAAATAAGAGGAACTTTGTTTCTACCACTAGAAAATGTCCAAATGTGGAAAATGCAAATATTGGAAATATATATTAGATGGTCCCAATTTGTCAGTAGAAAAATATGATAGGATCATTGGATATACAGGCTACTATAATTCTGAGACATATGGTACAGTGTGCAGAGTGTTCTTGTTTATAAATTGGTAACACTGAAAGACAGCTAAGGGTATGAATCTATGAACATATTTATGCACAGCTAAGGGTATGAATCTTTGAACATATTTATGTCATCAGAAACAGCAACTGAGATAATGGCTTACTTTAACATTCAGTGTAATGTCCCGTGTAATTTTAAGAAGTTCTGTTTTCATCTCGAAGAAGATAGATAAAAATGAGGGGGTGGTGTGTAGGGAAAATAGATTTTGATTTTGTGAATACCTGAACTAATTAAGACTGAATGCTAAGAAACTATCTGGATTAAGGATGTTTGCTTCTATAGACAGTGTGTTAAAATTATGGACAGCTAAACTGTGATAAAACTATTTTCCCACAAATGCACTGTGTTTTTTTTTTACATTTTATGTTATAAATTCTACATTATACTTTATCACATATGCATTTTTAAACTATATTAATTGAATGATACTGTGCCAGTTTGTTGTAAGGTCATGTGATTTTAAGTCTTTATAAATATCTTGTTAGCAGTATGCAACTTCTGACATGAGATGAAAGATCTAAATCTATATAAAGGACTGAACTAGTGGTTATACTGTGAGGGTGTTCATATAGTGTGACTCCTTTATTATTTTTAACTTTATCAGTACAGGATGTCATTAGAAGTAGCAGCCTTTGTTTTTTAATTTTTGTTGATATGCAGAATGTAGGAACTGATGTCTTGGAACTCATCTAGTTTAGTTGTAAGATTAATGAAAATGAAAACTATAGTAAATTCAGTGGAATCCGTGTGTGTGTGTGTGTGTGTGTGTGTGTGTGTGTGTGTGTGTGTGTGTGTGTGTGTGTATGTCTATGTGTATGTGCGTGTGTTCTCAGAATAGCAGCAAGGGCTGAAACAATGGCTGTGAAGTAGCCATTTAATAGAGCAGAAAGAAAACAGATAAAGTTCAGGTTTTAAAAATTAATAAAACAGAACAGAAACATGCACATGACATATATTCTAGTTTTTACAGATAAACTGATTTCATGTACCAGTACAGAAATGGTAAGCAACTGGGTTGCCTGATGTATGGAATTCTTACTGTTTCCATGTTAGTTTTGTCAACAGGATCCAGTTTCCTCCTCCACCCCAAAGGTATGCAGGATGGTAAATTAGAGATGTTCAAATTGCTACTAGGTGTGTGACTGTGTATCCACTCTTCTTGAAATGAACTTGTGTGTCTTCTATGATTTGATTACAGCCTTATTTTTTGCTGGTCACAGATATGGGCTCCTAATTCCCTTTTTCATAAATTTGATAAAGTAGGTAGAAAAATGGACATACATATGCACAGATAGGTAGATTGTAGTGCGGGTTGCAAGTGCTCTGGAGCCTAAGGTGCATCATGATCGTGTGTGTGGCCAAGTAAAGGTGTGGTACTAGAAGTGCTATAGGGTTGTGGAATGCTGATGTTTAAAAATAACAGTACCATTCTCAACTAGAAATATGAAGTTTTTCATATGCAACTTTTTAAAGATCTTTTGTTAACAGCCCACCAAAGCCTTTAATAAAACTGACCCTAAAACATTTGTTTTTTATACCTTCTCCTCTTCTTCTTCTGTCCTTTACACAAATATTCTAACTATACCCCACCACAAACAAACGCTTAATATCCTAAACATTGATCTTACACTTATTCCTTCTGATTTGTACAAATACCAAAAAAACATACACACACAAATGGTATGCGGCTATCCTTAATGCCTGTATTAAAATGTCAAGAAATACACAATCTCAGGGCTGGTATGAGAAACTGTTACCATCTATACCCCTATTGTCGTTTTCTGGAAATAGTTACAAGCCTTAAAAATATTTCATATAAATGCTCACAGTAGCTGCAACATGGTAACGACTTTACATAGTTGGATTGAGTTGGTAGCGCAGCTCACTTCTCTTTGATACTGGATGCTGGAAGATGGTCTGTGGGTTTTATTCTCACTGCAGGCAATTGGGATGATTTTTCCAATGTTCACAGTGTAATCCAGCATGCAAAGAATACAGCAGCCCTGCGTGTAGTGTCTTTAGATGAGATGTTATAGTGAGACCCCACCTGCCTGAGCTGGTGGCAGCTCAGATGGATGTAAAAGACCTCATGACACTTATCAAAAAAAGTAGGGGAATTTCCCCAGTTTACAACTAAATTTCACTAAATCAGTCTGAATTCCTCCTCAAGTTCCCCCTGAAAAGAGAATGATGGCCTAGTAGGAGTAACTTGGTTAACAATGTTTAAAAATAGCCAAAAACAAGGATCGGGAGTGCGTTAAGGCAGGCAACAAGTTCTTTCATACAACTATGTGAGAAATAATGTCTCTTGTGACTTATATGTTGACCACTCTTCAGCTCAATATTGTACCACTCTTCAGCTCAGTATTAAGTCATTATGTATATATATGTATATATATATATATATATATATATATATATATATATATGTATATATATATATATATATATATATATATATATATGTATATATATGAATAAATATAAATGATGGACTTAATCCTTTATTGGATCTGGACTTGAAAGTACCGAATGGTAACATAACAGAAACTAATAATGACCACCTAGAAGCTTTTAATACTAAAATTAAGATCTTGGAAAATGATTTGTACAAGTTTCAACGTTTAAATTGGCAGAGAAAACATATGGAAGCCTGTGTACGCTTCAAGTTGATCCCCAGAGGCATGCGTATACTTTGCATGCCCTCCTACGGTGATGCCCATCCCTTCCTGCTTAAGAGATGGCAGGAGATTAACTTGGAAGCCAGCATGCAGTACGTTCGACTACTTATAGACTATTTTAGTCCCATAGAAAAAGAGTTACTTTCTAAAATTAACATTTCTCAACAAGAACTAACTGAAAGTTTTCCAGGCGATCAATACCAGCGAAGATTGGATAGTCTATTTAGTCAAGTGAGCTCCTATGCTCTCCGTTTGCAGCAAATCAAACACAAAAAGCTGCAACGTGACTTTGAAGATTTCTCCTCGGGGAATGTCTTCATTTGGCCGAGGAGAGAATCACCTAATATTCAGGCTCGTATGCAGACACCTAGTGCGGCGCCTCATGATGACACCATAGTAACGACAGTAGAGCTAGCATTAGCTACGTCAAGGGCTGTTCAAGAGGACAGCTCAAGAGAGAACTTTACTACACCGCCAGAAGTCCCCATTGTTGCAACACCCTTGGCGGCTACATCAACTCCTCTTCCCAACCAGGAAGCATATCGCAATAAACTTGTTCAGAAGAATCTAGGTGCAATTCCTAAAAACGACAGCACGGCTTTTTTACCGTACCCTATAAAGAAGTTGGCCCCAATGAGAGAACGCCGAAACAGCTGGAGCAAGAAACGAAAGTTATCGGAAGACAACGAAGCCTTCCAGAGAAGGAGACATTACCAATAAGGAACCAGCTTTTCTTTAATATGTCCAGGTACGTGCTTTCAGTACATGATGAAGAGTTCCTTAATAGGGGACTGTCCTTTGTCCCATCGCAAAGTAGCGTCCTCCCTGATCTATTGACTGACCTCAGAATGTTTGGGCGCTCTATAGCCCTGAAAATTTTATTTAAGTCTAAATCCACAGAAAGAGACGCTGGTGATGTTAATGTTTTTAACTTCAAAAGAAAAAGCTTGTTTTTTCCGGCAATACCAGGGCATGTTGAACTTTTTATTAAACTATGTGAAAAGGAACTTTATGAATATTATATGAATAATAAGAGAAAATGTATGTATTTTAATATGACGAATGGTATGCATTCCTCCCTCCACAAACTGATGTATGACCCCTCCTTAGTCTTTAGACCAGTAGACAAAGGGGGTGGGGTAGCCATATTTGATAGATCAGTATATCAGTTTGACATGTTGAAAGACCACACTACATATCAGGAAATTGATAATCCTAAGCTGTTAAAAATTTTAGCTAGAGTTAAAGATGAGATTTATGATTTACTTATGTGTGGCCAAATATCAGAGGGACTCTACGATTATTTCATCATCGACAAACCGTTCTTACCTGTCATTAAAGGACTGCCTAAAATGCATAAAGGAGTCACACCCCCACCCCTTAGACCAATTGTGGCTAGCGAGGGATGGGTAACAGAAAAGGTGTCAGTCTACTTAGAAAAAACTCTGAGACCCATAGTTAATGAAATTCCAAATATATTGAGAGATACCTACCATCTTTTGGATTCTTTAGACTCCATTGACAAAGAATTAGTTAAGGGGCAACATCTACTGGTTACATTGGATGTGACTAGCCTTTTCACTTCTATACCTAATGCTGAAGGAGTCCAGGCAGTGAGAGAACTTTTGTCAGCGTTTTCATGTTTAAAAAGTAATGACATCATTCTTATTTGTCAGCTGTTAGATTTAGTCCTTTACAACAATGTGTTTGTTTTTGAAGGGTGTTTGTATCTGCAGATATCAGGGGTAGCCATGGGCACCCCTAGTGCAAACACCTATGCAAACTTGGTAATGCATAAGTGGGAAAGAGATTTTGTTTTTACTCACCCGTTGTTCAGGAAAATATTGGCTTACTACCGTTTTGTAGATGACATTCTATTGGTTTGGGAAGGCTCTAAAGAAGAGTTTATTGAGTTTAAAAAACACTTGGAAACTACCACAACATTTCTTAAATTTACAGCACATATGTCTTATGAATCAGTGAACTTCTTAGATGTATGTCTTAGCATAAATAATGGTAAGCTAAGTTCTACCTTGTTTAGAAAAGCCTGCTGGAGAAATTCAATACTGTGCTATGATAGCATGCATCCCCGCCATGTCTTTAAGGGGATAGTAAGGAGTCAGTTCGTAAGAATATCCAAAATCTGTAAAAATAAAGATGATTTAATTCGTGAAGCAGACAGTTTGGAGAGTATCTTCCTTGAAAGAAAGTATGAAGAAAAATTAGTGAAAAATATTAGGTCACAAGTCTTGAAAGAAGCAGGAAATTCAAACTTACCTTTAGAAAATAACTTTACATATGAGACTGAATGTAAAAACCTACCCGGTTCTGCAGGGGAACTAAGTTTCTTCACTACTTATACCAATGATAGTCCAAATATCAGGAGAATAATTAGTAACAACTGGAAAGTGTTAATGACTGATGATTATACACAACAACTAGTAGGCAAGACACCCCACTTTGTTTATAGGAGCAATAAAAGTCTTAAAAGAATGCTCTGTGACAAACCTAGCAGAATAGGACAGAGGTTGGTTGAGAAAGCAGGTACTTATCCTTGCAACCACTGTAACTATTGTAAGTTCATTACTAGTGAACAAGTCTTTACACATCCTGAAACTAAATATGTCTTTAAGCCAAGGTTTTTAGCTACCTGTGATAGCTCAGGACTGATCTATTTAGCTACCTGTGAAAAATGTTCCGCATTTTATGTTGGTTTAACAAAACGTAAGCTTAAAAATAGAGTGTACAACCATGTCTATGATATTAAGAAATTAAATGAATTGAATGCTCTAGCGAAACACGTACAAAGTTATCCAGATCATTCCTTTGTGTTTAGAGTACTTGAAATAGTAGAACCAAATGCTAGGGGAGGAGATTATATCAACTTATTAGAACTTAAAGAACTAAAATGGATTTTTAGACTAAAAGGGCATTATTATCCAGGTTTGAACCTCTACGTTTCAATTAAACCATACCTTAATGCACGTAGGTAATTGTTTTGAGTTTACATCATTGCAACATATTTTCTTACTTACATATGAAAAGCAGTACTTGATGCATGATTTGATCCTCTTTTAACTAGCCTGACATATTTGATTAGTTTAGTAATAGTTTTTACTTTGCTGCATTAATATTTTATATACCATATGTATGGTTATTATTGTTTACGTTTAACCCCTCCCCTCCTTTTTAATTCATAACAGTTTTTTGGAATGGCTCTTTATAGTCTCATAAAATTGTATAATATATATATATATATTTATATCTGTATAACAGCAATTAGTATGTATATATGTTTGTCTAAACCCTCAGGGTTTTATTGATGAATTTTGAAACAACATACATTCATACATTTCGATTCATTCTCACCAATATTTTATTTATACTTAAATTTACACATACAATACATATATATTCGTTTGTTTGAATGTGTTGTATATATTTTTAAATTGAGGTTATTAGTTAGATATATGTTTTTATCTGCTTTGGTTTTTTGATACACATATGCCACAAAATAATCAAACTGCTTTTTTATTCTATATTCATAGAGAAGGTTCAGAATTTGTCCAGCTTATATGGTATTTTAAAATTCCTTTTGCACAAGTGTTTTTAAAGTATGCCCTTTCAATGTAGCTGTTTTAAACTATTTTAATTGTTTTATTGAATTATTGAATGTGTTTAATTGTTATTAAATAATTAAGTGTTTATGTCTTTGTATAAAAAGCTGTTAGTTTGTTGAAACATTTATGGTCTGAAGAAGCGTACAGGAAGGTACGCGAAAGCGCTTACCATAACTAAATAAATTATATTGTTATTTAAAGTTTTACAGAGTCGTGTTGAGTCCGAAGTTTACTATTTTATTATAATACCCATGATCTCTTATACGCTCCCTTAATGACCTATTGGTCTTTCCTACATAAAATGAGAAGCACTGAGTACAATGTGCTATATATACAACATTCTTTGTATTGCAATTGCCATCATATTGAATGGTCCAAAGTCGTCCTGTATCAGGGTGTCTATAGTAATGTGACTCGTCTATGTATATACATTGTGGACATTTGCCACATTTCACAATCCTTTCAAACCCTGTTTTGGAGTGACCAATACACCTCGGGATATAATGACAAAGGTGTCTTTTCAGAGATTTCATATTACTAAAAATAAAACCTGGATTAATTCCTACTATATTGGCTATTCTTTCATCAGCTGTAAGAATATTCCAATTTTTAGCAATTGCATCTTGAATTATGTAGGAATTACTACTAAACGGTAATACTATATTTGGAGGTCTATGCTTTGGTTTTAAAATGTTCTGTCTTGTTACAACCTTATTTTCAGAAAAATGGGGTCTAGCCCTGTCCTTTCTTAGGAAATTGATATCCTTACAGGCTTCATCAGTTTCTTCTTGGGTATAGCCTCTACTGACAAAACCCTCTCGAAGCTCCTCCAACCCTTCTTCAAAATGTGAATTCATGGTGGATAGTCTGGATACTCTCATTGCCTGACCTTTTATAATGTTCTGAAAAATGTGTGGATTATGCATGCTTGTCCTATGCAAAAATGCAGGTTTATAACAAGCTTTGCGATGCATCTTGGTATTAATGGTATCATCAACTCTAAAAACAGTGACATCCAAAAAATTAATGCTTGTGTCTGAAAAATCCATAGTAAATTTAAGAAAAGTACTAGCACTATTTAGCATATTAAAGAATTCTTTTAAGGAATCAACAGACCCTGCCCATAGAAAGAAAAGATCATCGACAAATCTTTTATAGAACATAATGTTCAAATGCCCAACTATATGCTCTTCCTCGAAGGTCGCCATGATCAAATTGGCATGAGTGAAAGCGCTTATCTGACCTGCAGTGGAATTAAAGTTGGATTTTAACCTGAGGATTTTGCCTTTCATTTGGATTTTAACCTGAGGATTTTGCCTTTCATTTATACTTGTGACTCTGCATCAGCCTAGTTGCTCCTTTTGGTTTCATCAATATTATTTAAGTTTTTCTGGAACACTGGGTGTTTATCCTGTTTGTCAGCAAGTGGTTTGTTCCTGTTTTATTAGCTTCATTTTTTCTCGCTGATTTTGGAGCAGAGTCTACTACCAGTGAATAGCGTTTGCTTAGCGCATAACTTTTGTTTGTATTTTTACCCTGCATACAGCCATTTTTGGCTATTTTATTTGTTACTGTGCCTTTGCACTATTTTTTCTATTATGCAGAGTCAGAGTGAAACTGTAGATATTGAGCAAGACTACGAGCCCCGAGGTGTAGACCTGGGCTCAGTTGCTCATCTACAGAAGAGGTTTGAACAGAATCTCGTCTGTTCAACAGTCACTTCCTGGCAATTCGGCGCTTTGGAGCGCTTTGATGATGGGGATATGGCGACACCCGACTTGGATGAGCTACAACGCCTGTTAGACAGTCTAGAGAAAGACTTTGCACATTTGAAACGTTTGCAAACACAGCGTTTACATTTTTGTTATTGTTTGGACACACAAATTGTACCGAGAGGATTACGTATATTAAACATGCCCAATCAGGGGGAACATTATCCAGAGTTGCTTTCAAGGTGGCAGCGCCTGAACTTGGAGGTAAGCAAACAGTACATGGAGTTACTTATTGACTTTTTTGCCTCTGTAGAGGAAAAACTCATTAATAACATTAAGAAACAACAGAAGAGAATTTTTTCTTGTTTTCCAAGTACTGTAATAGAACCACTATTTGAAAGCCTGTTGGATGGAATATCAGCCTTAGAGCGGAAACTTCTCCAACAGAAGAGAAGCAAGATAATTAGAGATCACAGAGATTTTAATTTAGGACAAGTCTTCGTTTGGCCTAAACATGGACATTATAGTGCTACCATTAAACCTAATGACTATACTAGTGTTAGACAACTGAGTTCCGAACCTAGTATTGGTTCTGAAAATGTTAATGTTGTTAATAATGTTTGTGAAGCTGTGGATATTACTAACTGTGTACATAACAATGTATCGCCTAGTAATAGGGTACAAAATATAGCTAACATTAATAACAGTACTACTTCCAATGATACTGATGATGTAATTACTATTTTACATAGTGAGAGTGGATCTAGCTCTATTAATACAAATACTAAAGAAGTTAGTCAGCCTATTACTGTGAATAATATTGCAGACAGAACTAACTTATATCCAGCAGTACATGTTGTGAAGGGACCGATCAATAAGAGGTTGTCAGTAGATGATGGCATAGTGAGATCTAAGTTACCTCACAAAGTACATACCACCATCACTACAGGAGTAGTAAGTGAGCTCCCTTTTCCCCTCCCAGTCCAAAAGGACAAGAATATAACAAGGGGACGCTCTATGAGCAGGGGAGACAGAAAGCAAATTATCAGAAGAGTATGTACCACATCAGACAATAAAGAAGATGTGGAAGAACAAA
Source organism: Protopterus annectens (assembly GCF_019279795.1). Lineage (NCBI taxonomy): Eukaryota > Metazoa > Chordata > Ceratodontiformes > Protopteridae > Protopterus > Protopterus annectens. The sequence continues at coordinate 1,686,563,552 of NC_056726.1, forward strand.
GTAAATTAGATACAGCTGAAATTTTGATACCAGCAGATTCTATGATACATAACATCTCAGGATATTTGTTGACTGAATGTGATGAGAAATTATTATGTAAAGGCCTAAACTTTATACCAAGTGCACACAGTAACTTTACAGACACTGTAGTAGACATGAGACTTTTCTGTCGAAACCTTATGCTTAAACTGCTATTTCATGATAAAACTGATAGTGAATTGACAGACAATAACGTTACTAGACCACCAAAGTTTAAGAAGCTTAGCAACTTTGTCCCACCTAATCATCCGTTAGTTGAGGCATATTTGAAACTAACTGAGGATGATTTGTATGAATATTTTTCTCTAAAGAAATATAGGGAGAATGGTAATTTGACTAGAGGGGAGCAGACTAGCTTACTTAAACTCCAGTCATTACAGTCCATAACCATCAAACCAGCTGATAAAGGTGGTCGGATAGTAGTTATGGACACTAGCAAATATCATGATGCTATGATTAAACACTTGGAAGATGATTTCTATTTACAAGTTAATGAACAAATAGTGCAAGCCACTATTAGTCACGTAAACAATATGTTATTAGATATGTTGAAAGGTGATATCTTGGATCAAGAATTGTTTGACTATCTCTTTGTTAAGAATCCACTTGTACCAACAATACATGGGTTACCTAAGATTCACAAAGACTCCATTGACCCACCAATGAGACCCATAGTGTCTGGTCAGGGTTGGATCACTGAAAACCTTTCTGTCTATGTTGAGAAACATTTGTGACCTATATTGAATAAGAACAAAGTTGTACTGAAAGATTCTAAACAGTTTTTAACAGATTTGTATGACTATTTAGGTGGCATTTGTGATGTTGATAACTTGATTTTTGTAACGTTTGACATCAAGTCCTTGTTTACTGTGTTACCAAATAACATAGGCCTGATTTATATCACTGAGTATCTACTCTTACATAGCGAATATACATCAGTTAAAGTAGACCTCATTGTACATTTCCTTGAACTCATTTTGAATAACAATCTTTTCACCTATGACAACAAGTTTTACCAACAGCGAGGTGGCGTAGCCATGGGCACACCTTGTGCCAACAGCTATGCAAACATGTTTTTGGCATTTTGGGAATTTGAGAGTCTCTTTAATTTAGAAATGTTTAAACAACATGTAACTTTTTATAGACGTTTCGTGGATGATGTTTTTATTTTATGGAGAGGCAGTGTTGATGATTTGTTTGTGTTCCATACTACATTGAACAACCTCACTGGTTATTTAACCTTCAGTATGAATCACTCTAGAGAGAAGATAGAATTTCTTGACTTGTATATAGAAAAGTTAGCATGTGGTTTGATTAATACAGGTGTCTATAGGAAACCTTGCTATTTTAATACTCTATTACAGCGTGATAGTATGCACCCACAGCATATTTTTAAGAATATCATTAGAGGCCAGGGGATGAGAACCTCTAGGCTAAATGCCACAGAAGAAGGCTTCCTAATGGAAGTGAGTGACCTCAAGATAAGGCTAGACGAACGGGGCTATAGCTCACAAGAGATTGAGTCCAACCTCTTAGATGTCAATAAACTTAGACTGAACAGAGCAGCCCCTTATTTTGGACCAGTTATTACTGGTGGAGCCATTACAATAGACAATGGTAGAGATGATAGATCAACTCATGTAAGGGTTTCTTTACCATATAGTACTGATTGTCCAGCAATCAAGAATATTATTACGAAACACTGGCCTATTCTCTGTACTGATGACACAATCGGTAAACTTGTGGGGACTAAACCCTTTTTTTATATAGGAATAAATTAAATTTAAGGAGAATGCTATGCTATTCAAAAAGGGATAAATGGTCAATGCCTCTTGAACACACAAAACCATGTGGACGCTGTAATTATTGTAATTCTCTTGACCCCAGTCCATTTTTTGAACATCCTGACATGCACACTAACTTTAGCATACGTGCTGTAGCTACCTGTGATACTACTCATATAGTTTATTTGGCAGTGTGCCAAATATGTGATGCATTTTATGTTGGCAAAACCAATCGTCGTTTTAAAGACAGGATAAGAGAACATCTTTACCACATTAGGAAGGCTTCACCTCACAATGCCTTAGCTAAGCACGTAGCCCAAGCAGGTCCTGAACATTATTTCTTATTTAGAGCTCTTGAGAATATTAAACCCAGTATACGAGGAGGTGACATCAGGAACCATACTGAGAGCAAGGAGAGTATGTGGATAGTTAGATTGAGAGCAGATAGGGGTTTAGGTCTAAATGAGAGAGCCTCCATTAAACCTATGTTAAACAAACGGAGGAATGTTTGTAGATTTTATAATAAATGATGGAACATATATGTTTTTACCCCTTGAAACATATTTCTTTTGACATATATATATATATATATATATATATATATATATATATATATATACATATTTATTAGAGCATCTTGAGTGTTCATGGAGAGTTTTTATATGTTTTTTATATTTACTTTGTCATTTTATACATCTCAGCATGTTTATATGTGCATATATTTTTAAGCTTAGATTAACTCATGAATATGTAAACAAGAAGCAGCTTTTGATAGGCCAATAGGAGATGTTTTAACTGTATAAATGTAGCCTATGTACTTGAAGGTCTTTGTTACATGATCTGATAAAGCTCAAATGAATGAGTGAAAGCGCTTATCTGACCTGCAGTGGAATTAAAGTTGGATTTTAACCTGAGGATTTTGCCTTTCATTTGGATTTTAACCTGAGGATTTTGCCTTTCATTTATACTTGTGACTCTGCATCAGCCTAGTTGCTCCTTTTGGTTTCATCAATATTATTTAAGTTTTTCTGGAGCACTGGGCGTTTATCCTGTTTGTCAGCGAGTGGTTTGTTCCTGTTAAATTGGCATAGCTGTTCGCACGGCTAGTGCCCATGGCGACCCCCTTGACCTGTCTATAACAGACATCACGATATAGAAACACAATATTCTCAAGCACCAATTCCATCATTAAAGTTACAAAATCAATTTTGCTTTTAGAGTAACTGGAATGCTTTTGTAAATATGCATGTAAGGACTGTATCCCTTCTCCATTAGGTATACATGTGAAGAGGGATACCACATCCATTGTTACAAATAAAAATTCCTTACCGTTACATACTGTGGAACTGCCGAAACACACAAATAGATCTTTTAAGAATTGTTCAGAATCCTGTAATATATAGCTTGAAGACTTAATAAAACATTTCATTTCTTGGTCTAAAAAGACTGAAATAGGTTCCGTTAACCAGCCGGAACCTGCCACAATTGGTCTTAATTCAGGTTGACGTACATTCTTATGAATTTTGGGAAGGCCAGATATGGTGGGAATCAATGGGTATTCTATAAGCATATATTTAACCAAATCATCTGTTAGACACCACATATTACCATACTAAAATGTAGGGCTTACTTGGTATATATACATATATATATATATATATATATATATATATATATGCATATATATGCATATATATATGTATATATATATATATATATATATATATATATATATATATATATATAAGTATGTATATATATATATATGTATATATATGTATAATATATGTGGTATAATACCACAATATAAACAGAAAATGTTTGACTTGAACAATTGCCTTAGTTACTGGTGTCATTCTAATTCAATATTTGGCTTAGTAGGACATGATCAACAGACCACACTGCTTTGCTTGAGGTGGCCTGCACCTCTCCTCACTATGCTTTTGGACATTGGCCAACACATTATCCACTCCTATAATGCCTTTTTTAGGCAATGCCAACCTGATAAATGTTCTGACTGTAAATTCAAGTCAAGATAGACTAAAGGTGTTACTGGGGAGACATTCAGTCTTATATTAAATATTTCTAGGTTTACATTGTGTGATTTAGCTACTAATGTAATAACAGCATTTACATTGTTCCTATTGCAGTGCTAAATATATAAGCCTCTATTTACTTTGCAATATTAAATGTTAAAGTTACTGTTGAATGAGACAGAACAGAAGTTACTTCTTCTTCTAGCTTTTTCCCGGTTAGGGGTCGCCAGAGATGATCACCTGTCTGCTCATGATGGGCAGTGGAGTTTTACAGTGTTGAGTTGCCAGCCCAATGCCCAACCTTCCACAGAAGGTACACACATGCACACACTCACACCTAGGGCCAATTTAGAGTGTCCAATCCACCTACAGCCATGTCTTTGGGATGTGGGAGGAAACCAGAGCACCTAGAGGAAACCCACACGACCCCAGGGAGGACATTCAGACTCCACACAGAAGGCACCCCAGCTGAGGATTGAACTGCAGAACCTCTTGCTGTGAGGTGACAGCACTAACCACTGCAACACCATGGCCGTCCAGAGAACAGAAGTTACTAAAACAGTTAAATCCCCATTATGCCCCTGTGATAACCTGAAACTGAATGTATTACAAACTGGCTGTACTGCCAAAGCAAGGAAAAAATGCAAGTTCTTATGATTAACTACATGCCAATTCACTTTTCAATGATATCAAATGCTATGATAGAAATTAACATACATTATATAATCATACAATTTGTGTGGGTATATAAACCCTCTTTGTACATCAGTAAAAAACAGTGGTGTCTAACAAGCATAATAGCATTTCTTGCAGCAGTTATCATCACTGCATAATTGTTTAGAGTAACCAAGTCTAAAGCCATTTAAAGTTGACCACTAAGGTAATGCTAGCTTCTTACAACCACTAGATCTGTTTCTGTTCCCCAGCAATATGTATGATATTACTTGTAACATATTAGCATATTATGGGTTTGGATGTGCAAAAAATATAAACTATGATCTGATAAAGATTTTTTCTCCTCCGAGTGAAAAATTGTACATAATAGTTTTGTCAATATTTTACATTTTCTGTTTTTGTTTTATTCATAATGTTGCTATTTATACAACTAGCTGTCAACTTAATACTGCTGCTACTATATGCAAGTTAGTATAATATGTCTTTATGTCAGATTCATTAACAGCTGCATGAAGTGCTGCTATTGTGTTGGTGGCATGGTGCAATGCCAACATTCTGGCATACTATTTGGTATTTATTAAACAGCTCTACACTCCGTGTAGAGACACAAAACAAATGAAACAGCAGAATATGCTAATGAAAGCATAAAGAGCTGAATTACATGTAAATTAAACAATCCAACATGGTGGAGTTATTCAGGAAATTATAAAGCAATTGTGTGCACTCGGTGCTCATTTTTTCCTTGACCTCCAAAAACATGTTAAAGGTTACTGCTGATATCATTGTGGTGTATGTGTATCAGGCTTTGAATTAAGGTTCTACTTTTGCTGCTGCTGCCAGAACTTGAACAAGAAGAAGGGTGTTTAGATCCTGTTTGACTTATTATGGACTACATGACACAGAAAATGCAGAGCGATATAGGCTGGACAGGGAAACACTAGAGGAAATATTCAACTTCTGTAGCCTCAGCTCAAAATCCAGGGAAACTGGGGGGGGTGGACCCTAGGTGGCCAACTGAGAGCAGTGAATTTTGAGAGCTCCATAAACTAGTATAATAATATAGAAAAATGTTACTATTTTCAAGTTTAAAAACATCAGAAATCTATAGATAAACTACTAAACTACATAAAAATCAATTCTGGTGGAGATATACAAAAAATTTCCTGTCAAGTAACTTGGAGATATATTGAGTCACTGAATATGAACAACTCAAGGAATTCTGCTTTGAAAAAAGAAAAGCAGTTGATGACATCTACCTTACAGGAACTATCTTTGAAGATGGATGGCTTTAAAAATGACTTAAAAAAACTCAAATAAAATTCTCAAAAACAGAATTTAAAAAAACTCTTAAGGAACTATTACAGCAACTATTACAGCAACACCATACAAAAATAACAAATATAGAGACTTCTCTAAATGACATTGAAGGGAGACTCAAAGAGGAAGAATTCCAAAAAGAAATTCTGCTTAAACAGAATACATTGCTGCTTAACAAAATAGATGACTTAGAAAACAGGAAAAGGAGAAACAACATAAGGATCTTTGGTCTACCTGAAAACACTGAAGGTGAAGACATTATTTCATTAAACATCCAAAATAAAGCACCTAGGAACCAACAAAACGAAGCTACCAACACAGCGTAGAAAGGAGCAAAAAAAGTCTGTTTTATTTAACGTTGCAAAAACACCACGTTTTCGTCCTAGTATATATAGGACTTCATCAGAAAATTATTTCATTCTAAACAACCTGGATTCCTGAATTTTTAGACTTGAAAGAGGGACTTTCATTTGGAATTGAAAGGGTGCATAGAGCACTGAGGAAACCTGCTTCTAACTCAACAAATACTCCACCTAGATCCATAGTTATAAAAATGTTTTCATTTCTGGACAAGGAGCTAATATTAAAATCTGCTTGGAGAAAATCATCCTTAAAATACAATCAAAGCCTGATAAAGTTTGACAATGATTATTCTTCCAGAATACTAAAACAAAGGAAAAAAGTCTGGCCAATAATAAAATTGTTGAAACAAAACAACATTAAAGCACAGCTGGCCTTTCCAGCCAAGATAAAAATAATTTTTGCCAATGAGATGAGAACTTTAAATGACTTAGAAGCTACTACATTCATCGAAAACAACAACATAGTGTCTATCCCATAAGAAATGGAATGGATGACCCCTACTCTTAAAAGAAACAAATCATTGGACTGATGCTAGAAAGAAGAAACAAAAAACTGATTCCAAGATCGTTGTCCCAAAAAAAAAAACTCTTACAACTATATCTCTCAAAGTATCAACTGATATAATATATCACTTGTCATCTGTTTTTATTTTAAAAAAGGAGGGTTTCTTAAACAACTGAGAAACAGTAATGATTTATTCAGAATGTTCAAAGAGTCCAATAATTCTTCACAAACAAAGGTAGGTCAAGATGGGTTACTATTTATGTTATATACAAGCCAAACAAAGCAACATATAATACAAACATAAAAGTTTCTATTCCCCTACTTGAACTCAATAAATACTTATCTTGTTTATTTTTCATTGATTTTATTTATAATAATTTAAATAATTAATTAACTAGTTCAACAAGGTACCATTCATCAGAGTTCAAACTCAAATGTAACAAATTAACAAATTAATATCATATGATTAACATCATATATAATAACATTATAATAGCATTAACATCATATATAATAGCAGTAACAGTAGAGTGTTTTGAAAAAAAATGCTGTCATGGAGACTAATGCCTTCTTCAGTTAAAGTATGATTTAGAAATGTCATGTATATCCTGGTTAAATAACAGTACCAAGCTCTTAGCACAAATGTCATCATTATTCTGCCTAAATGTAGTTAATATCAATTATGGCAGGTATCACAGCTACAAGTGTTGTTTGATCAATCCTGATATGGTGTGCGTGGATGTAGCTGTGTCTGGCTGCTAGTACAAATGTCATTATTATTCTGTCTAAACATAGTTAATATCAATTATGGCAGGTATGATAGCTTCGAGTGCTGTTTGATCAATCCTGATATGGCGTGTGTGGATGCGGCCGCATCTGGCAGCTAGTACAAATGTCTCTATTATTCTGTCTAAACATAGTTAATATCAATTATGGCAGGTATCAAGTTTTGAGTGCTGTTTGATTAAGCCTGACATGGTGTGTGCGAATGCAGCCATGTCTGGCAGCTGTTGTATGTTGCCGTTTTCATCTCTGGGAAGCAGTGGGTTACGGCTTATGATCAAGGTTTACTGATGCTTGTGTATTAGGAAGAGACATTTGGTATTTTAGCCTGTATCTAGGGGAAGGGGGTGGATAAAACTGTGATTTGGGATATTTTGGCAGAGAATAGTTTGTTTATACAGCTGCTGAGTGAGAGGTGGGAAGGCTGGAAGATTGTGTTATCTCTTGTTGTGGCTGCTTGTTGGGAGTTTTTTTTTTATCTGTTTGCTCTCCATTCTTTTCCTGGCTGCTGCCTCACTGAAAGGGAGGGAATTTAGGTTTGAAGTTGCAGTGAAGTGAAGCTTTGTTTCAGGTGCATCACGAGCTTCTGGTATGCAGTACACAGACACACTAACAGAAACAGACACTCCCTATAGTAATGGAGAGAGAGTGACAATAATGCTTAATGGCTCTGAAGAGCCTCCGAGATGATTTTCAGCAATGAAGTTTTTGGTTTAAAAATATATATAATAAAAGGACTGTTTTAAACCACATGTACATATATTGATGATCTCCCAATACTTCGTTTAGCTCATTAAGTTGATTCTTGATAAAAAAAAATAAAATAAAAAAAAATAAGTGCAATTTTATATTTAAAATGTATTTTGGTCCAAACATATTAAGGACTTACATAAGAGTGGAAGTCTGAGTTATTGTGAAATACTAAGAGCACTTGCTCTTGTGCAGTACCCTTTGCAGTGGTCTGGGAGGTGAGCTTGCTTGGATGTATTGGGCATTTGGGGATAGCTGATGTTGGGCATTTGGGGTTGCCGGGAAGTGCTAGAGAGAGTCATCGTATTTCCTTCATGGAAATATCTGTGGGAATGGAAGGTGTGTTGAGTGGTTCACTTTCAGAGTGGCCACTGCATGGAACAGGCTGTTAAAATGGAACAGGACAAATATTGGTTTGGATATTTTAAGAACAGCCTGGAAACACACCACATAATTAGTGAATGGTATTCTGGCAAAACTGGATGGGCATTGTTGTCCATACTTGAAGTACTGATATGTGTGTATGTAAGGATGGAAATATACTTATAACAAATAAGACACTAGAAGGGTCCCATAATTTAAAGTCTATGGACTGTATAAACATGCTTGGAAGGAGCTAATAATAAGAATAAGCATTACAGCTTGTGCTTTCTCAAATAACTAAGCAAAAGCCAAAACACAAACACACACACACACACACACACACACACACACACACACACACACACACACACACACACACACACACACACAATAGTTATATAATGTATGATTTTAGTAAATCTAGACATAAAATATATAATTGTCATACAAGATGAAGCAATCTGCTGAATTTAGATATTAAATACATGATTTAATAACATGAGCTTGTATATAATAACACTACTGTCTTAACTTGTCATAAATGACATACACTACATTGAACATCAAGGGGAAGCATCATGATTTTCTTATATAGGTAAATATGCATAACAAGTCATGTAATTGCTTTAACTTGAATTGTAGTTTTTGTAACCCACCTTGACCATAAGCAGTTACCAAGGTAACTAATGTTTTACACATGACATCAAACTGACAAAGTTGTTCAACAGAAATAATAGAAGGCTGAACGTGAAATGTTACAGAATGTAGCAATCATATTCTGAAAAAATAGTATTAAATTGACTATAGACACTCAGTTTAATAACATGGGTTTGTGTATAATAACACTACTGTTTTAACTTTCATAAAGGACATACACTATATTAAACATCAAGGGGAAGCATGATGATTTTCTCATATAAGTAAATGTGCATAACAAGTCATATACTTATTTCAATGTGGATTGTGGTTTTGTAACCCATCTTGACCATACATACTACTTAAGCTGTTACCAAGGTAACTAATGGTTTATACATGACATCAAACTGACAATGTTGTTCAAGGAAAACAATAGAAGCCTGAACTAGGAATGTCACAGAATGTAACAATCACATTCTGAACAAATAGTATTAAATTGACAATAATCACTCAGTTTAACCTTTGCTGATTATACAAAATAGAATGTTGCCATTTAAATCTAAAAACTTTCAGTATATGCCATAAAATGGCATTTTATGAATATGGAAAGGGAACTTGTAATCATTAATCACAGTAAGTGAATTTGTTGTTTTTAACCTATAATTGCACTCATTTTATAATAACAAATGACAGATAATCTTTATGTGTAGGAAATGGGGGGGGGTAGGGTTGCATTGATAATTAAAATGCAATAACTTTCATCAATGTTCACATAAAACAAACTTGATGCTTTAAATTAAGTTAGCAACAAAGTGATTACTTAAATGTTGGCAAACAATGAACCATAACTTGTGATATATCCAGTAAAATGCGTTGTATTATAAACATTAGGTGTAAATATTATTACCATCTATTTATATTAAGTAATAAGTTTTGAAATACTTCATCAGTAGGGGTGAATATGTTAAATAACTGTTGCTATAATCTTTTACTGAGGTTTTATATATGATACATCCTACTTTAATATGATTGAATTGCTTGTCATCTGTCTTTCCTGTAAATATTAATGCTTATACAATAAGTAGACATTTATATTGTATTAGTACTCTGTCTAATCTACAATAATATTATAGCTGGTCAAAATAATATAACTATTGCTTATTCCTATTACAAATATTCTTCATATGACAATTCAATTTATGGATCTCAGATGTTCTGGATTGTCAAGGTATGAGTGATAATCTGATGGACTTAGGTTTATTCATCAGATTAGAAATGATTTTCATTCCATGGCTAGTGCGGATCTTAGGTTTGTTAACATTTATTAATTTAAATTTATTTCACAAAAACATTTTTTGTATGCCTGACCAAAACATTACTTTATTGGTAAACACTCAAATTATAAAACTGATAATTTCCTTTAAAAGCTCAAACATATACTTTATAGTTATCAGAGGAAAATGTTTAATATTCACAATAAAACAAAAAATACATAGTCTAAATAACCCAAGATAGATTTAACTTTATTATCTTTAAATACAAATGGCTTAAACAATACTAGCAAGAGGTCAAATCTATTGAAATATTTAAAACTGAACAAAGCACAAATTGTCTTCCTTCAAGAAACTTATTTCAAAACAAATGACAATTACAAATGGAATCCTAGGGAATATATGATATTGGCATAATCCACTTATACGACAAAAACAAAAGGGATAACAATTTTATGGAAAAAATGCGATTAACCCAGAAATCATTTATAAGTATGAAGATAAAGAAGGCCTTATGGCATTAGTAATAGTTAAATATATTAACAGAATATGCACCCTAGCCAATCTATATTGGTTCCCAGTCATTGAACAGGAACTGTTAAAAAACAGTTGGATTCCATTTCCAGTAATTATAAAGGCAACTTAATATTAGGAGGAGGTTGTAAATGTATATTTGATATTTCTAAAACTACAAATAGAAGACTTCTGTGTACTTCTGCTGCATCAAAAGCTTTAAACAAGTGGGTAGAATCATTTCATCTTGTAGATGCAATTTAAAGAAGATGAATCTTTGTTGTTGTCCCATCATAATCACAGATTTGGTACCCAAACTAGAATAGATAAAATATTTACTGCCCATGACTTACAATCTCAAATCATTAATTTCTCAATCACTCCCTGCCCCTTTTCAGACCACACTTCATTGATACTAAAACTTCAAAATGGGTACAAACCATTAATCTTTAACTCCAGAATTCCAGCATATATAATCAAAATTAAAGAGTTTGAACCCTGGTTATTATCTGAATTAAAGTTCTTCTTAGATATTAATTACGCCACAGAGATTAAATAATGATATGAGACTCATTAATAGCTTATGTATATGGTAAAACCCTAACATGGTATAAAAAAATCAGAGAATGGGATTTTGAGTTATTAGCTCTACAATCCAATTTTTTGTAAGTAAAAGCTGAAAAAAATCAAAATCATTTGGAAATGTAAAAGAAAGCAGAAGTATTAAACAATAAATACAATGAAATTCTAACACATAAAACTAGTTTAGCTTTAGAAAAACTAAAAAAATTGATACCTTGGCCACTTCTCCCAAATATCTACATAATATATCAACAAGAATCAAAATGCAATCAAAAGCTAATAACATTAAAAGCATCTTCTATGAAGAGAAAGGGAAAAAATGTCTCAGATATAGGTGACATTATTGATGTCTATAGAAATCACTATATGGAACATTTCCACAAAGAAACTATACATATTGATCAATTAATGCTAGATGAAAAAATGTTCTAATATAAAAAATACCAGAAAGCTTAAAACTAGATCTACAAGCACCCATATTCTACAAAGAAATTTCAGATACAATAAAAGGGGGTAACAATAATAAAGCTCCATTTATAGATGGTATAATTATGGAAATATATAAACGTTTTCCTTCAAAGATACTATCCCTCTTCTATAAAACTCTATTAGAAATTCAGTCACAAGCTTTAATACCACCCTCTTGGAGATATTCCTTAATCACATCAATCCTAAAGGAAAACAACTCCCCAAACCTCTGTACCTCATATAGACCTATATCATTATTAAATAATGACTATAAGATATTTCTGTCAATATTAACTCACAGAATGAAAATACCACTATGCAAAACAATAAATAATGATCAAACTGGATTTGTATATCATAGACATACACATGACAATATTAAAAGGATAACTTATCTTATATATTATGTTAATAAAGAAAATAAACACTCATAACTGGCTTAGACTATGCCTTTGATTCCCTATATTGGGACTGTTTATTCAAAAACCTAATGCTATTTGAATTTCCTGCATCCTTTGTTCATCTCCTAAAGAATATATATACAAATAATTTAACATATGTCAAGGTAGGTCCTTTTACCTCTGAATCTATACATATAACAAAAGGCACTAAACAAGGATTTCCCATGTCACAGATTCTATTTGCTCTGTCTATTGAAATATTGGCAGATTCAATTCATAACAGTATATAAATCAAAGGAATAGATGTTTATGAACAATACAATTCTAAAGTAATGCTATTTGGTGATGACATAATACTAACATTATCTAATACAAAAGAGACATTAGAAGAATTAGATATATTAATTGACAAATTTCACATGACTTCAGGACTCCATTTCAATAAATCAACATCAACATTTTTATTTTTAAATAAAAAAAAGAACTGTAGACTAAGGGGGATCACATCATAGGGAAATAAGAATCTACCTTAAAATATCTAGGAAGTGAGTTATGCAAGGATAATAATGAATTAGTCTCAAAAAACTGCAATATCATCATCAATACAAGTAAAATCTCTGTGGAAAAATGGAACAAAATAATATTAACATTTGAAGATAGACTACAGTTGATAAAAATGGTTTTGCTGCCCAAGATCATCTATATAGCCTTGGCAATACAACTGGTTACCAGAAAGGAATATACTTAAAGAAATAAATTCATGTCTAATAAAAATTTTTATTGTTTCCCAAATGAAACAGAATAGCTTTAATACATCATATCAGACCATTGAAACAAGGAGGATTCAACTTTCCTGATCTGATATAGAAACATATATAAAAGCATCGATATCTAAAACAACCTCAGATTGGATAAGTCCAAATAACTCTGCAAATTGGGAAGAATTACTAACTGTAATATTAATAAATGTATTTGATTTAAAAAAATTCAAATAACAGAAAAAAACTATTTGCCATGCCACATATTATGTATTAGTATGCAATATAACATAGCTAAACCCACTAAAACTCTTATGATTAATTATTACATTGACTCATTTAGGAAAATTATTAATGCAAATATAGATTTAAAAATGTGGTTTGATCTTTTAATACCATTTAAAGTCACAAAGAGCTTTCCACATAAAATATATAGAGAAATTATTAATTCCTGGGAACGGAAAGGATTTGTTTGTTGGCTCCAATGCATCAAAGAACTAAAAGTTTTAGATATGCAAGTAATAAAAACAGCATGCAAAATTCTACAATAGGACTAACTTTACAGAGTATTCTGTCATATTTGCAAGATTTAAGTAGAATAATTAAGAATTCTTCATTTAAAGAAATACCTAAATTTACGAAATACATATATGAAATCATATATAATGACTTTGACATGTGAAACAGTATTTCAAAATTTTACAAAATATTGATAAACTATAACACAACACCCACAACCTCATACTGGAAATATATAACAAAAGGGCACTCAATACAGTTAACTGAAGATATTAAAACAAATATCTTATTATTGATAAAATACACATCCTTTACACAATACTGGAAAGTTTTTAATTATAACTTCTTGCCTAACCCCAGACAGAATCAGTAAAATTATTTCTTCCATAAAAGGAATATGTTGGAGATGTGAGCAAGTACACAATGCAGAATGGAACCACATATTCTTTGATTGTGTTAAAATTAAGCCAGTTTGGAATGGTATTAATAACTTTCTACAAGCTTTATTTAATTAATCATTTTATTTAACTAAAGCTCTTGCATTATTAAATGTGAACAAAGGTCCTCATTTGGATAGGTCAAACATGTATCTAGTATGGACTATACTTACAATTTCAAGGAAGTATATAACAAGAAGATGGAATACAAACACAATACCAACCGTGGAAGACTTCTACAGCCTACTGAAGACCACAGTATTATGGAAATTAAAATTAAAGAACCAAGAATTTATCCAAAGCTATTTATCAACAATCCTTGGGGAAAAGTCTTATTGTTGATTGACACTACACAATAATTGATCAGACACTCTGATAATGAAGTGGACATACTTGTAAATTAACTGTATACATTAAGATCTGTTATAGTGTCAGGCTAAAGTAAATAGTGTACATAGTTATTTAAGATGTTATGTATAAATACTATAGAATTCATTCAAATGTATTTGAAAAAAAAATTTGAGAGAAAGTCCAGGGAAACTGTGGAGAACCCATCCTAGCAACAAAGGCATGTGCAGCTTACATACACTAGCTACTAATACTTTCTAGAGACCCACAGATGATATATTAGTGATGGCCTCTAGAATATTACATCAGTTTATAAATACAATGCTACAACATGCAATGGATCACATTTGTTTCTCATGCATTTCACAGAAACCATGCAAGAATTTTATGCAATAGCACATTTCCCTGAAGTGCTGAGGGCCATAGATTGCACACACATTAAAATAAAAGTCTCATCTGGTGAACAAGGAAGAAGGTACATCAACACAAAAACATACCACTCTATGAACTTTCAGGTTGTCTGTATTGCCCAAGGGATCCTTTACAATGTCTGTGCAGGTAACTCAGACTGTTTTCACAACTTACATATATGGCACACCTGCGAGTTGTACACAAGGTTTGCCCCATGTGACTTTTCACAAGAGCATCTAGTTGGGGGGTGCAGGTTATGCACTGGTGCCCTGCCTTGTGACACTCATGACAAACCCTCACAGCCCCACTGAGCAAGGATACGACAAGACCCACATTCAAACTAGGAATATCATAGAACATGTGCTTTATGTTGCTAAGATCAAGGTTCTGGTGTCTAGACATGCCAAGGGATGCCCTGCAGTAAGACTGAGGCACCTCTGCACAATTACTCACAATATGTGCCATGTTACACAACATAATTCTCAG